>NW_026646298.1:0-305577 GCF_949987535.1 Balaenoptera acutorostrata
CCTGAACGAATTTTGTAAGAATTTCTCTCTCTTTCACTGTCTTTGTTTCACGGGTTTTGAAAAGTAATTTATTTTATAATGGGGTTTAGCTGCTTTTCACGGCTGTGTTTATGCCGCTTTACACCCCCTTGACTCACTTACGGAGAGATATCAATACATAGGTTTGAAGATTCTTACTAGTCAGATATATTCTTGTGCGGTGAATAGGGGCTGTTGAGTCCAGTTCTCTGAAAAAGGAATAGGTCTTGTCTCTTACATATTGGGTTTATGGAACGGTATCTGAGCTAATTTGAAACCCTTGTTTTATGCATCACCCCACCTCACCTTGCCCGTTCAGCAGCCATAGTGTGTTTTCTAAACGTGTGACTCTGTTCTGTTTGGTAATTCAGTTCAAGTGTAGCGGTTTTTACATCCCTCTATAAGTGATATCTTATGATAAGTGCCTTTTTCTGTGTGACTTATTTCACTTAGAATCGTCGTACCTAAATCCACTCATCGTGCTGCTACTAGCCTTATGACGTTGATTTCATGTCTGAGTGATATTCCATTGTACATGAGGACCCCAACTTCTTTATCCATTTTTCTCTTTCCTAGGATATTAAGGTGTAATGAAGTGGGGGTTCTTGTCAACAGAGCAGCCCTAAACTTTGGGTGCCTGTGGTCTTGCTGATTTTTAGTTTTTCCCAATTTATACGCCCATGAGTAGAAGTGCCCTATGCTCTCCAAGCTGTGTTTTTTAGATGTTTCAGAACACACCGTACACTTCTCCAGAGTGGCTGTTGGCAATTTACATCCCACCCATCAGCGTAGCAAGGCTCCCATTTCTCCATGGCCGGTCCTGCATTTCTGTTTGGACACTTTTTTCCGCATGGCCCTTTTGCCCGCTGGGAAGCGAGACTTCTTGGAGCGCTGATTGGCCTTTCCAGGTTGCTTGGTTGGCAAAAGGGCGTATGCGTTTTTTCCTGAATATATTCAGGAAAAAACGCATACGCCCTTTTTGGCCAAGGGCATCATTGTCCACGTTTTGCCGCTTTTCAGGTGCTTTCAAGGCGATTGGAATCTACCTCCTGAAATCTGTTTCCTGCAATTCTGCCTTGCTTTCAAAGCCCTCTTCGTTGCCTTCCCTTAATATATTTTGTGGACGAGAGGTATCATTTAAAACTCTGCAGGTTTGTGAATTGCAGTGCCCTGAGCTCCATTTTTCAACTCGCTTTTTTGGAGCTGGCCGCAAAAGCGCAGGATTGCTTCAGGCCCTCTTCTGGTTCTGGGGGGCAGGCTGAGCTTGTGCTTAATTCTTCTTCCTGATGGGAAAATAGAGTGACCTGTGCCTGTCCCAACACCTAGAGCTAGTCTCTCATTGGTTCCCCCTCTTCCCATTCATCCTCAGGACAAATTGCAACCTGTACGGAACAGGAGGTTAAAGGTGCTGATTCTCCAAGGAGGGAGATGGCTAGTAAAGCGGCTGGAATGGCGAACCCGAGCAAGGAGATGAGAAATGAGGTGCGTTTAGAAACCTTTCCCGATCACACGGTGTACCATCTTCTGGGTTTCTCATGCCTGTTTTCGACGTAGGAAGATGCCCTTGAACCTGGAGATTTGGGACCCATGGGATGGGTACCATGCAGTATTACTTGAAAGGGTCTGCATTGGCTCACCCAACCTCACGAACCTCTCAGCCCCAAGAGTGTCCACCCTTATGTCTCAATCAGCTGTGGGTCTAGATATGGTCAATCTAGGTTGCATCACAGCCCCTGAACGAATTTTGTAAGAATTTCTCTCATCTTTCACTGTCTTTGTTTCACGGGTTTTGAAAAGTAATTTATTTTTATAATGGGGTTTAGCTGCTTTTCACGCTGTGTTTATGCCGCTTTACACCCCCTTGACTCACTTACGGAGAGATATCAATACATAGGTTTGAAGATTCTTACTAGTCAGATATATTCTTGTGCGGTGAATAGGGGGTGTTGAGTCCAGTTCACTGAAAAAGGATAGGTCTTGTCTCTTACATATTGGGTTTATGGAACCGGTATCTGAGCTAATTTGAAACCCTTGTTTTATGCATCACCCCACCTCACATTTCCGTTCAGCAGCCATAGTGTGTGTTTTCTAAACTTGTGACTCTGTTCTGTTTTGTAATTCATTTCAAGTGTAGCGGTTTTTACATTCCTCTATAAGTGATATCTTATGATAAGTGCCTTTTTCTGTGTGACTTATTTCACTTAGAATCGTCGTACCTAAATCCACTCATCGTGCTGCTACTAGCCTTATGACGTTGATTCATGGCTGAGTGATATTCATTGTACATGAGGCCCCAAACTTCTTTATCCATTTTTTCCTTTGCTAGGATATTTAAGGTGTAATGAAGTGGGGGTTCTGTCAAGAGAGCAGCCCTAAACTTTGGGGTGCCTGTGTCTTGCTGATTTTAGTTTTCCCAATTTATACGCCCATGAGTGGAAGTGCCCTATGCTCTCCAAGCTGTGTTTTTTAGATGTTTCAGAACACACCGTACACTTCTCCAGAGTGGCTGTTGGCAATTTACATCCCACCCATGAGCGTAGCAAGGCTTCCCATTTCTCCATGGCCGGTCCGGCATTCTGGTTTGGACACTTTTTTCCGCATGGCCCTTTTGCCCGCTGGGAAGCGAGACTTCTTTGGAGCGCTGATTGGCCTTTCCAGGTTGCTTGGTTGGCCAAAAAGGGCGTATGCGTTTTTTCCTGAATATATTCAGGAAAAAACGTATACGCCCTTTTTGGCCAAGGGCATCATTGTCCACGTTTTGCCGCTTTTCAGGTGCTTTCAAGGCGATTGGAATCTACCTCCTGAAATCTGTTTCCTGCAATTCTGCCTTGCTTTCAAAGCCTCTTCGTTGCCTTCCCTTTAATATATTTGTGGACGAGAGGTATCATTAAAACTCTGCAGGTTTGTGAATTGCAGTGCCCCTGAGCTCCATTTTTCAACTCGCTTTTTTGGGAGCTGGCCGCAAAAGCGCAGGATTGCTTCAGGCCCTCTTCTGGTTCCTGGGGGGCAGGCTGAGCTTGTGCTTAATTCTTCTTCCTGATGGGAAAATAGAGTGACCTGTGCCTGTCCCAACACCTAGAGCTAGTCTCTCATTGGTTCCCCTCTTCCCGTTCATCCTCAGGACAAATTGCAACCTGTACGGAACAGGAGGTTAAAGGTGCTGATTCTCCAAGGAGGGAGATGGCTAGTAAAGCGGCTGGAATGGCGAACCCGAGCCAAGGAGATGAGAAATGAGGTGCGTTTTAGAAACCTTTCCCGATCACACGGTTCTACCATCTTCTGGGTTTCTCATGCCTGTTTTCGACGTAGGAAGATGCCCTTGAACCTGGAGATTTGGGACCCATGGGATGGGTACCATGCAGTATTATTTGAAAGTGTCTGCATTGGCTCACCCCTACCTCACCGAACCTCTCAGCCCCAAGAGTGTCCACCCTTATGTCTCAATCAGCTGTGGGTCTAGATATGGTCAATCTAGGTTGCATCACAGCCCCTGAACGAATTTTGTAAGAATTTCTCTCTCTTTCACTGTCTTTGTTTCACGGGTTTTGAAAAGTAATTTATTTTTATAATGGGGTTTAGCTGCTTTTCACGGCTGTGTTTATGCCGCTTTACACCCCTTGACTCACTTACGGAGAGATATCAATACATAGGTTTGAAGATTCTTACTAGTCAGATATATTCTTGTGCGGTGAATAGGGGGTGTTGAGTCCAGTTCACTGAAAAAGGAATAGGTCTTGTCTCTTACATATTGGGTTTATGGAACGGTATCTGAGCTAATTTGAAAACCTTGTTTTATGCATCACCCCACCTCACATTTCCCGTTCAGCAGCCATAGTGTGTTTTCTAAACTTGTGACTCTGTTCTGTTTTGTAATTCATTTCAAGTGTAGCGGTTTTTACATTCCCTCTATAAGTGATATCTTATGATAAGTGCCTTTTTCTGTGTGACTTATTTCACTTAGAATCGTCGTACCTAAATCCACTCATCGTGCTGCTACTAGCCTTATGACGTTGATTTCATGGCTGAGTGATATTCCATTGTACATGAGGACCCCAACTTCTTTATCCATTTTTCTCTTTGCTAGGATATTTAAGGTGTAATGAAGTGGGGGTTCTTGTCAAGAGAGCAGCCCTAAACTTTGGGGTGCCTGTGTCTTGCTGATTTTTAGTTTTCCCAATTTATACGCCCATGAGTGGAAGTGCCCTATGCTCTCCAAGCTGTGTTTTTTAGATGTTTCAGAACACACCGTACACTTCTCCAGAGTGGCTGTTGGCAATTTACATCCCACCCATCAGCGTAGCAAGGCTCCCATTTCTCCATGGCCGGTCCGGCATTTCTGGTTTGGACACTTTTTTCCGCATGGCCCTTTTGCCCGCTGGGAAGCGAGACTTCTTTGGAGCGCTGATTGGCCTTTCCAGGTTGCTTGGTTGGCCAAAAAGGGCGTATGCGTTTTTTCCTGAATATATTCAGGAAAAAACGTATACGCCCTTTTTGGCCAAGGGCATCATTGTCCACGTTTTGCCGCTTTTCAGGTGCTTTCAAGGCGATTGGAATCTACCTCCTGAAATCTGTTTCCTGCAATTCTGCCTTGCTTTCAAAGCCTCTTCGTTGCCTTCCCTTAATATATTTGTGGACGAGAGGTATCATTTAAAACTCTGCAGGTTTGTGAATTGCAGTGCCCCTGAGCTCCATTTTTCAACTCGCTTTTTTGGGAGCTGGCCGCAAAAGCGCAGGATTGCTTCAGGCCCTCTTCTGGTTCTGGGGGGCAGGCTGAGCTTGTGCTTAATTCTTCTTCCTGATGGGAAAATAGAGTGACCTGTGCCTGTCCCAACACCTAGAGCTAGTCTCTCATTGGTTCCCCCTCTTCCCGTTCATCCTCAGGACAAATTGCAACCTGTACGGAACAGGAGGTTAAAGGTGCTGATTCTCCAAGGAGGGAGATGGCTAGTAAAGCGGCTGGAATGGCGAACCCGAGCCAAGGAGATGAGAAATGAGGTGCGTTTTAGAAACCTTTCCCGATCACACGGTGTACCATCTTCTGGGTTTCTCATGCCTGTTTTCGACGTAGGAAGATGCCCTTGAACCTGGAGATTTGGGACCCATGGGATGGGTACCATGCAGTATTATTTGAAAGTGTCTGCATTGGCTCACCCAACCTCACCGAACCTCTCAGCCCCAAGAGTGTCCACCCTTATGTCTCAATCAGCTGTGGGTCTAGATATGGTCAATCCAGGTTTCATCACAGCCCCTGAACGAATTTTGTAAGAATTTCTCTCTCTTTCACTGTCTTTGTTTCACGGGTTTTGAAAAGTAATTTATTTTTATAATGGGGTTTAGCTGCTTTTCACGGCTGTGTTTATGCCGCTTTACACCCCCTTGACTCACTTACGGAGAGATATCAATACATAGGTTTGAAGATTCTTACTAGTCAGATATATTCTTGTGCGGTGAATAGGGGGTGTTGAGTCCAGTTCACTGAAAAAGGAATAGGTCTTGTCTCTTACATATTGGGTTTATGGAACGGTATCTGAGCTAATTTGAAACCCTTGTTTTATGCATCACCCCACCTCACCTTGCCCGTTCAGCAGCCATAGTGTGTTTTCTAAACGTGTGACTCTGTTCTGTTTTGTAATTCAGTTCAAGTGTAGCGGTTTTTACATTCCCTCTATAAGTGATATCTTATGATAAGTGCCTTTTTCTGTGTGACTTATTTCACTTAGAATCGTCGTACCTAAATCCACTCATCGTGCTGCTACTAGCCTTATGACGTTGATTTCATGGCTGAGTGATATTCCATTGTACATGAGGACCACAACTTCTTTATCCATTTTTCTCTTTCCTAGGATATTTAAGGTGTAATGAAGTGGGGGTTCTTGTCAACAGAGCAGCCCTAAACTTTGGGGTGCCTGTGTCTTGCTGATTTTTAGTTTTCCCAATTTATACGCCCATGAGTGGAAGTGCCCTATGCTCTCCAAGCTGTGTTTTTTAGATGTTTCAGAACACACCGTACACTTCTCCAGAGTGGCTGTTGGCAATTTACATCCCACCCATCAGCGTAGCAAGGCTCCCATTTCTCCATGGCCGGTCCTGCATTTCTGGTTTGGACACTTTTTTCCGCATGGCCCTTTTGCCCGCTGGGAAGCGAGACTTCTTTGGAGCGCTGATTGGCCTTTCCAGGTTGCTTGGTTGGCCAAAAGGGCGTATGCGTTTTTTCCTGAATATATTCAGGAAAAAACGCATACGCCCTTTTTGGCCAAGGGCATCATTGTCCACGTTTTGCCGCTTTTCAGGTGCTTTCAAGGCGATTGGAATCTACCTCCTGAAATCTGTTTCCTGCAATTCTGCCTTGCTTTCAAAGCCTCTTCGTTGCCTTCCCTTAATATATTTGTGGACGAGAGGTATCATTTAAAACTCTGCAGGTTTGTGAATTGCAGTGCCCCTGAGCTCCATTTTTCAACTCGCTTTTTTGGGAGCTGGCCGCAAAAGCGCAGGATTGCTTCAGGCCCTCTTCTGGTTCTGGGGGGCAGGCTGAGCTTGTGCTTAATTCTTCTTCCTGATGGGAAAATAGAGTGACCTGTGCCTGTCCCAACACCTAGAGCTAGTCTCTCATTGGTTCCCCCTCTTCCCGTTCATCCTCAGGACAAATTGCAACCTGTACGGAACAGGAGGTTAAAGGTGCTGATTCTCCAAGGAGGGAGATGGCTAGTAAAGCGGCTGGAATGGCAAACCCGAGCAAAGGAGATGAGAAATGAGGTGCGTTTTAGAAACCTTTCCCGATCACACGGTGTACCATCTTCTGGGTTTCTCATGCCTGTTTTCGACGTAGGAAGATGCCCTTGAACCTGGAGATTTGGGACCCATGGGATGGGTACCATGCAGTATTACTTGAAAGGGTCTGCATTGGCTCACCCAACCTCACGAACCTCTCATCCCCAAGAGTGTCCACCCTTATGTCTCAATCAGCTGTGGGTCTAGATATGGTCAATCTAGGTTGCATCACAGCCCCTGAACGAATTTTGTAAGAATTTCTCTCTCTTTCACTGTCTTTGTTTCACGGGTTTTGAAAAGTAATTTATTTTTATAATGGGGTTTAGCTGCTTTTCACGGCTGTGTTTATGCCGCTTTACACCCCCTTGACTCACTTACGGAGAGATATCAATACATAGGTTTGAAGATTCTTACTAGTCAGATATATTCTTGTGCAGTGAATAGGGGGTGTTGAGTCCAGTTCACTGAAAAAGGAATAGGTCTTGTCTCTTACATATTGGGTTTATGGAACAGTATCTGAGCTAATTTGAAACCCTTGTTTTATGCATCACCCCACCTCACCTTTCCCGTTCAGCAGCCATAGTGTGTTTTCTAAACGTGTGACTCTGTTCTGTTTTGTAATTCATTTCAAGTGTAGCGGTTTTTACATTCCCTCTATAAGTGATATCTTATGATAAGTGCCTTTTTCTGTGTGACTTATTTCACTTAGAATCGTCGTACCTAAATCCACTCATCGTGCTGCTACTAGCCTTATGACGTTGATTTCATGGCTGAGTGATATTCCATTGTACATGAGGACCACAACTTCTTTATCCATTTTTCTCTTTCCTAGGATATTTAAGGTGTAATGAAGTGGGGGTTCTTGTCAACAGAGCAGCCCTAAACTTTGGGGTGCCTGTGTCTTGCTGATTTTTAGTTTTCCCAATTTATACGCCCATGAGTGGAAGTGCCCTATGCTCTCCAAGCTGTGTTTTTTAGATGTTTCAGAACACACCGTACACTTCTCCAGAGTGGCTGTTGGCAATTTACATCCCACCCATCAGCGTAGCAAGGCTCCCATTTCTCCATGGCCGGTCCTGCATTTCTGGTTTGGACACTTTTTTCCGCATGGCCCTTTTGCCCGCTGGGAAGCGAGACTTCTTTGGAGCGCTGATTGGCCTTTCCAGGTTGCTTGGTTGGCCAAAAAGGGCGTATGCGTTTTTTCCTGAATATATTCAGGAAAAAACGTATACGCCCTTTTTGGCCAAGGGCATCATTGTCCACGTTTTGCCGCTTTTCAGGTGCTTTCAAGGCGATTGGAATCTACCTCCTGAAATCTGTTTCCTGCAATTCTGCCTTGCTTTCAAAGCCTCTTCGTTGCCTTCCCTTAATATATTTGTGGACGAGAGGTATCATTTAAAACTCTGCAGGTTTGTGAATTGCAGTGCCCCTGAGCTCCATTTTTCAACTCGCTTTTTTGGGAGCTGGCCGCAAAAGCGCAGGATTGCTTCAGGCCCTCTTCTGGTTCTGGGGGGCAGGCTGAGCTTGTGCTTAATTCTTCTTCCTGATGGGAAAATAGAGTGACCTGTGCCTGTCCCAACACCTAGAGCTAGTCTCTCATTGGTTCCCCCTCTTCCCATTCATCCTCAGGACAAATTGCAACCTGTACGGAACAGGAGGTTAAAGGTGCTGATTCTCCAAGGAGGGAGATGGCTAGTAAAGCGGCTGGAATGGCGAACCCGAGCAAAGGAGATGAGAAATGAGGTGCGTTTTAGAAACCTTTCCCGATCACACGGTGTACCATCTTCTGGGTTTCTCATGCCTGTTTTCGACGTAGGAAGATGCCCTTGAACCTGGAGATTTGGGACCCATGGGATGGGTACCATGCAGTATTATTTGAAAGTGTCTGCATTGGCTCACCCAACCTCACCGAACCTCTCAGCCCCAGGAGTGTCCACCCTTATGTCTCAATCAGCTGTGTGTCTAGATATGGTCAATCCAGGTTGCATCACAGCCCCTGAACGAATTTTGTAAGAATTTCTCTCTCTTTCACTGTCTTTGTTTCACGGGATTTGAAAAGTAATTTATTTTTATAATGGGGTTTAGCTGCTTTTCACGGCTGTGTTTATGCCGCTTTACACCCCCTTGACTCAGTTACGGAGAGATATCAATACATAGGTTTGAAGATTCTTACTAGTCAGATATATTCTTGTGCGGTGAATAGGGGGTGTTGAGTCCAGTTCACTGAAAAAGGAATAGGTCTTGTCTCTTACATATTGGTTTTATGGAACGGTATCTGAGCTAATTTGAAACCCTTGTTTTATGCATCACCCCACCTCACCTTGCCCGTTCAGCAGCCATAGTGTGTTTTCTAAACGTGTGACTCTGTTCTGTTTTGTAATTCAGTTCAAGTGTAGCGGTTTTTACATTCCCTCTATAAGTGATATCTTATGATAAGTGCCTTTTTCTGTGTGACTTATTTCACTTAGAATCGTCGTACCTAAATCCACTCATCGTGCTGCTACTAGCCTTATGACGTTGATTTCATGGCTGAGTGATATTCCATTGTACATGAGGACCACAACTTCTTTATCCATTTTTCTCTTTCCTAGGATATTTAAGGTGTAATGAAGTGGGGGTTCTTGTCAACAGAGCAGCCCTAAACTTTGGGGTGCCTGTGTCTTGCTGATTTTTAGTTTTCCCAATTTATACGCCCATGAGTGGAAGTGCCCTATGCTCTCCAAGCTGTGTTTTTTAGATGTTTCAGAACACACCGTACACTTCTCCAGAGTGGCTGTTGGCAATTTACATCCCACCCATCAGCGTAGCAAGGCTCCCATTTCTCCATGGCCGGTCCTGCATTTCTGGTTTGGACACTTTTTTCCGCATGGCCCTTTTGCCCGCTGGGAAGCGAGACTTCTTTGGAGCGCTGATTGGCCTTTCCAGGTTGCTTGGTTGGCCAAAAGGGCGTATGCGTTTTTTCCTGAATATATTCAGGAAAAAACGCATACGCCCTTTTTGGCCAAGGGCATCATTGTCCACGTTTTGCCGCTTTTCAGGTGCTTTCAAGGCGATTGGAATCTACCTCCTGAAATCTGTTTCCTGCAATTCTGCCTTGCTTTCAAAGCCTCTTCGTTGCCTTCCCTTAATATATTTGTGGACGAGAGGTATCATTTAAAACTCTGCAGGTTTGTGAATTGCAGTGCCCCTGAGCTCCATTTTTCAACTCGCTTTTTTGGGAGCTGGCCGCAAAAGCGCAGGATTGCTTCAGGCCCTCTTCTGGTTCTGGGGGGCAGGCTGAGCTTGTGCTTAATTCTTCTTCCTGATGGGAAAATAGAGTGACCTGTGCCTGTCCCAACACCTAGAGCTAGTCTCTCATTGGTTCCCCCTCTTCCCGTTCATCCTCAGGACAAATTGCAACCTGTACGGAACAGGAGGTTAAAGGTGCTGATTCTCCAAGGAGGGAGATGGCTAGTAAAGCGGCTGGAATGGCGAACCCGAGCAAAGGAGATGAGAAATGAGGTGCGTTTTAGAAACCTTTCCCGATCACACGGTGTACCATCTTCTGGGTTTCTCATGCCTGTTTTCGACGTAGGAAGATGCCCTTGAACCTGGAGATTTGGGACCCATGGGATGGGTACCATGCAGTATTACTTGAAAGGGTCTGCATTGGCTCACCCTACCTCACGAACCTCTCAGCCCCAAGAGTGTCCACCCTTATGTCTCAATCAGCTGTGGGTCTAGATATGGTCAATCTAGGTTGCATCACAGCACCTGAACGAATTTTGTAAGAATTTCTCTCTCTTTCACTGTCTTTGTTTCACGGGTTTTGAAAAGTAATTTATTTTTATAATGGGGTTTAGCTGCTTTTCACGGCTGTGTTTATGCCGCTTTACACCCCCTTGACTCACTTACGGAGAGATATCAATACATAGGTTTGAAGATTCTTACTAGTCAGATATATTCTTGTGCAGTGAATAGGGGGTGTTGAGTCCAGTTCACTGAAAAAGGAATAGGTCTTGTCTCTTACATATTGGGTTTATGGAACGGTATCTGAGCTAATTTGAAACCCTTGTTTTATGCATCACCCCACCTCACCTTTCCCGTTCAGCAGCCATAGTGTGTTTTCTAAACGTGTGACTCTGTTCTGTTTTGTAATTCATTTCAAGTGTAGCGGTTTTTACATTCCCTCTATAAGTGATATCTTATGATAAGTGCCTTTTTCTGTGTGACTTATTTCACTTAGAATCGTCGTACCTAAATCCACTCATCGTGCTGCTACTAGCCTTATGACGTTGATTTCATGGCTGAGTGATATTCCATTGTACATGAGGACCACAACTTCTTTATCCATTTTTCTCTTTCCTAGGATATTTAAGGTGTAATGAAGTGGGGGTTCTTGTCAACAGAGCAGCCCTAAACTTTGGGGTGCCTGTGTCTTGCTGATTTTTAGTTTTCCCAATTTATACGCCCATGAGTGGAAGTGCCCTATGCTCTCCAAGCTGTGTTTTTTAGATGTTTCAGAACACACCGTACACTTCTCCAGAGTGGCTGTTGGCAATTTACATCCCACCCATCAGCGTAGCAAGGCTCCCATTTCTCCATGGCCGGTCCTGCATTTCTGGTTTGGACACTTTTTTCCGCATGGCCCTTTTGCCCGCTGGGAAGCGAGACTTCTTTGGAGCGCTGATTGGCCTTTCCAGGTTGCTTGGTTGGCCAAAAAGGGCGTATGCGTTTTTTCCTGAATATATTCAGGAAAAAACGTATACGCCCTTTTTGGCCAAGGGCATCATTGTCCACGTTTTGCCGCTTTTCAGGTGCTTTCAAGGCGATTGGAATCTACCTCCTGAAATCTGTTTCCTGCAATTCTGCCTTGCTTTCAAAGCCTCTTCGTTGCCTTCCCTTAATATATTTGTGGACGAGAGGTATCATTTAAAACTCTGCAGGTTTGTGAATTGCAGTGCCCCTGAGCTCCATTTTTCAACTCGCTTTTTTGGGAGCTGGCCGCAAAAGCGCAGGATTGCTTCAGGCCCTCTTCTGGTTCTGGGGGGCAGGCTGAGCTTGTGCTTAATTCTTCTTCCTGATGGGAAAATAGAGTGACCTGTGCCTGTCCCAACACCTAGAGCTAGTCTCTCATTGGTTCCCCCTCTTCCCGTTCATCCTCAGGACAAATTGCAACCTGTACGGAACAGGAGGTTAAAGGTGCTGATTCTCCAAGGAGGGAGATGGCTAGTAAAGCGGCTGGAATGGCGAACCCGAGCAAAGGAGATGAGAAATGAGGTGCGTTTTAGAAACCTTTCCCGATCACACGGTGTACCATCTTCTGGGTTTCTCATGCCTGTTTTCGACGTAGGAAGATGCCCTTGAACCTGGAGATTTGGGACCCATGGGATGGGTACCATGCAGTATTATTTGAAAGTGTCTGCATTGGCTCACCCAACCTCACCGAACCTCTCAGCCCCAGGAGTGTCCACCCTTATGTCTCAATCAGCTGTGGGTCTAGATATGGTCAATCCAGGTTGCATCACAGCCCCTGAACGAATTTTGTAAGAATTTCTCTCTCTTTCACTGTCTTTGTTTCACGGGTTTTGAAAAGTAATTTATTTTTATAATGGGGTTTAGCTGCTTTTCACGGCTGTGTTTATGCCGCTTTACACCCCCTTGACTCAGTTACGGAGAGATATCAATACATAGGTTTGAAGATTCTTACTAGTCAGATATATTCTTGTGCGGTGAATAGGGGGTGTTGAGTCCAGTTCACTGAAAAAGGAATAGGTCTTGTCTCTTACATATTGGTTTTATGGAACGGTATCTGAGCTAATTTGAAACCCTTGTTTTATGCATCACCCCACCTCACCTTGCCCGTTCAGCAGCCATAGTGTGTTTTCTAAACGTGTGACTCTGTTCTGTTTTGTAATTCAGTTCAAGTGTAGCGGTTTTTACATTCCCTCTATAAGTGATATCTTATGATAAGTGCCTTTTTCTGTGTGACTTATTTCACTTAGAATCGTCGTACCTAAATCCACTCATCGTGCTGCTACTAGCCTTATGACGTTGATTTCATGGCTGAGTGATATTCCATTGTACATGAGGACCCCAACTTCTTTATCCATTTTTCTCTTTCCTAGGATATTTAAGGTGTAATGAAGTGGGGGTTCTTGTCAACAGAGCAGCCCTAAACTTTGGGGTGCCTGTGTCTTGCTGATTTTTAGTTTTCCCAATTTATACGCCCATGAGTGGAAGTGCCCTATGCTCTCCAAGCTGTGTTTTTCAGATGTTTCAGAACACACCGACACTTCTCCAGAGTGGCTGTTGGCAATTTACATCCCACCCATCAGCGTAGCAAGGCTCCCATTTCTCCATGGCCGGTCCTGCATTTCTGGTTTGGACACTTTTTTCCGCATGGCCCTTTTGCCCGCTGGGAAGCGAGACTTCCTTGGAGCGCTGATTGGCCTTTCCAGGTTGCTTGGTTGGCCAAAAAGGGCGTATGCGTTTTTTCCTGAATATATTCAGGAAAAAACGCATACGCCCTTTTTGGCCAAGGGCATCATTGTCCACGTTTTGCCGCTTTTCATGTGCTTTCAAGGCGATTGGAATCTACCTCCTGAAATCTGTTTCCTGCAATTCTGCCTTGCTTTCAAAGCCTCTTCGTTGCCTTCCTTTAATATATTTGTGGACGAGAGGTATCATTTAAAACTCTGCAGGTTTGTGAATTGCAGTGCCCCTGAGCTCCATTTTTCAACTCGCTTTTTTGGGAGCTGGCCGCAAAAGCGCAGGATTGCTTCAGGCCCTCTTCTGGTTCTGGGGGTCAGGCTGAGCTTGTGCTTAATTCTTCTTCCTGATGGGAAAATAGAGTGACCTGTGCCTGTCCCAACACCTAGAGCTAGTCTCTCATTGGTTCCCCCTCTTCCCGTTCATCCTCAGGACAAATTGCAACCTGTACGGAACAGGAGGTTAAAGGTGCTGATTCTCCAAGGAGGGAGATGGCTAGTAAATCGGCTGGAATGGCGAACCCGAGCAAAGGAGATGAGAAATGAGGTGCGTTTGAGAAACCTTTCCCGATCACACGGTGTACCATCTTCTGGGTTTCTCATGCCTGTTTTCGACGTAGGAAGATGCCCTTGAACCTGGAGATTTGGGACCCATGGGATGGGTACCATGCAGTATTACTTGAAAGGGTCTGCGTTGGCTCACCCAACCTCACCGAACCTCTCAGCCCCAAGAGTGTCCACCCTTATGTCTCAATCAGCTGTGGGTCTAGATATGGTCAATCCAGGTTGCATCACAGCCCCTGAACGAATTTTGTAAGAATTTCTCTCTCTTTCACTGTCTTTGTTTCACGGGTTTTGAAAAGTAATTTATTTTTATAATGGGGTTTAGCTGCTTTTCACGGCTGTGTTTATGCCGCTTTACACCCCCTTGACTCACTTACGGAGAGATATCAATACATAGGTTTGAAGATTCTTACTAGTCAGATATATTCTTGTGCGGTGAATAGGGGGTGTTGAGTCCAGTTCACTGAAAAAGGAATAGGTCTTGTCTCTTACATATTGGGTTTATGGAACGGTATCTGAGCTAATTTGAAACCCTTGTTTTATGCATCACCCCACCTCACCTTGCCCGTTCAGCAGCCATAGTGTGTTTTCTAAACGTGTGACTCTGTTCTGTTTTGTAATTCAGTTCAAGTGTAGCGGTTTTTACATTCCCTCTATAAGTGATATCTTATGATAAGTGCCTTTTTCTGTGTGACTTATTTCACTTAGAATCGTCGTACCTAAATCCACTCATCGTGCTGCTACTAGCCTTATGACGTTGATTTCATGGCTGAGTGATATTCCATTGTACATGAGGACCACAACTTCTTTATCCATTTTTCTCTTTCCTAGGATATTTAAGGTGTAATGAAGTGGGGGTTCTTGTCAACAGAGCAGCCCTAAACTTTGGGGTGCCTGTGTCTTGCTGATTTTTAGTTTTCCCAATTTATACGCCCATGAGTGGAAGTGCCCTATGCTCTCCAAGCTGTGTTTTTTAGATGTTTCAGAACACACCGTACACTTCTCCAGAGTGGCTGTTGGCAATTTACATCCCACCCATCAGCGTAGCAAGGCTCCCATTTCTCCATGGCCGGTCCTGCATTTCTGGTTTGGACACTTTTTTCCGCATGGCCCTTTTGCCCGCTGGGAAGCGAGACTTCTTTGGAGCGCTGATTGGCCTTTCCAGGTTGCTTGGTTGGCCAAAAGGGCGTATGCGTTTTTTCCTGAATATATTCAGGAAAAAACGCATACGCCCTTTTTGGCCAAGGGCATCATTGTCCACGTTTTGCCGCTTTTCAGGTGCTTTCAAGGCGATTGGAATCTACCTCCTGAAATCTGTTTCCTGCAATTCTGCCTTGCTTTCAAAGCCTCTTCGTTGCCTTCCCTTAATATATTTGTGGACGAGAGGTATCATTTAAAACTCTGCAGGTTTGTGAATTGCAGTGCCCCTGAGCTCCATTTTTCAACTCGCTTTTTTGGGAGCTGGCCGCAAAAGCGCAGGATTGCTTCAGGCCCTCTTCTGGTTCTGGGGGGCAGGCTGAGCTTGTGCTTAATTCTTCTTCCTGATGGGAAAATAGAGTGACCTGTGCCTGTCCCAACACCTAGAGCTAGTCTCTCATTGGTTCCCCCTCTTCCCGTTCATCCTCAGGACAAATTGCAACCTGTACGGAACAGGAGGTTAAAGGTGCTGATTCTCCAAGGAGGGAGATGGCTAGTAAAGCGGCTGGAATGGCGAACCCGAGCAAAGGAGATGAGAAATGAGGTGCGTTTTAGAAACCTTTCCCGATCACACGGTGTACCATCTTCTGGGTTTCTCATGCCTGTTTTCGACGTAGGAAGATGCCCTTGAACCTGGAGATTTGGGACCCATGGGATGGGTACCATGCAGTATTACTTGAAAGGGTCTGCATTGGCTCACCCAACCTCACGAACCTCTCAGCCCCAAGAGTGTCCACCCTTATGTCTCAATCAGCTGTGGGTCTAGATATGGTCAATCTAGGTTGCATCACAGCCCCTGAACGAATTTTGTAAGAATTTCTCTCTCTTTCACTGTCTTTGTTTCACGGGTTTTGAAAAGTAATTTATTTTTATAATGGGGTTTAGCTGCTTTTCACGGCTGTGTTTATGCCGCTTTACACCCCCTTGACTCACTTACGGAGAGATATCAATACATAGGTTTGAAGATTCTTACTAGTCAGATATATTCTTGTGCAGTGAATAGGGGGTGTTGAGTCCAGTTCACTGAAAAAGGAATAGGTCTTGTCTCTTACATATTGGGTTTATGGAACGGTATCTGAGCTAATTTGAAACCCTTGTTTTATGCATCACCCCACCTCACCTTTCCCGTTCAGCAGCCATAGTGTGTTTTCTAAACGTGTGACTCTGTTCTGTTTTGTAATTCATTTCAAGTGTAGCGGTTTTTACATTCCCTCTATAAGTGATATCTTATGATAAGTGCCTTTTTCTGTGTGACTTATTTCACTTAGAATCGTCGTACCTAAATCCACTCATCGTGCTGCTACTAGCCTTATGACGTTGATTTCATGGCTCAGTGATATTCCATTGTACATGAGGACCCCAACTTCTTTATCCATTTTTCTCTTTCCTAGGATATTTAAGGTGTAATGAAGTGGGGGTTCTTGTCAACAGAGCAGCCCTAAACTTTGGGGTGCCTGTGTCTTGCTGATTTTTAGTTTTCCCAATTTATACGCCCATGAGTGGAAGTGCCCTATGCTCTCCAAGCTGTGTTTTTTAGATGTTTCAGAACACACCGTACACTTCTCCAGAGTGGCTGTTGGCAATTTACATCCCACCCATCAGCGTAGCAAGGCTCCCATTTCTCCATGGCCGGTCCTGCATTTCTGGTTTGGACACTTTTTTCCGCATGGCCCTTTTGCCCGCTGGGAAGCGAGACTTCTTTGGAGCGCTGATTGGCCTTTCCAGGTTGCTTGGTTGGCCAAAAGGGCGTATGCGTTTTTTCCTGAATATATTCAGGAAAAAACGCATACGCCCTTTTTGGCCAAGGGCATCATTGTCCACGTTTTGCCGCTTTTCAGGTGCTTTCAAGGCGATTGGAATCTACCTCCTGAAATCTGTTTCCTGCAATTCTGCCTTGCTTTCAAAGCCTCTTCGTTGCCTTCCCTTAATATATTTGTGGACGAGAGGTATCATTTAAAACTCTGCAGGTTTGTGAATTGCAGTGCCCCTGAGCTCCATTTTTCAACTCGCTTTTTTGGGAGCTGGCCGCAAAAGCGCAGGATTGCTTCAGGCCCTCTTCTGGTTCTGGGGGGCAGGCTGAGCTTGTGCTTAATTCTTCTTCCTGATGGGAAAATAGAGTGACCTGTGCCTGTCCCAACACCTAGAGCTAGTCTCTCATTGGTTCCCCCTCTTCCCGTTCATCCTCAGGACAAATTGCAACCTGTACGGAACAGGAGGTTAAAGGTGCTGATTCTCCAAGGAGGGAGATGGCTAGTAAAGCGGCTGGAATGGCGAACCCGAGCAAAGGAGATGAGAAATGAGGTGCGTTTTAGAAACCTTTCCCGATCACACGGTGTACCATCTTCTGGGTTTCTCATGCCTGTTTTCGACGTAGGAAGATGCCCTTGAACCTGGAGATTTGGGACCCATGGGATGGGTACCATGCAGTATTACTTGAAAGGGTCTGCATTGGCTCACCCAACCTCACGAACCTCTCAGCCCCAAGAGTGTCCACCCTTATGTCTCAATCAGCTGTGGGTCTAGATATGGTCAATCTAGGTTGCATCACAGCCCCTGAACGAATTTTGTAAGAATTTCTCTCTCTTTCACTGTCTTTGTTTCACGGGTTTTGAAAAGTAATTTATTTTTATAATGGGGTTTAGCTGCTTTTCACGGCTGTGTTTATGCCGCTTTACACCCCCTTGACTCACTTACGGAGAGATATCAATACATAGGTTTGAAGATTCTTACTAGTCAGATATATTCTTGTGCGGTGAATAGGGGGTGTTGAGTCCAGTTCACTGAAAAAGGAATAGGTCTTGTCTCTTACATATTGGGTTTATGGAACGGTATCTGAGCTAATTTGAAACCCTTGTTTTATGCATCACCCCACCTCACCTTTCCCGTTCAGCAGCCATAGTGTGTTTTCTAAACGTGTGACTCTGTTCTGTTTTGTAATTCATTTCAAGTGTAGCGGTTTTTCCATTCCCTCTATAAGTGATATCTTATGATAAGTGCCTTTTTCTGTGTGACTTATTTCACTTAGAATCGTCGTACCTAAATCCACTCATCGTGCTGCTACTAGCCTTATGACGTTGATTTCATGGCTGAGTGATATTCCATTGTACATGAGGACCCCAACTTCTTTATCCATTTTTCTCTTTGCTAGGATATTTAAGGTGTAATGAAGTGGGGGTTCTTGTCAAGAGAGCAGCCCTAAACTTTGGGGTGCCTGTGTCTTGCTGATTTTTAGTTTTCCCAATTTATACGCCCATGAGTGGAAGTGCCCTATGCTCTCCAAGCTGTGTTTTTTAGATGTTTCAGAACACACCGTACACTTCTCCAGAGTGGCTGTTGGCAATTTACATCCCACCCATCAGCGTAGCAAGGCTCCCATTTCTCCATGGCCGGTCCGGCATTTCTGGTTTGGACACTTTTTTCCACATGGCCCTTTTGCCCGCTGGGAAGCGAGACTTCTTTGGAGCGCTGATTGGCCTTTCCAGGTTGCTTGGTTGGCCAAAAAGGGCTTATGCGTTTTTTCCTGAATATATTCAGGAAAAAACGTATACGCCCTTTTTGGCCAAGGGCATCATTGTCCACGTTTTGCCGCTTTTCAGGTGCTTTCAAGGCGATTGGAATCTACCTCCTGAAATCTGTTTCCTGCAATTCTGCCTTGCTTTCAAAGCCTCTTCGTTGCCTTCCCTTAATATATTTGTGGACGAGAGGTATCATTTAAAACTCTGCAGGTTTGTGAATTGCAGTGCCCCTGAGCTCCATTTTTCAACTCGCTTTTTTGGGAGCTGGCCGCAAAAGCGCAGGATTGCTTCAGGCCCTCTTCTGGTTCTGGGGGGCAGGCTGAGCTTGTGCTTAATTCTTCTTCCTGATGGGAAAATAGAGTGACCTGTGCCTGTCCCAACACCTAGAGCTAGTCTCTCATTGGTTCCCCCTCTTCCCGTTCATCCTCAGGACAAATTGCAACCTGTACGGAACAGGAGGTTAAAGGTGCTGATTCTCCAAGGAGGGAGATGGCTAGTAAAGCGGCTGGAATGGCGAACCCGAGCAAAGGAGATGAGAAATGAGGTGCGTTTTAGAAACCTTTCCCGATCACACGGTGTACCATCTTCTGGGTTTCTCATGCCTGTTTTCGACGTAGGAAGATGCCCTTGAACCTGGAGATTTGGGACCCATGGGATGGGTACCATGCAGTATTACTTGAAAGGGTCTGCATTGGCTCACCCAACCTCACGAACCTCTCAGCCCCAAGAGTGTCCACCCTTATGTCTCAATCAGCTGTGGGTCTAGATATGGTCAATCTAGGTTGCATCACAGCCCCTGAACGAATTTTGTAAGAATTTCTCTCTCTTTCACTGTCTTTGTTTCACGGGTTTTGAAAAGTAATTTATTTTTATAATGGGGTTTAGCTGCTTTTCACGGCTGTGTTTATGCCGCTTTACACCCCCTTGACTCACTTACGGAGAGATATCAATACATAGGTTTGAAGATTCTTACTAGTCAGATATATTCTTGTGCGGTGAATAGGGGGTGTTGAGTCCAGTTCACTGAAAAAGGAATAGGTCTTGTCTCTTACATATTGGGTTTATGGAACGGTATCTGAGCTAATTTGAAACCCTTGTTTTATGCATCACCCCACCTCACCTTTCCCGTTCAGCAGCCATAGTGTGTTTTCTAAACGTGTGACTCTGTTCTGTTTTGTAATTCATTTCAAGTGTAGCGGTTTTTACATTCCCTCTATAAGTGATATCTTATGATAAGTGCCTTTTTCTGTGTGACTAATTTCACTTAGAATCGTCGTACCTAAATCCACTCATCGTGCTGCTACTAGCCTTATGACGTTGATTTCATGGCTGAGTGATATTCCATTGTACATGAGGACCCCAACTTCTTTATCCATTTTTCTCTTTGCTAGGATATTTAAGGTGTAATGAAGTGGGGGTTCTTGTCAAGAGAGCAGCCCTAAACTTTGGGGTGCCTGTGTCTTGCTGATTTTTAGTTTTCCCAATTTATACGCCCATGAGTGGAAGTGCCCTATGCTCTCCAAGCTGTGTTTTTTAGATGTTTCAGAACACACCGTACACTTCTCCAGAGTGGCTGTTGGCAATTTACATCCCACCCATCAGCGTAGCAAGGCTCCCATTTCTCCATGGCCGGTCCGGCATTTCTGGTTTGGACACTTTTTTCCGCATGGCCCTTTTGCCCGCTGGGAAGCGAGACTTCTTTGGAGCGCTGATTGGCCTTTCCAGGTTGCTTGGTTGGCCAAAAAGGGCGTATGCGTTTTTTCCTGAATATATTCAGGAAAAAACGTATACGCCCTTTTTGGCCAAGGGCATCATTGTCCACGTTTTGCCGCTTTTCAGGTGCTTTCAAGGCGATTGGAATCTACCTCCTGAAATCTGTTTCCTGCAATTCTGCCTTGCTTTCAAAGCCTCTTCGTTGCCTTCCCTTAATATATTTGTGGACGAGAGGTATCATTTAAAACTCTGCAGGTTTGTGAATTGCAGTGCCCCTGAGCTCCATTTTTCAACTCGCTTTTTTGGGAGCTGGCCGCAAAAGCGCAGGATTGCTTCAGGCCCTCTTCTGGTTCTGGGGGGCAGGCTGAGCTTGTGCTTAATTCTTCTTCCTGATGGGAAAATAGAGTGACCTGTGCCTGTCCCAACACCTAGAGCTAGTCTCTCATTGGTTCCCCCTCTTCCCATTCATCCTCAGGACAAATTGCAACCTGTACGGAACAGGAGGTTAAAGGTGCTGATTCTCCAAGGAGGGAGATGGCTAGTAAAGCGGCTGGAATGGCGAACCCGAGCAAAGGAGATGAGAAATGAGGTGCGTTTTAGAAACCTTTCCCGATCACACGGTGTACCATCTTCTGGGTTTCTCATGCCTGTTTTCGACGTAGGAAGATGCCCTTGAACCTGGAGATTTGGGACCCATGGGATGGGTACCATGCAGTATTATTTGAAAGTGTCTGCATTGGCTCACCCAACCTCACCGAACCTCTCAGCCCCAAGAGTGTCCACCCTTATGTCTCAATCAGCTGTGGGTCTAGATATGGTCAATCCAGGTTGCATCACAGCCCCTGAACGAATTTTGTAAGAATTTCTCTCTCTTTCACTGTCTTTGTTTCACGGGTTTTGAAAAGTAATTTATTTTTATAATGGGGTTTAGCTGCTTTTCACGGCTGTGTTTATGCCGCTTTACACCCCCTTGACTCACTTACGGAGAGATATCAATACATAGGTTTGAAGATTCTTACTAGTCAGATATATTCTTGTGCGGTGAATAGGGGGTGTTGAGTCCAGTTCACTGAAAAAGGAATAGGTCTTGTCTCTTACATATTGGTTTTATGGAACGGTATCTGAGCTAATTTGAAACCCTTGTTTTATGCATCACCCCACCTCACCTTGCCCGTTCAGCAGCCATAGTGTGTTTTCTAAACGTGTGACTCTGTTCTGTTTTGTAATTCAGTTCAAGTGTAGCGGTTTTTACATTCCCTCTATAAGTGATATCTTATGATAAGTGCCTTTTTCTGTGTGACTTATTTCACTTAGAATCGTCGTACCTAAATCCACTCATCGTGCTGCTACTAGCCTTATGACGTTGATTTCATGGCTGAGTGATATTCCATTGTACATGAGGACCCCAACTTCTTTATCCATTTTTCTCTTTCCTAGGATATTTAAGGTGTAATGAAGTGGGGGTTCTTGTCAACAGAGCAGCCCTAAACTTTGGGGTGCCTGTGTCTTGCTGATTTTTAGTTTTCCCAATTTATACGCCCATGAGTAGAAGTGCCCTATGCTCTCCAAGCTGTGTTTTTTAGATGTTTCAGAACACACCGTACACTTCTCCAGAGTGGCTGTTGGCAATTTACATCCCACCCATCAGCGTAGCAAGGCTCCCATTTCTCCATGGCCGGTCCTGCATTTCTGGTTTGGACACTTTTTTCCGCATGGCCCTTTTGCCCGCTGGGAAGCGAGACTTCTTTGGAGCGCTGATTGGCCTTTCCAGGTTGCTTGGTTGGCCAAAAGGGCGTATGCGTTTTTTCCTGAATATATTCAGGAAAAAACGCATACGCCCTTTTTGGCCAAGGGCATCATTGTCCACGTTTTGCCGCTTTTCAGGTGCTTTCAAGGCGATTGGAATCTACCTCCTGAAATCTGTTTCCTGCAATTCTGCCTTGCTTTCAAAGCCTCTTCGTTGCCTTCCCTTAATATATTTGTGGACGAGAGGTATCATTTAAAACTCTGCAGGTTTGTGAATTGCAGTGCCCCTGAGCTCCATTTTTCAACTCGCTTTTTTGGGAGCTGGCCGCAAAAGCGCAGGATTGCTTCAGGCCCTCTTCTGGTTCTGGGGGGCAGGCTGAGCTTGTGCTTAATTCTTCTTCCTGATGGGAAAATAGAGTGACCTGTGCCTGTCCCAACACCTAGAGCTAGTCTCTCATTGGTTCCCCCTCTTCCCATTCATCCTCAGGACAAATTGCAACCTGTACGGAACAGGAGGTTAAAGGTGCTGATTCTCCAAGGAGGGAGATGGCTAGTAAAGCGGCTGGAATGGCGAACCCGAGCAAAGGAGATGAGAAATGAGGTGCGTTTTAGAAACCTTTCCCGATCACACGGTGTACCATCTTCTGGGTTTCTCATGCCTGTTTTCGACGTAGGAAGATGCCCTTGAACCTGGAGATTTGGGACCCATGGGATGGGTACCATGCAGTATTACTTGAAAGGGTCTGCATTGGCTCACCCAACCTCACGAACCTCTCAGCCCCAAGAGTGTCCACCCTTATGTCTCAATCAGCTGTGGGTCTAGATATGGTCAATCTAGGTTGCATCACAGCCCCTGAACGAATTTTGTAAGAATTTCTCTCTCTTTCACTGTCTTTGTTTCACGGGTTTTGAAAAGTAATTTATTTTTATAATGGGGTTTAGCTGCTTTTCACGGCTGTGTTTATGCCGCTTTACACCCCCTTGACTCACTTACGGAGAGATATCAATACATAGGTTTGAAGATTCTTACTAGTCAGATATATTCTTGTGCGGTGAATAGGGGGTGTTGAGTCCAGTTCACTGAAAAAGGAATAGGTCTTGTCTCTTACATATTGGGTTTATGGAACGGTATCTGAGCTAATTTGAAACCCTTGTTTTATGCATCACCCCACCTCACATTTCCCGTTCAGCAGCCATAGTGTGTTTTCTAAACTTGTGACTCTGTTCTGTTTTGTAATTCATTTCAAGTGTAGCGGTTTTTACATTCCCTCTATAAGTGATATCTTATGATAAGTGCCTTTTTCTGTGTGACTTATTTCACTTAGAATCGTCGTACCTAAATCCACTCATCGTGCTGCTACTAGCCTTATGACGTTGATTTCATGGCTGAGTGATATTCCATTGTACATGAGGACCCCAACTTCTTTATCCATTTTTCTCTTTGCTAGGATATTTAAGGTGTAATGAAGTGGGGGTTCTTGTCAAGAGAGCAGCCCTAAACTTTGGGGTGCCTGTGTCTTGCTGATTTTTAGTTTTCCCAATTTATACGCCCATGAGTGGAAGTGCCCTATGCTCTCCAAGCTGTGTTTTTTAGATGTTTCAGAACACACCGTACACTTCTCCAGAGTGGCTGTTGGCAATTTACATCCCACCCATCAGCGTAGCAAGGCTCCCATTTCTCCATGGCCGGTCCGGCATTTCTGGTTTGGACACTTTTTTCCGCATGGCCCTTTTGCCCGCTGGGAAGCGAGACTTCTTTGGAGCGCTGATTGGCCTTTCCAGGTTGCTTGGTTGGCCAAAAAGGGCGTATGCGTTTTTTCCTGAATATATTCAGGAAAAAACGTATACGCCCTTTTTGGCCAAGGGCATCATTGTCCACGTTTTGCCGCTTTTCAGGTGCTTTCAAGGCGATTGGAATCTACCTCCTGAAATCTGTTTCCTGCAATTCTGCCTTGCTTTCAAAGCCTCTTCGTTGCCTTCCCTTAATATATTTGTGGACGAGAGGTATCATTTAAAACTCTGCAGGTTTGTGAATTGCAGTGCCCCTGAGCTCCATTTTTCAACTCGCTTTTTTGGGAGCTGGCCGCAAAAGCGCAGGATTGCTTCAGGCCCTCTTCTGGTTCTGGGGGGCAGGCTGAGCTTGTGCTTAATTCTTCTTCCTGATGGGAAAATAGAGTGACCTGTGCCTGTCCCAACACCTAGAGCTAGTCTCTCATTGGTTCCCCCTCTTCCCGTTCATCCTCAGGACAAATTGCAACCTGTACGGAACAGGAGGTTAAAGGTGCTGATTCTCCAAGGAGGGAGATGGCTAGTAAAGCGGCTGGAATGGCGAACCCGAGCCAAGGAGATGAGAAATGAGGTGCGTTTTAGAAACCTTTCCCGATCACACGGTGTACCATCTTCTGGGTTTCTCATGCCTGTTTTCGACGTAGGAAGATGCCCTTGAACCTGGAGATTTGGGACCCATGGGATGGGTACCATGCAGTATTATTTGAAAGTGTCTGCATTGGCTCACCCTACCTCACCGAACCTCTCAGCCCCAAGAGTGTCCACCCTTATGTCTCAATCAGCTGTGGGTCTAGATATGGTCAATCTAGGTTGCATCACAGCCCCTGAACGAATTTTGTAAGAATTTCTCTCTCTTTCACTGTCTTTGTTTCACGGGTTTTGAAAAGTAATTTATTTTTATAATGGGGTTTAGCTGCTTTTCACGGCTGTGTTTATGCCGCTTTACACCCCCTTGACTCACTTACGGAGAGATATCAATACATAGGTTTGAAGATTCTTACTAGTCAGATATATTCTTGTGCGGTGAATAGGGGGTGTTGAGTCCAGTTCACTGAAAAAGGAATAGGTCTTGTCTCTTACATATTGGGTTTATGGAACGGTATCTGAGCTAATTTGAAACCCTTGTTTTATGCATCACCCCACCTCACATTTCCCGTTCAGCAGCCATAGTGTGTTTTCTAAACTTGTGACTCTGTTCTGTTTTGTAATTCATTTCAAGTGTAGCGGTTTTTACATTCCCTCTATAAGTGATATCTTATGATAAGTGCCTTTTTCTGTGTGACTTATTTCACTTAGAATCGTCGTACCTAAATCCACTCATCGTGCTGCTACTAGCCTTATGACGTTGATTTCATGGCTGAGTGATATTCCATTGTACATGAGGACCCCAACTTCTTTATCCATTTTTCTCTTTGCTAGGATATTTAAGGTGTAATGAAGTGGGGGTTCTTGTCAAGAGAGCAGCCCTAAACTTTGGGGTGCCTGTGTCTTGCTGATTTTTAGTTTTCCCAATTTATACGCCCATGAGTGGAAGTGCCCTATGCTCTCCAAGCTGTGTTTTTTAGATGTTTCAGAACACACCGTACACTTCTCCAGAGTGGCTGTTGGCAATTTACATCCCACCCATCAGCGTAGCAAGGCTCCCATTTCTCCATGGCCGGTCCGGCATTTCTGGTTTGGACACTTTTTTCCGCATGGCCCTTTTGCCCGCTGGGAAGCGAGACTTCTTTGGAGCGCTGATTGGCCTTTCCAGGTTGCTTGGTTGGCCAAAAAGGGCGTATGCGTTTTTTCCTGAATATATTCAGGAAAAAACGTATACGCCCTTTTTGGCCAAGGGCATCATTGTCCACGTTTTGCCGCTTTTCAGGTGCTTTCAAGGCGATTGGAATCTACCTCCTGAAATCTGTTTCCTGCAATTCTGCCTTGCTTTCAAAGCCTCTTCGTTGCCTTCCCTTAATATATTTGTGGACGAGAGGTATCATTTAAAACTCTGCAGGTTTGTGAATTGCAGTGCCCCTGAGCTCCATTTTTCAACTCGCTTTTTTGGGAGCTGGCCGCAAAAGCGCAGGATTGCTTCAGGCCCTCTTCTGGTTCTGGGGGGCAGGCTGAGCTTGTGCTTAATTCTTCTTCCTGATGGGAAAATAGAGTGACCTGTGCCTGTCCCAACACCTAGAGCTAGTCTCTCATTGGTTCCCCCTCTTCCCGTTCATCCTCAGGACAAATTGCAACCTGTACGGAACAGGAGGTTAAAGGTGCTGATTCTCCAAGGAGGGAGATGGCTAGTAAAGCGGCTGGAATGGCGAACCCGAGCCAAGGAGATGAGAAATGAGGTGCGTTTTAGAAACCTTTCCCGATCACACGGTGTACCATCTTCTGGGTTTCTCATGCCTGTTTTCGACGTAGGAAGATGCCCTTGAACCTGGAGATTTGGGACCCATGGGATGGGTACCATGCAGTATTATTTGAAAGTGTCTGCATTGGCTCACCCAACCTCACCGAACCTCTCAGCCCCAAGAGTGTCCACCCTTATGTCTCAATCAGCTGTGGGTCTAGATATGGTCAATCCAGGTTTCATCACAGCCCCTGAACGAATTTTGTAAGAATTTCTC
Organism: Balaenoptera acutorostrata; assembly: GCF_949987535.1. NCBI lineage: Eukaryota > Metazoa > Chordata > Mammalia > Artiodactyla > Balaenopteridae > Balaenoptera > Balaenoptera acutorostrata. The sequence continues at coordinate 26,389 of NW_026646298.1, forward strand.
TCTCTTTCACTGTCTTTGTTTCACGGGTTTTGAAAAGTAATTTATTTTTATAATGGGGTTTAGCTGCTTTTCACGGCTGTGTTTATGCCGCTTTACACCCCCTTGACTCACTTACGGAGAGATATCAATACATAGGTTTGAAGATTCTTACTAGTCAGATATATTCTTGTGCGGTGAATAGGGGGTGTTGAGTCCAGTTCACTGAAAAAGGAATAGGTCTTGTCTCTTACATATTGGGTTTATGGAACGGTATCTGAGCTAATTTGAAACCCTTGTTTTATGCATCACCCCACCTCACCTTGCCCGTTCAGCAGCCATAGTGTGTTTTCTAAACGTGTGACTCTGTTCTGTTTTGTAATTCAGTTCAAGTGTAGCGGTTTTTACATTCCCTCTATAAGTGATATCTTATGATAAGTGCCTTTTTCTGTGTGACTTATTTCACTTAGAATCGTCGTACCTAAATCCACTCATCGTGCTGCTACTAGCCTTATGACGTTGATTTCATGGCTGAGTGATATTCCATTGTACATGAGGACCACAACTTCTTTATCCATTTTTCTCTTTCCTAGGATATTTAAGGTGTAATGAAGTGGGGGTTCTTGTCAACAGAGCAGCCCTAAACTTTGGGGTGCCTGTGTCTTGCTGATTTTTAGTTTTCCCAATTTATACGCCCATGAGTGGAAGTGCCCTATGCTCTCCAAGCTGTGTTTTTTAGATGTTTCAGAACACACCGTACACTTCTCCAGAGTGGCTGTTGGCAATTTACATCCCACCCATCAGCGTAGCAAGGCTCCCATTTCTCCATGGCCGGTCCTGCATTTCTGGTTTGGACACTTTTTTCCGCATGGCCCTTTTGCCCGCTGGGAAGCGAGACTTCTTTGGAGCGCTGATTGGCCTTTCCAGGTTGCTTGGTTGGCCAAAAGGGCGTATGCGTTTTTTCCTGAATATATTCAGGAAAAAACGCATACGCCCTTTTTGGCCAAGGGCATCATTGTCCACGTTTTGCCGCTTTTCAGGTGCTTTCAAGGCGATTGGAATCTACCTCCTGAAATCTGTTTCCTGCAATTCTGCCTTGCTTTCAAAGCCTCTTCGTTGCCTTCCCTTAATATATTTGTGGACGAGAGGTATCATTTAAAACTCTGCAGGTTTGTGAATTGCAGTGCCCCTGAGCTCCATTTTTCAACTCGCTTTTTTGGGAGCTGGCCGCAAAAGCGCAGGATTGCTTCAGGCCCTCTTCTGGTTCTGGGGGGCAGGCTGAGCTTGTGCTTAATTCTTCTTCCTGATGGGAAAATAGAGTGACCTGTGCCTGTCCCAACACCTAGAGCTAGTCTCTCATTGGTTCCCCCTCTTCCCGTTCATCCTCAGGACAAATTGCAACCTGTACGGAACAGGAGGTTAAAGGTGCTGATTCTCCAAGGAGGGAGATGGCTAGTAAAGCGGCTGGAATGGCAAACCCGAGCAAAGGAGATGAGAAATGAGGTGCGTTTTAGAAACCTTTCCCGATCACACGGTGTACCATCTTCTGGGTTTCTCATGCCTGTTTTCGACGTAGGAAGATGCCCTTGAACCTGGAGATTTGGGACCCATGGGATGGGTACCATGCAGTATTACTTGAAAGGGTCTGCATTGGCTCACCCAACCTCACGAACCTCTCATCCCCAAGAGTGTCCACCCTTATGTCTCAATCAGCTGTGGGTCTAGATATGGTCAATCTAGGTTGCATCACAGCCCCTGAACGAATTTTGTAAGAATTTCTCTCTCTTTCACTGTCTTTGTTTCACGGGTTTTGAAAAGTAATTTATTTTTATAATGGGTTTTAGCTGCTTTTCACGGCTGTGTTTATGCCGCTTTACACCCCCTTGACTCACTTACGGAGAGATATCAATACATAGGTTTGAAGATTCTTACTAGTCAGATATATTCTTGTGCAGTGAATAGGGGGTGTTGAGTCCAGTTCACTGAAAAAGGAATAGGTCTTGTCTCTTACATATTGGGTTTATGGAACAGTATCTGAGCTAATTTGAAACCCTTGTTTTATGCATCACCCCACCTCACCTTTCCCGTTCAGCAGCCATAGTGTGTTTTCTAAACGTGTGACTCTGTTCTGTTTTGTAATTCATTTCAAGTGTAGCGGTTTTTACATTCCCTCTATAAGTGATATCTTATGATAAGTGCCTTTTTCTGTGTGACTTATTTCACTTAGAATCGTCGTACCTAAATCCACTCATCGTGCTGCTACTAGCCTTATGACGTTGATTTCATGGCTGAGTGATATTCCATTGTACATGAGGACCACAACTTCTTTATCCATTTTTCTCTTTCCTAGGATATTTAAGGTGTAATGAAGTGGGGGTTCTTGTCAACAGAGCAGCCCTAAACTTTGGGGTGCCTGTGTCTTGCTGATTTTTAGTTTTCCCAATTTATACGCCCATGAGTGGAAGTGCCCTATGCTCTCCAAGCTGTGTTTTTTAGATGTTTCAGAACACACCGTACACTTCTCCAGAGTGGCTGTTGGCAATTTACATCCCACCCATCAGCGTAGCAAGGCTCCCATTTCTCCATGGCCGGTCCTGCATTTCTGGTTTGGACACTTTTTTCCGCATGGCCCTTTTGCCCGCTGGGAAGCGAGACTTCTTTGGAGCGCTGATTGGCCTTTCCAGGTTGCTTGGTTGGCCAAAAAGGGCGTATGCGTTTTTTCCTGAATATATTCAGGAAAAAACGTATACGCCCTTTTTGGCCAAGGGCATCATTGTCCACGTTTTGCCGCTTTTCAGGTGCTTTCAAGGCGATTGGAATCTACCTCCTGAAATCTGTTTCCTGCAATTCTGCCTTGCTTTCAAAGCCTCTTCGTTGCCTTCCCTTAATATATTTGTGGACGAGAGGTATCATTTAAAACTCTGCAGGTTTGTGAATTGCAGTGCCCCTGAGCTCCATTTTTCAACTCGCTTTTTTGGGAGCTGGCCGCAAAAGCGCAGGATTGCTTCAGGCCCTCTTCTGGTTCTGGGGGGCAGGCTGAGCTTGTGCTTAATTCTTCTTCCTGATGGGAAAATAGAGTGACCTGTGCCTGTCCCAACACCTAGAGCTAGTCTCTCATTGGTTCCCCCTCTTCCCATTCATCCTCAGGACAAATTGCAACCTGTACGGAACAGGAGGTTAAAGGTGCTGATTCTCCAAGGAGGGAGATGGCTAGTAAAGCGGCTGGAATGGCGAACCCGAGCAAAGGAGATGAGAAATGAGGTGCGTTTTAGAAACCTTTCCCGATCACACGGTGTACCATCTTCTGGGTTTCTCATGCCTGTTTTCGACGTAGGAAGATGCCCTTGAACCTGGAGATTTGGGACCCATGGGATGGGTACCATGCAGTATTATTTGAAAGTGTCTGCATTGGCTCACCCAACCTCACCGAACCTCTCAGCCCCAGGAGTGTCCACCCTTATGTCTCAATCAGCTGTGTGTCTAGATATGGTCAATCCAGGTTGCATCACAGCCCCTGAACGAATTTTGTAAGAATTTCTCTCTCTTTCACTGTCTTTGTTTCACGGGATTTGAAAAGTAATTTATTTTTATAATGGGGTTTAGCTGCTTTTCACGGCTGTGTTTATGCCGCTTTACACCCCCTTGACTCAGTTACGGAGAGATATCAATACATAGGTTTGAAGATTCTTACTAGTCAGATATATTCTTGTGCGGTGAATAGGGGGTGTTGAGTCCAGTTCACTGAAAAAGGAATAGGTCTTGTCTCTTACATATTGGTTTTATGGAACGGTATCTGAGCTAATTTGAAACCCTTGTTTTATGCATCACCCCACCTCACCTTGCCCGTTCAGCAGCCATAGTGTGTTTTCTAAACGTGTGACTCTGTTCTGTTTTGTAATTCAGTTCAAGTGTAGCGGTTTTTACATTCCCTCTATAAGTGATATCTTATGATAAGTGCCTTTTTCTGTGTGACTTATTTCACTTAGAATCGTCGTACCTAAATCCACTCATCGTGCTGCTACTAGCCTTATGACGTTGATTTCATGGCTGAGTGATATTCCATTGTACATGAGGACCACAACTTCTTTATCCATTTTTCTCTTTCCTAGGATATTTAAGGTGTAATGAAGTGGGGGTTCTTGTCAACAGAGCAGCCCTAAACTTTGGGGTGCCTGTGTCTTGCTGATTTTTAGTTTTCCCAATTTATACGCCCATGAGTGGAAGTGCCCTATGCTCTCCAAGCTGTGTTTTTTAGATGTTTCAGAACACACCGTACACTTCTCCAGAGTGGCTGTTGGCAATTTACATCCCACCCATCAGCGTAGCAAGGCTCCCATTTCTCCATGGCCGGTCCTGCATTTCTGGTTTGGACACTTTTTTCCGCATGGCCCTTTTGCCCGCTGGGAAGCGAGACTTCTTTGGAGCGCTGATTGGCCTTTCCAGGTTGCTTGGTTGGCCAAAAGGGCGTATGCGTTTTTTCCTGAATATATTCAGGAAAAAACGCATACGCCCTTTTTGGCCAAGGGCATCATTGTCCACGTTTTGCCGCTTTTCAGGTGCTTTCAAGGCGATTGGAATCTACCTCCTGAAATCTGTTTCCTGCAATTCTGCCTTGCTTTCAAAGCCTCTTCGTTGCCTTCCCTTAATATATTTGTGGACGAGAGGTATCATTTAAAACTCTGCAGGTTTGTGAATTGCAGTGCCCCTGAGCTCCATTTTTCAACTCGCTTTTTTGGGAGCTGGCCGCAAAAGCGCAGGATTGCTTCAGGCCCTCTTCTGGTTCTGGGGGGCAGGCTGAGCTTGTGCTTAATTCTTCTTCCTGATGGGAAAATAGAGTGACCTGTGCCTGTCCCAACACCTAGAGCTAGTCTCTCATTGGTTCCCCCTCTTCCCGTTCATCCTCAGGACAAATTGCAACCTGTACGGAACAGGAGGTTAAAGGTGCTGATTCTCCAAGGAGGGAGATGGCTAGTAAAGCGGCTGGAATGGCAAACCCGAGCAAAGGAGATGAGAAATGAGGTGCGTTTTAGAAACCTTTCCCGATCACACGGTGTACCATCTTCTGGGTTTCTCATGCCTGTTTTCGACGTAGGAAGATGCCCTTGAACCTGGAGATTTGGGACCCATGGGATGGGTACCATGCAGTATTACTTGAAAGGGTCTGCATTGGCTCACCCAACCTCACGAACCTCTCATCCCCAAGAGTGTCCACCCTTATGTCTCAATCAGCTGTGGGTCTAGATATGGTCAATCTAGGTTGCATCACAGCCCCTGAACGAATTTTGTAAGAATTTCTCTCTCTTTCACTGTCTTTGTTTCACGGGTTTTGAAAAGTAATTTATTTTTATAATGGGGTTTAGCTGCTTTTCACGGCTGTGTTTATGCCGCTTTACACCCCCTTGACTCACTTACGGAGAGATATCAATACATAGGTTTGAAGATTCTTACTAGTCAGATATATTCTTGTGCAGTGAATAGGGGGTGTTGAGTCCAGTTCACTGAAAAAGGAATAGGTCTTGTCTCTTACATATTGGGTTTATGGAACAGTATCTGAGCTAATTTGAAACCCTTGTTTTATGCATCACCCCACCTCACCTTTCCCGTTCAGCAGCCATAGTGTGTTTTCTAAACGTGTGACTCTGTTCTGTTTTGTAATTCATTTCAAGTGTAGCGGTTTTTACATTCCCTCTATAAGTGATATCTTATGATAAGTGCCTTTTTCTGTGTGACTTATTTCACTTAGAATCGTCGTACCTAAATCCACTCATCGTGCTGCTACTAGCCTTATGACGTTGATTTCATGGCTGAGTGATATTCCATTGTACATGAGGACCACAACTTCTTTATCCATTTTTCTCTTTCCTAGGATATTTAAGGTGTAATGAAGTGGGGGTTCTTGTCAACAGAGCAGCCCTAAACTTTGGGGTGCCTGTGTCTTGCTGATTTTTAGTTTTCCCAATTTATACGCCCATGAGTGGAAGTGCCCTATGCTCTCCAAGCTGTGTTTTTTAGATGTTTCAGAACACACCGTACACTTCTCCAGAGTGGCTGTTGGCAATTTACATCCCACCCATCAGCGTAGCAAGGCTCCCATTTCTCCATGGCCGGTCCTGCATTTCTGGTTTGGACACTTTTTTCCGCATGGCCCTTTTGCCCGCTGGGAAGCGAGACTTCTTTGGAGCGCTGATTGGCCTTTCCAGGTTGCTTGGTTGGCCAAAAAGGGCGTATGCGTTTTTTCCTGAATATATTCAGGAAAAAACGTATACGCCCTTTTTGGCCAAGGGCATCATTGTCCACGTTTTGCCGCTTTTCAGGTGCTTTCAAGGCGATTGGAATCTACCTCCTGAAATCTGTTTCCTGCAATTCTGCCTTGCTTTCAAAGCCTCTTCGTTGCCTTCCCTTAATATATTTGTGGACGAGAGGTATCATTTAAAACTCTGCAGGTTTGTGAATTGCAGTGCCCCTGAGCTCCATTTTTCAACTCGCTTTTTTGGGAGCTGGCCGCAAAAGCGCAGGATTGCTTCAGGCCCTCTTCTGGTTCTGGGGGGCAGGCTGAGCTTGTGCTTAATTCTTCTTCCTGATGGGAAAATAGAGTGACCTGTGCCTGTCCCAACACCTAGAGCTAGTCTCTCATTGGTTCCCCCTCTTCCCATTCATCCTCAGGACAAATTGCAACCTGTACGGAACAGGAGGTTAAAGGTGCTGATTCTCCAAGGAGGGAGATGGCTAGTAAAGCGGCTGGAATGGCGAACCCGAGCAAAGGAGATGAGAAATGAGGTGCGTTTTAGAAACCTTTCCCGATCACACGGTGTACCATCTTCTGGGTTTCTCATGCCTGTTTTCGACGTAGGAAGATGCCCTTGAACCTGGAGATTTGGGACCCATGGGATGGGTACCATGCAGTATTATTTGAAAGTGTCTGCATTGGCTCACCCAACCTCACCGAACCTCTCAGCCCCAGGAGTGTCCACCCTTATGTCTCAATCAGCTGTGTGTCTAGATATGGTCAATCCAGGTTGCATCACAGCCCCTGAACGAATTTTGTAAGAATTTCTCTCTCTTTCACTGTCTTTGTTTCACGGGATTTGAAAAGTAATTTATTTTTATAATGGGGTTTAGCTGCTTTTCACGGCTGTGTTTATGCCGCTTTACACCCCCTTGACTCAGTTACGGAGAGATATCAATACATAGGTTTGAAGATTCTTACTAGTCAGATATATTCTTGTGCGGTGAATAGGGGCTGTTGAGTCCAGTTCTCTGAAAAAGGAATAGGTCTTGTCTCTTACATATTGGGTTTATGGAACGGTATCTGAGCTAATTTGAAACCCTTGTTTTATGCATCACCCCACCTCACCTTGCCCGTTCAGCAGCCATAGTGTGTTTTCTAAACGTGTGACTCTGTTCTGTTTTGTAATTCAGTTCAAGTGTAGCGGTTTTTACATTCCCTCTATAAGTGATATCTTATGATAAGTGCCTTTTTCTGTGTGACTTATTTCACTTAGAATCGTCGTACCTAAATCCACTCATCGTGCTGCTACTAGCCTTATGACGTTGATTTCATGGCTGAGTGATATTCCATTGTACATGAGGACCACAACTTCTTTATCCATTTTTCTCTTTCCTAGGATATTTAAGGTGTAATGAAGTGGGGGTTCTTGTCAACAGAGCAGCCCTAAACTTTGGGGTGCCTGTGTCTTGCTGATTTTTAGTTTTCCCAATTTATACGCCCATGAGTGGAAGTGCCCTATGCTCTCCAAGCTGTGTTTTTTAGATGTTTCAGAACACACCGTACACTTCTCCAGAGTGGCTGTTGGCAATTTACATCCCACCCATCAGCGTAGCAAGGCTCCCATTTCTCCATGGCCGGTCCTGCATTTCTGGTTTGGACACTTTTTTCCGCATGGCCCTTTTGCCCGCTGGGAAGCGAGACTTCTTTGGAGCGCTGATTGGCCTTTCCAGGTTGCTTGGTTGGCCAAAAGGGCGTATGCGTTTTTTCCTGAATATATTCAGGAAAAAACGCATACGCCCTTTTTGGCCAAGGGCATCATTGTCCACGTTTTGCCGCTTTTCAGGTGCTTTCAAGGCGATTGGAATCTACCTCCTGAAATCTGTTTCCTGCAATTCTGCCTTGCTTTCAAAGCCTCTTCGTTGCCTTCCCTTAATATATTTGTGGACGAGAGGTATCATTTAAAACTCTGCAGGTTTGTGAATTGCAGTGCCCCTGAGCTCCATTTTTCAACTCGCTTTTTTGGGAGCTGGCCGCAAAAGCGCAGGATTGCTTCAGGCCCTCTTCTGGTTCTGGGGGGCAGGCTGAGCTTGTGCTTAATTCTTCTTCCTGATGGGAAAATAGAGTGACCTGTGCCTGTCCCAACACCTAGAGCTAGTCTCTCATTGGTTCCCCCTCTTCCCGTTCATCCTCAGGACAAATTGCAACCTGTACGGAACAGGAGGTTAAAGGTGCTGATTCTCCAAGGAGGGAGATGGCTAGTAAAGCGGCTGGAATGGCGAACCCGAGCAAAGGAGATGAGAAATGAGGTGCGTTTTAGAAACCTTTCCCGATCACACGGTGTACCATCTTCTGGGTTTCTCATGCCTGTTTTCGACGTAGGAAGATGCCCTTGAACCTGGAGATTTGGGACCCATGGGATGGGTACCATGCAGTATTACTTGAAAGGGTCTGCATTGGCTCACCCTACCTCACGAACCTCTCAGCCCCAAGAGTGTCCACCCTTATGTCTCAATCAGCTGTGGGTCTAGATATGGTCAATCTAGGTTGCATCACAGCACCTGAACGAATTTTGTAAGAATTTCTCTCTCTTTCACTGTCTTTGTTTCACGGGTTTTGAAAAGTAATTTATTTTTATAATGGGGTTTAGCTGCTTTTCACGGCTGTGTTTATGCCGCTTTACACCCCCTTGACTCACTTACGGAGAGATATCAATACATAGGTTTGAAGATTCTTACTAGTCAGATATATTCTTGTGCAGTGAATAGGGGGTGTTGAGTCCAGTTCACTGAAAAAGGAATAGGTCTTGTCTCTTACATATTGGGTTTATGGAACGGTATCTGAGCTAATTTGAAACCCTTGTTTTATGCATCACCCCACCTCACCTTTCCCGTTCAGCAGTCATAGTGTGTTTTCTAAACGTGTGACTCTGTTCTGTTTTGTAATTCATTTCAAGTGTAGCGGTTTTTACATTCCCTCTATAAGTGATATCTTATGATAAGTGCCTTTTTCTGTGTGACTTATTTCACTTAGAATCGTCGTACCTAAATCCACTCATCGTGCTGCTACTAGCCTTATGACGTTGATTTCATGGCTGAGTGATATTCCATTGTACATGAGGACCACAACTTCTTTATCCATTTTTCTCTTTCCTAGGATATTTAAGGTGTAATGAAGTGGGGGTTCTTGTCAACAGAGCAGCCCTAAACTTTGGGGTGCCTGTGTCTTGCTGATTTTTAGTTTTCCCAATTTATACGCCCATGAGTGGAAGTGCCCTATGCTCTCCAAGCTGTGTTTTTTAGATGTTTCAGAACACACCGTACACTTCTCCAGAGTGGCTGTTGGCAATTTACATCCCACCCATCAGCGTAGCAAGGCTCCCATTTCTCCATGGCCGGTCCTGCATTTCTGGTTTGGACACTTTTTTCCGCATGGCCCTTTTGCCCGCTGGGAAGCGAGACTTCTTTGGAGCGCTGATTGGCCTTTCCAGGTTGCTTGGTTGGCCAAAAAGGGCGTATGCGTTTTTTCCTGAATATATTCAGGAAAAAACGTATACGCCCTTTTTGGCCAAGGGCATCATTGTCCACGTTTTGCCGCTTTTCAGGTGCTTTCAAGGCGATTGGAATCTACCTCCTGAAATCTGTTTCCTGCAATTCTGCCTTGCTTTCAAAGCCTCTTCGTTGCCTTCCCTTAATATATTTGTGGACGAGAGGTATCATTTAAAACTCTGCAGGTTTGTGAATTGCAGTGCCCCTGAGCTCCATTTTTCAACTCGCTTTTTTGGGAGCTGGCCGCAAAAGCGCAGGATTGCTTCAGGCCCTCTTCTGGTTCTGGGGGGCAGGCTGAGCTTGTGCTTAATTCTTCTTCCTGATGGGAAAATAGAGTGACCTGTGCCTGTCCCAACACCTAGAGCTAGTCTCTCATTGGTTCCCCCTCTTCCCATTCATCCTCAGGACAAATTGCAACCTGTACGGAACAGGAGGTTAAAGGTGCTGATTCTCCAAGGAGGGAGATGGCTAGTAAAGCGGCTGGAATGGCGAACCCGAGCAAAGGAGATGAGAAATGAGGTGCGTTTTAGAAACCTTTCCCGATCACACGGTGTACCATCTTCTGGGTTTCTCATGCCTGTTTTCGACGTAGGAAGATGCCCTTGAACCTGGAGATTTGGGACCCATGGGATGGGTACCATGCAGTATTATTTGAAAGTGTCTGCATTGGCTCACCCAACCTCACCGAACCTCTCAGCCCCAGGAGTGTCCACCCTTATGTCTCAATCAGCTGTGGGTCTAGATATGGTCAATCCAGGTTGCATCACAGCCCCTGAACGAATTTTGTAAGAATTTCTCTCTCTTTCACTGTCTTTGTTTCACGGGTTTTGAAAAGTAATTTATTTTTATAATGGGGTTTAGCTGCTTTTCACGGCTGTGTTTATGCCGCTTTACACCCCCTTGACTCACTTACGGAGAGATATCAATACATAGGTTTGAAGATTCTTACTAGTCAGATATATTCTTGTGCGGTGAATAGGGGGTGTTGAGTCCAGTTCACTGAAAAAGGAATAGGTCTTGTCTCTTACATATTGGTTTTATGGAACGGTATCTGAGCTAATTTGAAACCCTTGTTTTATGCATCACCCCACCTCACCTTGCCCGTTCAGCAGCCATAGTGTGTTTTCTAAACGTGTGACTCTGTTCTGTTTTGTAATTCAGTTCAAGTGTAGCGGTTTTTACATTCCCTCTATAAGTGATATCTTATGATAAGTGCCTTTTTCTGTGTGACTTATTTCACTTAGAATCGTCGTACCTAAATCCACTCATCGTGCTGCTACTAGCCTTATGACGTTGATTTCATGGCTGAGTGATATTCCATTGTACATGAGGACCACAACTTCTTTATCCATTTTTCTCTTTCCTAGGATATTTAAGGTGTAATGAAGTGGGGGTTCTTGTCAACAGAGCAGCCCTAAACTTTGGGGTGCCTGTGTCTTGCTGATTTTTAGTTTTCCCAATTTATACGCCCATGAGTGGAAGTGCCCTATGCTCTCCAAGCTGTGTTTTTTAGATGTTTCAGAACACACCGTACACTTCTCCAGAGTGGCTGTTGGCAATTTACATCCCACCCATCAGCGTAGCAAGGCTCCCATTTCTCCATGGCCGGTCCTGCATTTCTGGTTTGGACACTTTTTTCCGCATGGCCCTTTTGCCCGCTGGGAAGCCAGACTTTTTGGAGTGCTGATTGGCCTTTCCAGGTTGCCTGGTTGGCCAAAAAGTGCGTATGCGTTTTTTCCTGAATATATTCAGGAAAAAACGCATACGCCCTTTTTGGCCAAGGGCATCATTGTCCACGTTTTGCCGCTTTTCAGGTGCTTTCAAGGCGATTGGAATCTACCTCCTGAAATCTGTTTCCTGCAATTCTGCCTTGCTTTCAAAGCCTCTTCGTTGCCTTCCCTTAATATATTTGTGGACGAGAGGTATCATTTAAAACTCTGCAGGTTTGTGAATTGCAGTGTCCCTGAGCTCCATTTTTCAACTCGCTTTTTTGGGAGCTGGCCGCAAAAGCGCAGGATTGCTTCAGGCCCTCTTCTGGTTCTGGGGGGCAGGCTGAGCTTGTGCTTAATTCTTCTTCCTGATGGGAAAATAGAGTGACCTGTGCCTGTCCCAACACCTAGAGCTAGTCTCTCATTGGTTCCCCCACTTCCCGTTCATCCTCAGGACAAATTGCAACCTGTATGGAACAGGAGGTTAAAGGTGCTGATTCTCCAAGGAGGGAGATGGCTAGTAAAGCGGCTGGAATGCCGAACCCGAGCAAAGGAGATGAGAAATGAGGTGCGTTTTAGAAACCTTTCCCGATCACACGGTGTACCATCTTCTGGGTTTCTCATGCCTGTTTTCGACGTAGTAAGATCCCCTTGAACCTGGAGATTTGGGACCCATGGGATGGGTACCATGCAGTATTACTTGAAAGGGTCTGCATTGGCTCACCCAACCTCACCGAACCTCTCAGCCCCAAGAGTGTCCACCCTTATGTCTCAATCAGCTGTGGGTCTAGATATGGTCAATCCAGGTTGCATCACAGCCCCTGAACGAATTTTGTAAGAATTTCTCTCTCTTTCACTGTCTTTGTTTCACGGGTTTTGAAAAGTAATTTATTTTTATAATGGGGTTTAGCTGCTTTTCACGGCTGTGTTTATGCCGCTTTACACCCCCTTGACTCACTTACGGAGAGATATCAATACATAGGTTTGAAGATTCTTACTAGTCAGATATATTCTTGTGCGGTGAATAGGGGGTGTTGAGTCCAGTTCACTGAAAAAGGAATAGGTCTTGTCTCTTACATATTGGGTTTATGGAACGGTATCTGAGCTAATTTGAAACCCTTGTTTTATGCATCACCCCACCTCACCTTTCCCGTTCAGCAGCCATAGTGTGTTTTCTAAACGTGTGACTCTGTTCTGTTTTGTAATTCAGTTCAAGTGTAGCGGATTTTACATTCCCTCTCTAAGTGATATCTTATGATAAGTGTCTTTTTCTGTGTGACTTATTTCACTTAGAATCGTCGTACCTAAATCCACTCATCGTGCTGCTACTAGCCTTATGACGTTGATTTCATGGCTGAGTGATATTCCATTGTACATGAGGACCCCAACTTCTTTATCCATTTTTCTCTTTGCTAGGATATTTAAGGTGTAATGAAGTGGGGGTTCTTGTCAACAGAGCAGCCCTAAACTTTGGGGTGCCTGTGTCTTGCTGATTTTTAGTTTTCCCAATTTATACGCCCATGAGTGGAAGTGCCCTATGCTCTCCAAGCTGTGTTTTTTAGATGTTTCAGAACACACCGTACACTTCTCCAAAGTGGCTGTTGGCAATTTACATCCCACCCATCAGCGTAGCAAGGCTCCCATTTCTCCATGGCCGGTCCTGCATTTCTGGTTTGGACACTTTTTTCCGCATGGCCCTTTTGCCCGCTGGGAAGCGAGACTTCTTTGGAGCGCTGATTGGCCTTTCCAGGTTGCTTGGTTGGCCAAAAAGGGCGTATGCGTTTTTTCCTGAATATATTCAGGAAAAAACGCATACGCCCTTTTTGGCCAAGGGCATCATTGTCCACGTTTTGCCGCTTTTCAGGTGCTTTCAAGGCGATTGGAATCTACCTCCTGAAATCTGTTTCCTGCAATTCTGCCTTGCTTTCAAAGCCTCTTCATTGCCTTCCCTTAATATATTTGTGGACGAGAGGTATCATTTAAAACTCTGCAGGTTTGTGAATTGCAGTGCCCCTGAGCTCCATTTTTCAACTCGCTTTTTTGGGAGCTGGCCGCAAAAGCGCAGGATTGCTTCAGGCCCTCTTCTGGTTCTGGGGGGCAGGCTGAGCTTGTGCTTAATTCTTCTTCCTGATGGGAAAATAGAGTGACCTGTGCCTGTCCCAACACCTAGAGCTAGTCTCTCATTGGTTCCCCCTCTTCCCGTTCATCCTCAGGACAAATTGCAACCTGTACGGAACAGGAGGTTAAAGGTGCTGATTCTCCAAGGAGGGAGATGGCTAGTAAAGCGGCTGGAATGGTGAACCCGAGCAAAGGAGATGAGAAATGAGGTGCGTTTTAGAAACCTTTCCCAATCACACGGTGTACCATCTTCTGGGTTTCTCATGCCTGTTTTCGACGTAGGAAGATGCCCTTGAACCTGGAGATTTGGGATCCATGGGATGGATACCATGCAGTATTAATTGAAAGGGTCTGCATTGGCTCACCCAACCTCACGAACCTCTCAGCCCCAAGAGTGTCCACCCTTATGTCTCAATCAGCTGTGGGTCTAGATATGGTCAATCCAGGTTTCATCACAGCCCCTGAACGAATTTTGTAAGAATTTCTCTCTCTTTCACTGTCTTTGTTTCACGGGTTTTGAAAAGTAATTTATTTTTATAATGGGGTTTAGCTGCTTTTCACGGCTGTGTTTATGCCGCTTTACACCCCCTTGACTTACTTACGGAGAGATATCAATACATAGGTTTGAAGATTCTTACTAGTCAGATATATTCTTGTGCGGTGAATAGGGGGTGTTGAGTCCAGTTCACTGAAAAAGGAATAGGTCTTGTCTCTTACATATTGGGTTTATGGAACGGTATCTGAGCTAATTTGAAACCCTTGTTTTATGCATCACCCCACCTCACCTTGCCCGTTCAGCAGCCATAGTGTGTTTTCTAAACGTGTGACTCTGTTCTGTTTTGTAATTCAGTTCAAGTGTAGCGGTTTTTACATTCCCTCTATAAGTGATATCTTATGATAAGTGCCTTTTTCTGTGTGACTTATTTCACTTAGAATCGTCGTACCTAAATCCACTCATCGTGCTGCTACTAGCCTTATGACATTGATTTCATGGCTGAGTGATATTCCATTGTACATGAGGACCACAACTTCTTTATCCATTTTTCTCTTTCCTAGGATATTTAAGGTGTAATGAAGTGGGGGTTCTTGTCAACAGAGCAGCCCTAAACTTTGGGGTGCCTGTGTCTTGCTGATTTTTAGTTTTCCCAATTTATACGCCCATGAGTGGAAGTGCCCTATGCTCTCCAAGCTGTGTTTTTTAGATGTTTCAGAACACACCGTACACTTCTCCAGAGTGGCTGTTGGCAATTTACATCCCACCCATCAGCGTAGCAAGGCTCCCATTTCTCCATGGCTGGTCCTTCATTTCTGGTTTGGACACTTTTTTCCGCATGGCCCTTTTGCCCGCTGGGAAGCGAGACTTCTTTGGAGCGCTGATTGGCCTTTCCAGGTTGCTTGGTTGGCCAAAAAGGGCGTATGCGTTTTTTCCTGAATATATTCAGGAAAAAACGCATACGCCCTTTTTGGCCAAGGGCATCATTGTCCACGTTTTTCCGCTTTTCAGGTGCTTTCAAGGCGATTGGAATCTACCTCCTGAAATCTGTTTCCTGCAATTCTGCCTTGCTTTCAAAGCCTCTTCGTTGCCTTCCCTTAATATATTTGTGGACGAGAGGTATCATTTAAAACTCTGCAGGTTTGTGAATTGCAGTGCCCCTGAGCTCCATTTTTCAACTCGCTTTTTTGGGAGCTGGCCGCAAAAGCGCAGGATTGCTTCAGGCCCTCTTCTGGTTCTGGGGGGCAGGCTGAGCTTGTGCTTAATTCTTCTTCCTGATGGGAAAATAGAGTGACCTGTGCCTGTCCCAACACCTAGAGCTAGTCTCTCATTGGTTCCCCCTCTTCCCGTTCATCCTCAGGACAAATTGCAACCTGTACGGAACAGGAGGTTAAAGGTGCTGATTCTCCAAGGAGGGAGATGGCTAGTAAATCGGCTGGAATGGCGAACCCGAGCAAAGGAGATGAGAAATGAGGTGCGTTTTAGAAACCTTTCCCGATCACACGGTGTACCATCTTCTGGGTTTCTCATGCCTGTTTTCGACGTAGGAAGATGCCCTTGAACCTGGAGATTTGGGACCCATGGGATGGGTACCATGCAGTATTACTTGAAAGGGTCTGCGTTGGCTCACCCAACCTCACCGAACCTCTCAGCCCCAAGAGTGTCCACCCTTATGTCTCAATCAGCTGTGGGTCTAGATATGGTCAATCCAGGTTGCATCACAGCCCCTGAACGAATTTTGTAAGAATTTCTCTCTCTTTCACTGTCTTTGTTTCACGGGTTTTGAAAAGTAATTTATTTTTATAATGGGGTTTAGCTGCTTTTCACGGCTGTGTTTATGCCGCTTTACACCCCCTTGACTCACTTACGGAGAGATATCAATACATAGGTTTGAAGATTCTTACTAGTCAGATATATTCTTGTGCGGTGAATAGGGTGTGTTGAGTCCAGTTCACTGAAAAAGGAATAGGTCTTGTCTCTTACATATTGGGTTTATGGAACGGTATCTGAGCTAATTTGAAACCCTTGTTTTATGCATCACCCCACCTCACCTTGCCCGTTCAGCAGCCATAGTGTGTTTTCTAAACATGTGACTCTGTTCTGTTTTGTAATTCAGTTCAAGTGTAGCGGTTTTTACATTCCCTCTATAAGTGATATCTTATGATAAGTGCCTTTTTCTGTGTGACTTATTTCACTTAGAATCGTCGTACCTAAATCCACTCATCGTGCTGCTACTAGCCTTATGACGTTGATTTCATGGCTGAGTGATATTCCATTGTACATGAGGACCACAACTTCTTTATCCATTTTTCTCTTTCCTAGGATATTTAAGGTGTAATGAAGTGGGGGTTCTTGTAAACAGAGCAGCCCTAAACTTTGGGGTGCCTGTGTCTTGCTGATTTTTAGTTTTCCCAATTTATACGCCCATGAGTGGAAGTGCCCTATGCTCTCCAAGCTGTGTTTTTTAGATGTTTCAGAACACACCGTACACTTCTCCAGAGTGGCTGTTGGCAATTTACATCCCACCCATCAGCGTAGCAAGGCTCCCATTTCTCCATGGCCGGTCCTGCATTTCTGGTTTGGACACTTTTTTCCGCATGGCCCTTTTGCCCGCTGGGAAGCGAGACTTCTTTGGAGCGCGGATTGGCCTTTCCAGGTTGCTTGGTTGGCCAAAAAGGGCGTATGCGTTTTTTCCTGAATATATTCAGGAAAAAACGCATACGCCCTTTTTGGCCAAGGGCATCATTGTCCTCGTTTTGCCGCTTTTCAGGTGCTTTCAAGGCGATTGGAATATACCTCCTGAAATCTGTTTCCTGCAATTCTGCCTTGCTTTCAAAGCCTCTTCGTTGCCTTCCCTTAATATATTTGTGGACGAGAGGTATCATTTAAAACTCTGCAGGTTTGTGAATTGCAGTGCCCCTGAGCTCCATTTTTCAACTCGCTTTTTTGGGAGCTGCCCGCAAAAGCGCAGGATTGCTTCAGGCCCTCTTCTGGTTCTGGGGGCAGGCTGAGCTTGTGCTTAATTCTTCTTCCTGATGGGAAAATAGAGTGACCTGTGCCTGTCCCAACACCTAGAGCTAGTCTCTCATTGGTTCCCCCTCTTCCCGTTCATCCTCAGGACAAATTGCAACCTGTACGGAACAGGAGGTTAAAGGTGCTGATTCTCCAAGGAGGGAGATGGCTAGTAAATCGGCTGGAATGGCGAACCCGAGCAAAGGAGATGAGAAATGAGGTGCGTTTGAGAAACCTTTCCCGATCACACGGTGTACCATCTTCTGGGTTTCTCATGCCTGTTTTCGACGTAGGAAGATGCCCTTGAACCTGGAGATTTGGGACCCATGGGATGGGTACCATGCAGTATTACTTGAAAGGGTCTGCGTTGGCTCACCCAACCTCACCGAACCTCTCAGCCCCAAGAGTGTCCACCCTTATGTCTCAATCAGCTGTGGGTTTAGATATGGTCAATCCAGGTTGCATCACAGCCCCTGAACGAATTTTGTAAGAATTTCTCTCTCTTTCACTGTCTTTGTTTCACGGGTTTTGAAAAGTAATTTATTTTTATAATGGGGTTTAGCTGCTTTTCACGGCTGTGTTTATGCCGCTTTACAACCCCTTGACTCACTTACGGAGAGATATCAATACATAGGTTTGAAGATTCTTACTAGTCAGATATATTCTTCTGCGGTGAATAGGGGGTGTTGAGTCCAGTTCACTGAAAAAGGAATAGGTCTTGTCTCTTACATATTGGGTTTATGGAACGGTATCTGAGCTAATTTGAAACCCTTGTTTTATGCATCACCCCACCTCACCTTGCCCGTTCAGCAGCCATAGTGTGTTTTCTAAACGTGTGACTCTGTTCTGTTTTGTAATTCAGTTCAAGTGTAGCGGTTTTTACATTCCCTCTATAAGTGATATCTTATGATAAGTGCCTTTTTCTGTGTGACTTATTTCACTTAGAATCGTCGTACCTAAATCCACTCATCGTGCTGCTACTAGCCTTATGACGTTGATTTCATGGCTGAGTGATATTCCATTGTACATGAGGACCCCAACTTCTTTATCCATTTTTCTCTTTCCTAGGATATTTAAGGTGTAATGAAGTGGGGGTTCTTGTCAACAGAGCAGCCCTAAACTTTGGGGTGCCTGTGTCTTGCTGATTTTTAGTTTTCCCAATTTATACGCCCATGAGTGGAAGTGCCCTATGCTCTCCAAGCTGTGTTTTTCAGATGTTTCAGAACACACCGTACACTTCTCCAGAGTGGCTGTTGGCAATTTACATCCCACCCATCAGCGTAGCAAGGCTCCCATTTCTCCATGGCCGGTCCTGCATTTCTGGTTTGGACACTTTTTTCCGCATGGCCCTTTTGCCCGCTGGGAAGCGAGACTTCTTTGGAGCGCTGATTGGCCTTTCCAGGTTGCTTGGTTGGCCAAAAAGGGCGTATGCGTTTTTTCCTGAATATATTCATGAAAAAACGCATACGCCCTTTTTGGCCAAGGGCATCATTGTCCACGTTTTGCCGCTTTTCATGTGCTTTCAAGGCGATTCGAATCTACCTCCTGAAATCTGTTTCCTGCAATTCTGCCTTGCTTTCAAAGCCTCTTCGTTGTCTTCCCTTAATATATTTGTGGACGAGAGGTATCATTTAAAACTCTGCAGGTTTGTGAATTGCAGTGCCCCTGAGCTCCATTTTTCAACTCGCTTTTTTGGGAGCTGGCCGCAAAAGCGCAGGATTGCTTCAGGCCCTCTTCTGGTTCTGGGGGGCAGGCTGAGCTTGTGCTTAATTCTTCTTCCTGATGGGAAAATAGAGTGACCTGTGCCTGTCCCAACACCTAGAGCTAGTCTCTCATTGGTTCCCCCTCTTCCCGTTCATCCTCAGGACAAATTGCAACCTGTACGGAACAGGAGGTTAAAGGTGCTGATTCTCCAAGGAGGGAGATGACTAGTAAATCGGCTGAAATGGCGAACCCGAGCAAAGGAGATGAGAAATGAGGTGCGTTTGAGAAACCTTTCCTGATCACACGGTGTACCATCTTCTGGGTTTCTCATGCCTGTTTTCGACGTAGGAAGATGCCCTTGAACCTGGAGATTTGGGACCCATGGGATGGGTACCATGCAGTATTACTTGAAAGGGTCTGCGTTGGCTCACCCAACCTCACCGAACCTCTCAGCCCCAAGAGTGTCCACCCTTATGTCTCAATCAGCTGTGGGTCTAGATATGGTCAATCCAGGTTGCATCACAGCCCCTGAACGAATTTTGTAAGAATTTCTCTCTCTTTCACTGTCTTTGTTTCACGGGTTTTGAAAAGTAATTTATTTTTATAATGGGGTTTAGCTGCTTTTCACGGCTGTGTTTATGCCGCTTTACACCCCCTTGACTCACTTACGGAGAGATATCAATACATAGGTTTGAAGATTCTTACTAGTCAGATATATTCTTGTGCGGTGAATAGGGGGTGTTGAGTCCAGTTCACTGAAAAAGGAATAGGTCTTGTCTCTTACATATTGGGTTTATGGAACGGTATCTGAGCTAATTTGAAACCCTTGTTTTATGCATCACCCCACCTCACCTTTCCCGTTCAGCAGCCATAGTGTGTTTTCTAAACGTGTGACTCTGTTCTGTTTTGTAATTCAGTTCAAGTGTAGCGGTTTTTACATTCCCTCTATAAGTGATATCTTATGATAAGTGCCTTTTTCTGTGTGACTTATTTCACTTAGAATCGTCGTACCTAAATCCACTCATCGTGCTGCTACTAGCCTTATGACGTTGATTTCATGGCTGAGTGATATTCCATTGTACATGAGGACCACAACTTCTTTATCCATTTTTCTCTTTCCTAGGATATTTAAGGTGTAATGAAGTGGGGGTTCTTGTCAACAGAGCAGCCCTAAACTTTGGGGTGCCTGTGTCTTGCTGATTTTTAGTTTTCCCAATTTATACGCCCATGAGTGGAAGTGCCCTATGCTCTCCAAGCTGTGTTTTTTAGATGTTTCAGAACACACCGTACACTTCTCCAGAGTGGCTGTTGGCAATTTACATCCCACCCATCAGCGTAGCAAGGCTCCCATTTCTCCATGGCCGGTCCTGCATTTCTGGTTTGGACACTTTTTTCCGCATGGCCCTTTTGCCCGCTGGGAAGCGAGACTTCTTTGGAGCGCGGATTGGCCTTTCCAGGTTGCTTGGTTGGCCAAAAAGGGCGTATGCGTTTTTTCCTGAATATATTCAGGAAAAAACGCATACGCCCTTTTTGGCCAAGGGCATCATTGTCCTCGTTTTGCCGCTTTTCAGGTGCTTTCAAGGCGATTGGAATATACCTCCTGAAATCTGTTTCCTGCAATTCTGCCTTGCTTTCAAAGCCTCTTCGTTGCCTTCCCTTAATATATTTGTGGACGAGAGGTATCATTTAAAACTCTGCAGGTTTGTGAATTGCAGTGCCCCTGAGCTCCATTTTTCAACTCGCTTTTTTGGGAGCTGCCCGCAAAAGCGCAGGATTGCTTCAGGCCCTCTTCTGGTTCTGGGGGCAGGCTGAGCTTGTGCTTAATTCTTCTTCCTGATGGGAAAATAGAGTGACCTGTGCCTGTCCCAACACCTAGAGCTAGTCTCTCATTGGTTCCCCCTCTTCCCGTTCATCCTCAGGACAAATTGCAACCTGTACGGAACAGGAGGTTAAAGGTGCTGATTCTCCAAGGAGGGAGATGGCTAGTAAATCGGCTGGAATGGCGAACCCGAGCAAAGGAGATGAGAAATGAGGTGCGTTTGAGAAACCTTTCCCGATCACACGGTGTACCATCTTCTGGGTTTCTCATGCCTGTTTTCGACGTAGGAAGATGCCCTTGAACCTGGAGATTTGGGACCCATGGGATGGGTACCATGCAGTATTACTTGAAAGGGTCTGCGTTGGCTCACCCAACCTCACCGAACCTCTCAGCCCCAAGAGTGTCCACCCTTATGTCTCAATCAGCTGTGGGTTTAGATATGGTCAATCCAGGTTGCATCACAGCCCCTGAACGAATTTTGAAAGAATTTCTCTCTCTTTCACTGTCTTTGTTTCACGGGTTTTGAAAAGTAATTTATTTTTATAATGGGGTTTAGCTGCTTTTCACGGCTGTGTTTATGCCGCTTTACACCCCCTTGACTCACTTACGGAGAGATATCAATACATAGGTTTGAAGATTCTTACTAGTCAGATATATTCTTGTGCGGTGAATAGGGGGTGTTGAGTCCAGTTCACTGAAAAAGGAATAGGTCTTGTCTCTTACATATTGGGTTTATGGAACGGTATCTGAGCTAATTTGAAACCCTTGTTTTATGCATCACCCCACCTCACCTTGCCCGTTCAGCAGCCATAGTGTGTTTTCTAAACGTGTGACTCTGTTCTGTTTTGTAATTCAGTTCAAGTGTAGCGGTTTTTACATTCCCTCTATAAGTGATATCTTATGATAAGTGCCTTTTTCTGTGTGACTTATTTCACTTAGAATCGTCGTACCTAAATCCACTCATCGTGCTGCTACTAGCCTTATGACGTTGATTTCATGGCTGAGTGATATTCCATTGTACATGAGGACCCCAACTTCTTTATCCATTTTTCTCTTTCCTAGGATATTTAAGGTGTAATGAAGTGGGGGTTCTTGTCAACAGAGCAGCCCTAAACTTTGGGGTGCCTGTGTCTTGCTGATTTTTAGTTTTCCCAATTTATACGCCCATGAGTGGAAGTGCCCTATGCTCTCCAAGCTGTGTTTTTCAGATGTTTCAGAACACACCGTACACTTCTCCAGAGTGGCTGTTGGCAATTTACATCCCACCCATCAGCGTAGCAAGGCTCCCATTTCTCCATGGCCGGTCCTGCATTTCTGGTTTGGACACTTTTTTCCGCATGGCCCTTTTGCCCGCTGGGAAGCGAGACTTCTTTGGAGCGCTGATTGGCCTTTCCAGGTTGCTTGGTTGGCCAAAAAGGGCGTATGCGTTTTTTCCTGAATATATTCATGAAAAAACGCATACGCCCTTTTTGGCCAAGGGCATCATTGTCCACGTTTTGCCGCTTTTCATGTGCTTTCAAGGCGATTCGAATCTACCTCCTGAAATCTGTTTCCTGCAATTCTGCCTTGCTTTCAAAGCCTCTTCGTTGTCTTCCCTTAATATATTTGTGGACGAGAGGTATCATTTAAAACTCTGCAGGTTTGTGAATTGCAGTGCCCCTGAGCTCCATTTTTCAACTCGCTTTTTTGGGAGCTGGCCGCAAAAGCGCAGGATTGCTTCAGGCCCTCTTCTGGTTCTGGGGGGCAGGCTGAGCTTGTGCTTAATTCTTCTTCCTGATGGGAAAATAGAGTGACCTGTGCCTGTCCCAACACCTAGAGCTAGTCTCTCATTGGTTCCCCCTCTTCCCGTTCATCCTCAGGACAAATTGCAACCTGTACGGAACAGGAGGTTAAAGGTGCTGATTCTCCAAGGAGGGAGATGGCTAGTAAAGCGGCTGGAATGCTGAACCCGAGCAAAGGAGATGAGAAATGAGGTGCGTTTTAGAAACCTTTCCCGATCACACGGTGTACCATCTTCTGGGTTTCTCATGCCTGTTTTCGACGTAGGAAGATCCCCTTGAACCTGGAGATTTGGGACCCATGGGATGGGTACCATGCAGTATTACTTGAAAGGGTCTGCATTGGCTCACCCAACCTCACCGAACCTCTCAGCCCCAAGAGTGTCCACCCTTATGTCTCAATCAGCTGTGGGTCTAGATATGGTCAATCCAGGTTGCATCACAGCCCCTGAACGAATTTTGTAAGAATTTCTCTCTCTTTCACTTTCTTTGTTTCACGGGTTTTGAAAAGTAATTTATTTTTATAATGGGGTTTAGCTGCTTTTCACGGCTGTGTTTATGCCGCTTTACACCCCCTTGACTCACTTACGGAGAGATATCAATACATAGGTTTGAAGATTCTTACTAGTCAGATATATTCTTGTGCGGTGAATAGGGGGTGTTGAGTCCAGTTCACTGAAAAAGGAATAGGTCTTGTCTCTTACATATTGGGTTTATGGAACGGTATCTGAGCTAATTTGAAACCCTTGTTTTATGCATCACCCCACCTCACCTTTCCCGTTCAGCAGCCATAGTGTGTTTTCTAAACGTGTGACTCTGTTCTGTTTTGTAATTCAGTTCAAGTGTAGCGGTTTTTACATTCCCTCTATAAGTGATATCTTATGATAAGTGCCTTTTTCTGTGTGACTTATTTCACTTAGAATCGTCGTACCTAAATCCACTCATCGTGCTGCTACTAGCCTTATGACGTTGATTTCATGGCTGAGTGATATTCCATTGTACATGAGGACCACAACTTCTTTATCCATTTTTCTCTTTCCTAGGATATTTAAGGTGTAATGAAGTGGGGGTTCTTGTCAACAGAGCAGCCCTAAACTTTGGGGTGCCTGTGTCTTGCTGATTTTTAGTTTTCCCAATTTATACGCCCATGAGTGGAAGTGCCCTATGCTCTCCAAGCTGTGTTTTTTAGATGTTTCAGAACACACCGTACACTTCTCCAGAATGGCTGTTGGCAATTTACATCCCACCCATCAGCGTAGCAAGGCTCCCATTTCTCCATGGCCGGTCCTGCATTTCTGGTTTGGACACTTTTTTCCGCATGGCCCTTTTGCCCGCTGGGAAGCGAGACTTCTTTGGAGCGCGGATTGGCCTTTCCAGGTTGCTTGGTTGGCCAAAAAGGGCGTATGCGTTTTTTCCTGAATATATTCAGGAAAAAACGCATACGCCCTTTTTGGCCAAGGGCATCATTGTCCACGTTTTGCCGCTTTTCAGGTGCTTTCAAGGCGATTGGAATCTACCTCCTGAAATCTGTTTCCTGCAATTCTGCCTTGCTTTCAAAGCCTCTTCGTTGCCTTCCCTTAATATATTTGTGGACGAGAGGTATCATTTAAAACTCTGCAGGTTTGTGAATTGCAGTGCCCCTGAGCTCCATTTTTCAACTCGCTTTTTTGGGAGCTGGCCGCAAAAGCGCAGGATTGCTTCAGGCCCTCTTCTGGTTCTGGGGGGCAGGCTGAGCTTGTGCTTAATTCTTCTTCCTGATGGGAAAATAGAGTGACCTGTGCCTGTCCCAACACCTAGAGCTAGTCTCTCATTGGTTCCCCCTCTTCCCGTTCATCCTCAGGACAAATTGCAACCTGTACGGAACAGGAGGTTAAAGGTGCTGATTCTCCAAGGAGGGAGATGGCTAGTAAAGCGGCTGGAATGGCGAACCCGAGCAAAGGAGATGAGAAATGAGGTGCGTTTTAGAAACCTTTCCTGATCACATGGTGTACCATCTTCTGGGTTTCTCATGCCTGTTTTCGACGTAGGAAGATGCCCTTGAACCTGGAGATTTGGGACCCATGGGATGGGTACCATGCAGTATTACTTGAAAGGGTCTGCATTGGCTCACCCAACCTCACCGAACCTCTCAGCCCCAAGAGTGTCCACCCTTATGTCTCAATCAGCTGTGGGTCTAGATATGGTCAATCCAGGTTGCATCACAGCCCCTGAACGAATTTTGTAAGAATTTCTCTCTCTTTCACTGTCTTTGTTTCACGGGTTTTGAAAAGTAATTTATTTTTATAATGGGGTTTAGCTGCTTTTCACGGCTGTGTTTATGCCGCTTTACACACCCTTGACTCACTTACGGAGAGATATCAATACATAGGTTTGAAGATTCTTACTAGTCAGATATATTCTTGTGCGGTGAATAGGGGGTGTTGAGTCCAGTTCACTGAAAAAGGAATAGGTCTTGTCTCTTACATATTGGGTTTATGGAACGGTATCTGAGCTAATTTGAAACCCTTGTTTTATGCATCACCCCACCTCACCTTTCCCGTTCAGCAGCCATAGTGTGTTTTCTAAACGTGTGACTCTGTTCTGTTTTGTAATTCAGTTCAAGTGTAGCGGTTTTTACATTCCCTCTATAAGTGATATCTTATGATAAGTGCCTTTTTCTGTGTGACTTATTTCACTTAGAATCGTCGTACCTAAATCCACTCATCGTGCTGCTACTAGCCTTATGACGTTGATTTCATGGCTGAGTGATATTCCATTGTACATGAGGACCACAACTTCTTTATCCATTTTTCTCTTTCCTAGGATATTTAAGGTGTAATGAAGTGGGGGTTCTTGTCAACAGAGCAGCCCTAAACTTTGGGGTGCCTGTGTCTTGCTGATTTTTAGTTTTCCCAATTTATACGCCCATGAGTGGAAGTGCCCTATGCTCTCCAAGCTGTGTTTTTTAGATGTTTCAGAACACACCGTACACTTCTCCAGAGTGGCTGTTGGCAATTTACATCCCACCCATCAGCGTAGCAAGGCTCCCATTTCTCCATGGCCGGTCCTGCATTTCTGGTTTGGACACTTTTTTCCGCATGGCCCTTTTGCCCGCTGGGAAGCGAGACTTCTTTGGAGCGCGGATTGGCCTTTCCAGGTTGCTTGGTTGGCCAAAAAGGGCGTATGCGTTTTTTCCTGAATATATTCAGGAAAAAACGCATACGCCCTTTTTGGCCAAGGGCATCATTGTCCTCGTTTTGCCGCTTTTCAGGTGCTTTCAAGGCGATTGGAATCTACCTCCTGAAATCTGTTTCCTGCAATTCTGCCTTGCTTTCAAAGCCTCTTCGTTGCCTTCCCTTAATATATTTGTGGACGAGAGGTATCATTTAAAACTCTGCAGGTTTGTGAATTGCAGTGCCCCTGAGCTCCATTTTTCAACTCGCTTTTTTGGGAGCTGGCCGCAAAAGCGCAGGATTGCTTCAGGCCCTCTTCTGGTTCTGGGGGGCAGGCTGAGCTTGTGCTTAATTCTTCTTCCTGATGGGAAAATAGAGTGACCTGTGCCTGTCCCAACACCTAGAGCTAGTCTCTCATTGGTTCCCCCTCTTCCCGTTCATCCTCAGGACAAATTGCAACCTGTACGGAACAGGAGGTTAAAGGTGCTGATTCTCCAAGGAGGGAGATGACTAGTAAATCGGCTGAAATGGCGAACCCGAGCAAAGGAGATGAGAAATGAGGTGCGTTTTAGAAACCTTTCCCGATCACACGGTGTACCATCTTCTGGGTTTCTCATGCCTGTTTTCGACGTAGGAAGATGCCCTTGAACCTGGAGATTTGGGACCCATGGGATGGGTACCATGCAGTATTACTTGAAAGGGTCTGCGTTGGCTCACCCAACCTCACCGAACCTCTCAGCCCCAAGAGTGTCCACCCTTATGTCTCAATCAGCTGTGGGTCTAGATATGGTCAATCCAGGTTGCATCACAGCCCCTGAACGAATTTTGTAAGAATTTCTCTCTCTTTCACTGTCTTTGTTTCACGGGTTTTGAAAAGTAATTTATTTTTATAATGGGGTTTAGCTGCTTTTCACGGCTGTGTTTATGCCGCTTTACACCCCCTTGACTCACTTACGGAGAGATATCAATACATAGGTTTGAAGATTCTTACTAGTCAGATATATTCTTGTGCGGTGAATAGGGGGTGTTGAGTCCAGTTCACTGAAAAAGGAATAGGTCTTGTCTCTTACATATTGGGTTTATGGAACGGTATCTGAGCTAATTTGAAACCCTTGTTTTATGCATCACCCCACCTCACCTTTCCCGTTCAGCAGCCATAGTGTGTTTTCTAAACGTGTGACTCTGTTCTGTTTTGTAATTCAGTTCAAGGGTAGCGGTTTTTACATTCCCTCTATAAGTGATATCTTATGATAAGTGCCTTTTTCTGTGTGACTTATTTCACTTAGAATCGTCGTACCTAAATCCACTCATCGTGCTGCTACTAGCCTTATGACGTTGATTTCATGGCTGAGTGATATTCCATTGTACATGAGGACCCCAACTTCTTTATCCATTTTTCTCTTTCCTAGGATATTTAAGGTGTAATGAAGTGGGGGTTCTTGTCAACAGAGCAGCCCTAAACTTTGGGGTGCCTGTGTCTTGCTGATTTTTAGTTTTCCCAATTTATACGCCCATGAGTGGAAGTGCCCTATGCTCTCCAAGCTGTGTTTTTTAGATGTTTCAGAACACACCGTACACTTCTCCAGAGTGGCTGTTGGCAATTTACATCCCACCCATCAGCGTAGCAAGGCTCCCATTTCTCCATGGCCGGTCCTGCATTTCTGGTTTGGACACTTTTTTCCGCATGGCCCTTTTGCCCGCTGGGAAGCGAGACTTCTTTGGAGCGCGGATTGGCCTTTCCAGGTTGCTTGGTTGGCCAAAAAGGGCGTATGCGTTTTTTCCTGAATATATTCAGGAAAAAACGCATACGCCCTTTTTGGCCAAGGGCATCATTGTCCTCGTTTTGCCGCTTTTCAGGTGCTTTCAAGGCGATTGGAATCTACCTCCTGAAATCTGTTTCCTGCAATTCTGCCTTGCTTTCAAAGCCTCTTCGTTGCCTTCCCTTAATATATTTGTGGACGAGAGGTATCATTTAAAACTCTGCAGGTTTGTGAATTGCAGTGCCCCTGAGCTCCATTTTTCAACTCGCTTTTTTGGGAGCTGCCCGCAAAAGCGCAGGATTGCTTCAGGACCTCTTCTGGTTCTGGGGGCAGGCTGAGCTTGTGCTTAATTCTTCTTCCTGATGGGAAAATAGAGTGACCTGTGCCTGTCCCAACACCTAGAGCTAGTCTCTCATTGGTTCCCCCTCTTCCCGTTCATCCTCAGGACAAATTGCAACCTGTACGGAACAGGAGGTTAAAGGTGCTGATTCTCCAAGGAGGGAGATGGCTAGTAAATCGGCTGGAATGGCGAACCCGAGCAAAGGAGATGAGAAATGAGGTGCGTTTGAGAAACCTTTCCCGATCACACGGTGTACCATCTTCTGGGTTTCTCATGCCTGTTTTCGACGTAGGAAGATGCCCTTGAACCTGGAGATTTGGGACCCATGGGATGGGTACCATGCAGTATTACTTGAAAGGGTCTGCGTTGGCTCACCCAACCTCACCGAACCTCTCAGCCCCAAGAGTGTCCACCCTTATGTCTCAATCAGCTGTGGGTTTAGATATGGTCAATCCAGGTTGCATCACAGCCCCTGAACGAATTTTGTAAGAATTTCTCTCTCTTTCACTGTCTTTGTTTCACGGGTTTTGAAAAGTAATTTATTTTTATAATGGGGTTTAGCTGCTTTTCACGGCTGTGTTTATGCCGCTTTACACCCCCTTGACTCACTTACGGAGAGATATCAATACATAGGTTTGAAGATTCTTACTAGTCAGATATATTCTTCTGCGGTGAATAGGGGGTGTTGAGTCCAGTTCACTGAAAAAGGAATAGGTCTTGTCTCTTACATATTGGGTTTATGGAACGGTATCTGAGCTAATTTGAAACCCTTGTTTTATGCATCACCCCACCTCACCTTGCCCGTTCAGCAGCCATAGTGTGTTTTCTAAACGTGTGACTCTGTTCTGTTTTGTAATTCAGTTCAAGTGTAGCGGTTTTTACATTCCCTCTATAAGTGATATCTTATGATAAGTGCCTTTTTCTGTGTGACTTATTTCACTTAGAATCGTCGTACCTAAATCCACTCATCGTGCTGCTACTAGCCTTATGACGTTGATTTCATGGCTGAGTGATATTCCATTGTACATGAGGACCCCAACTTCTTTATCCATTTTTCTCTTTCCTAGGATATTTAAGGTGTAATGAAGTGGGGGTTCTTGTCAACAGAGCAGCCCTAAACTTTGGGGTGCCTGTGTCTTGCTGATTTTTAGTTTTCCCAATTTATACGCCCATGAGTGGAAGTGCCCTATGCTCTCCAAGCTGTGTTTTTCAGATGTTTCAGAACACACCGTACACTTCTCCAGAGTGGCTGTTGGCAATTTACATCCCACCCATCAGCGTAGCAAGGCTCCCATTTCTCCATGGCCGGTCCTGCATTTCTGGTTTGGACACTTTTTTCCGCATGGCCCTTTTGCCCGCTGGGAAGCGAGACTTCTTTGGAGCGCTGATTGGCCTTTCCAGGTTGCTTGGTTGGCCAAAAAGGGCGTATGCGTTTTTTCC
The DNA here is from genome assembly GCF_949987535.1 of Balaenoptera acutorostrata. NCBI lineage: Eukaryota > Metazoa > Chordata > Mammalia > Artiodactyla > Balaenopteridae > Balaenoptera > Balaenoptera acutorostrata. The sequence goes on from NW_026646298.1 coordinate 55,464, forward strand.
TGAATATATTCATGAAAAAACGCATACGCCCTTTTTGGCCAAGGGCATCATTGTCCACGTTTTGCCGCTTTTCATGTGCTTTCAAGGCGATTCGAATCTACCTCCTGAAATCTGTTTCCTGCAATTCTGCCTTGCTTTCAAAGCCTCTTCGTTGTCTTCCCTTAATATATTTGTGGACGAGAGGTATCATTTAAAACTCTGCAGGTTTGTGAATTGTAGTGCCCCTGAGCTCCATTTTTCAACTCGCTTTTTTGGGAGCTGGCCGCAAAAGCGCAGGATTGCTTCAGGCCCTCTTCTGGTTCTGGGGGGCAGGCTGAGCTTGTGCTTAATTCTTCTTCCTGATGGGAAAATAGAGTGACCTGTGCCTGTCCCAACACCTAGAGCTAGTCTCTCATTGGTTCCCCCTCTTCCCGTTCATCCTCAGGACAAATTGCAACCTGTACGGAACAGGAGGTTAAAGGTGCTGATTCTCCAAGGAGGGAGATGACTAGTAAATCGGCTGAAATGGCGAACCCGAGCAAAGGAGATGAGAAATGAGGTGCGTTTTAGAAACCTTTCCCGATCACACGGTGTACCATCTTCTGGGTTTCTCATGCCTGTTTTCGACGTAGGAAGATGCCCTTGAACCTGGAGATTTGGGACCCATGGGATGGGTACCATGCAGTATTACTTGAAAGGGTCTGCGTTGGCTCACCCAACCTCACCGAACCTCTCAGCCCCAAGAGTGTCCACCCTTATGTCTCAATCAGCTGTGGGTCTAGATATGGTCAATCCAGGTTGCATCACAGCCCCTGAACGAATTTTGTAAGAATTTCTCTCTCTTTCACTGTCTTTGTTTCACGGGTTTTGAAAAGTAATTTATTTTTATAATGGGGTTTAGCTGCTTTTCACGGCTGTGTTTATGCCGCTTTACACCCCCTTGACTCACTTACGGAGAGATATCAATACATAGGTTTGAAGATTCTTACTAGTCAGATATATTCTTGTGCGGTGAATAGGGGGTGTTGAGTCCAGTTCACTGAAAAAGGAATAGGTCTTGTCTCTTACATATTGGGTTTATGGAACGGTATCTGAGCTAATTTGAAACCCTTGTTTTATGCATCACCCCACCTCACCTTTCCCGTTCAGCAGCCATAGTGTGTTTTCTAAACGTGTGACTCTGTTCTGTTTTGTAATTCAGTTCAAGGGTAGCGGTTTTTACATTCCCTCTATAAGTGATATCTTATGATAAGTGCCTTTTTCTGTGTGACTTATTTCACTTAGAATCGTCGTACCTAAATCCACTCATCGTGCTGCTACTAGCCTTATGACGTTGATTTCATGGCTGAGTGATATTCCATTGTACATGAGGACCCCAACTTCTTTATCCATTTTTCTCTTTCCTAGGATATTTAAGGTGTAATGAAGTGGGGGTTCTTGTCAACAGAGCAGCCCTAAACTTTGGGGTGCCTGTGTCTTGCTGATTTTTAGTTTTCCCAATTTATACGCCCATGAGTGGAAGTGCCCTATGCTCTCCAAGCTGTGTTTTTTAGATGTTTCAGAACACACCGTACACTTCTCCAGAGTGGCTGTTGGCAATTTACATCCCACCCATCAGCGTAGCAAGGCTCCCATTTCTCCATGGCCGGTCCTGCATTTCTGGTTTGGACACTTTTTTCCGCATGGCCCTTTTGCCCGCTGGGAAGCGAGACTTCTTTGGAGCGCGGATTGGCCTTTCCAGGTTGCTTGGTTGGCCAAAAAGGGCGTATGCGTTTTTTCCTGAATATATTCAGGAAAAAACGCATACGCCCTTTTTGGCCAAGGGCATCATTGTCCTCGTTTTGCCGCTTTTCAGGTGCTTTCAAGGCGATTGGAATCTACCTCCTGAAATCTGTTTCCTGCAATTCTGCCTTGCTTTCAAAGCCTCTTCGTTGCCTTCCCTTAATATATTTGTGGACGAGAGGTATCATTTAAAACTCTGCAGGTTTGTGAATTGCAGTGCCCCTGAGCTCCATTTTTCAACTCGCTTTTTTGGGAGCTGCCCGCAAAAGCGCAGGATTGCTTCAGGCACTCTTCTGGTTCTGGGGGCAGGCTGAGCTTGTGCTTAATTCTTCTTCCTGATGGGAAAATAGAGTGACCTGTGCCTGTCCCAACACCTAGAGCTAGTCTCTCATTGGTTCCCCCTCTTCCCGTTCATCCTCAGGACAAATTGCAACCTGTACGGAACAGGAGGTTAAAGGTGCTGATTCTCCAAGGAGGGAGATGGCTAGTAAATCGGCTGGAATGGCGAACCCGAGCAAAGGAGATGAGAAATGAGGTGCGTTTGAGAAACCTTTCCCGATCACACGGTGTACCATCTTCTGGGTTTCTCATGCCTGTTTTCGACGTAGGAAGATGCCCTTGAACCTGGAGATTTGGGACCCATGGGATGGGTACCATGCAGTATTACTTGAAAGGGTCTGCGTTGGCTCACCCAACCTCACCGAACCTCTCAGCCCCAAGAGTGTCCACCCTTATGTCTCAATCAGCTGTGGGTTTAGATATGGTCAATCCAGGTTGCATCACAGCCCCTGAACGAATTTTGTAAGAATTTCTCTCTCTTTCACTGTCTTTGTTTCACGGGGTTTGAAAAGTAATTTATTTTTATAATGGGGTTTAGCTGCTTTTCACGGCTGTGTTTATGCCGCTTTACACCCCCTTGACTCACTTACGGAGAGATATCAATACATAGGTTTGAAGATTCTTACTAGTCAGATATATTCTTCTGCGGTGAATAGGGGGTGTTGAGTCCAGTTCACTGAAAAAGGAATAGGTCTTGTCTCTTACATATTGGGTTTATGGAACGGTATCTGAGCTAATTTGAAACCCTTGTTTTATGCATCACCCCACCTCACCTTGCCCGTTCAGCAGCCATAGTGTGTTTTCTAAACGTGTGACTCTGTTCTGTTTTGTAATTCAGTTCAAGTGTAGCGGTTTTTACATTCCCTCTATAAGTGATATCTTATGATAAGTGCCTTTTTCTGTGTGACTTATTTCACTTAGAATCGTCGTACCTAAATCCACTCATCGTGCTGCTACTAGCCTTATGACGTTGATTTCATGGCTGAGTGATATTCCATTGTACATGAGGACCACAACTTCTTTATCCATTTTTCTCTTTCCTAGGATATTTAAGGTGTAATGAAGTGGGGGTTCTTGTCAACAGAGCAGCCCTAAACTTTGGGGTGCCTGTGTCTTGCTGATTTTTAGTTTTCCCAATTTATACGCCCATGAGTGGAAGTGCCCTATGCTCTCCAAGCTGTGTTTTTTAGATGTTTCAGAACACACCGTACACTTCTCCAGAGTGGCTGTTGGCAATTTACATCCCACCCATCAGCGTAGCAAGGCTCCCATTTCTCCATGGCCGGTCCTGCATTTCTGGTTTGGACACTTTTTTCCGCATGGCCCTTTTGCCCGCTGGGAAGCGAGACTTCTTTGGAGCGCGGATTGGCCTTTCCAGGTTGCTTGGTTGGCCAAAAAGGGCGTATGCGTTTTTTCCTGAATATATTCAGGAAAAAACGCATACGCCCTTTTTGGCCAAGGGCATCATTGTCCTCGTTTTGCCGCTTTTCAGGTGCTTTCAAGGCGATTGGAATATACCTCCTGAAATCTGTTTCCTGCAATTCTGCCTTGCTTTCAAAGCCTCTTCGTTGCCTTCCCTTAATATATTTGTGGACGAGAGGTATCATTTAAAACTCTGCAGGTTTGTGAATTGCAGTGCCCCTGAGCTCCATTTTTCAACTCGCTTTTTTGGGAGCTGCCCGCAAAAGCGCAGGATTGCTTCAGGCACTCTTCTGGTTCTGGGGGCAGGCTGAGCTTGTGCTTAATTCTTCTTCCTGATGGGAAAATAGAGTGACCTGTGCCTGTCCCAACACCTAGAGCTAGTCTCTCATTGGTTCCCCCTCTTCCCGTTCATCCTCAGGACAAATTGCAACCTGTACGGAACAGGAGGTTAAAGGTGCTGATTCTCCAAGGAGGGAGATGGCTAGTAAATCGGCTGGAATGGCGAACCCGAGCAAAGGAGATGAGAAATGAGGTGCGTTTGAGAAACCTTTCCCGATCACACGGTGTACCATCTTCTGGGTTTCTCATGCCTGTTTTCGACGTAGGAAGATGCCCTTGAACCTGGAGATTTGGGACCCATGGGATGGGTACCATGCAGTATTACTTGAAAGGGTCTGCGTTGGCTCACCCAACCTCACCGAACCTCTCAGCCCCAAGAGTGTCCACCCTTATGTCTCAATCAGCTGTGGGTTTAGATATGGTCAATCCAGGTTGCATCACAGCCCCTGAACGAATTTTGTAAGAATTTCTCTCTCTTTCACTGTCTTTGTTTCACGGGTTTTGAAAAGTAATTTATTTTTATAATGGGGTTTAGCTGCTTTTCACGGCTGTGTTTATGCCGCTTTACACCCCCTTGACTCACTTACGGAGAGATATCAATACATAGGTTTGAAGATTCTTACTAGTCAGATATATTCTTGTGCGGTGAATAGGGGGTGTTGAGTCCAGTTCACTGAAAAAGGAATAGGTCTTGTCTCTTACATATTGGGTTTATGGAACGGTATCTGAGCTAATTTGAAACCCTTGTTTTATGCATCACCCCACCTCACCTTGCCCGTTCAGCAGCCATAGTGTGTTTTCTAAACGTGTGACTCTGTTCTGTTTTGTAATTCAGTTCAAGTGTAGCGGTTTTTACATTCCCTCTATAAGTGATATCTTATGATAAGTGCCTTTTTCTGTGTGACTTATTTCACTTAGAATCGTCGTACCTAAATCCACTCATCGTGCTGCTACTAGCCTTATGACGTTGATTTCATGGCTGAGTGATATTCCATTGTACATGAGGACCCCAACTTCTTTATCCATTTTTCTCTTTCCTAGGATATTTAAGGTGTAATGAAGTGGGGGTTCTTGTCAACAGAGCAGCCCTAAACTTTGGGGTGCCTGTGTCTTGCTGATTTTTAGTTTTCCCAATTTATACGCCCATGAGTGGAAGTGCCCTATGCTCTCCAAGCTGTGTTTTTCAGATGTTTCAGAACACACCGTACACTTCTCCAGAGTGGCTGTTGGCAATTTACATCCCACCCATCAGCGTAGCAAGGCTCCCATTTCTCCATGGCCGGTCCTGCATTTCTGGTTTGGACACTTTTTTCCGCATGGCCCTTTTGCCCGCTGGGAAGCGAGACTTCTTTGGAGCGCTGATTGGCCTTTCCAGGTTGCTTGGTTGGCCAAAAAGGGCGTATGCGTTTTTTCCTGAATATATTCATGAAAAAACGCATACGCCCTTTTTGGCCAAGGGCATCATTGTCCACGTTTTGCCGCTTTTCATGTGCTTTCAAGGCGATTCGAATCTACCTCCTGAAATCTGTTTCCTGCAATTCTGCCTTGCTTTCAAAGCCTCTTCGTTGTCTTCCCTTAATATATTTGTGGACGAGAGGTATCATTTAAAACTCTGCAGGTTTGTGAATTGCAGTGCCCCTGAGCTCCATTTTTCAACTCGCTTTTTTGGGAGCTGGCCGCAAAAGCGCAGGATTGCTTCAGGCCCTCTTCTGGTTCTGGGGGGCAGGCTGAGCTTGTGCTTAATTCTTCTTCCTGATGGGAAAATAGAGTGACCTGTGCCTGTCCCAACACCTAGAGCTAGTCTCTCATTGGTTCCCCCTCTTCCCGTTCATCCTCAGGACAAATTGCAACCTGTACGGAACAGGAGGTTAAAGGTGCTGATTCTCCAAGGAGGGAGATGGCTAGTAAATCGGCTGGAATGGCGAACCCGAGCAAAGGAGATGAGAAATGAGGTGCGTTTGAGAAACCTTTCCCGATCACACGGTGTACCATCTTCTGGGTTTCTCATGCCTGTTTTCGACGTAGGAAGATGCCCTTGAACCTGGAGATTTGGGACCCATGGGATGGGTACCATGCAGTATTACTTGAAAGGGTCTGCGTTGGCTCACCCAACCTCACCGAACCTCTCAGCCCCAAGAGTGTCCACCCTTATGTCTCAATCAGCTGTGGGTTTAGATATGGTCAATCCAGGTTGCATCACAGCCCCTGAACGAATTTTGTAAGAATTTCTCTCTCTTTCACTGTCTTTGTTTCACGGGTTTTGAAAAGTAATTTATTTTTATAATGGGGTTTAGCTGCTTTTCACGGCTGTGTTTATGCCGCTTTACACCCCCTTGACTCACTTACGGAGAGATATCAATACATAGGTTTGAAGATTCTTACTAGTCAGATATATTCTTCTGCGGTGAATAGGGGGTGTTGAGTCCAGTTCACTGAAAAAGGAATAGGTCTTGTCTCTTACATATTGGGTTTATGGAACGGTATCTGAGCTAATTTGAAACCCTTGTTTTATGCATCACCCCACCTCACCTTTCCCGTTCAGCAGCCATAGTGTGTTTTCTAAACGTGTGACTCTGTTCTGTTTTGTAATTCAGTTCAAGTGTAGCGGTTTTTACATTCCCTCTATAAGTGATATCTTATGATAAGTGCCTTTTTCTGTGTGACTTATTTCACTTAGAATCGTCGTACCTAAATCCACTCATCGTGCTGCTACTAGCCTTATGACGTTGATTTCATGGCTGAGTGATATTCCATTGTACATGAGGACCCCAACTTCTTTATCCATTTTTCTCTTTCCTAGGATATTTAAGGTGTAATGAAGTGGGGGTTCTTGTCAACAGAGCAGCCCTAAACTTTGGGGTGCCTGTGTCTTGCTGATTTTTAGTTTTCCCAATTTATACGCCCATGAGTGGAAGTGCCCTATGCTCTCCAAGCTGTGTTTTTTAGATGTTTCAGAACACACCGTACACTTCTCCAGAGTGGCTGTTGGCAATTTACATCCCACCCATCAGCGTAGCAAGGCTCCCATTTCTCCATGGCCGGTCCTGCATTTCTGGTTTGGACACTTTTTTCCGCATGGCCCTTTTGCCCGCTGGGAAGCGAGACTTCTTTGGAGCGCTGATTGGCCTTTCCAGGTTGCTTGGTTGGCCAAAAACGGCGTATGCGTTTTTTCCTGAATATATTCAGGAAAAAACGTATACGCCCTTTTTGGCCAAGGGCATCATTGTCCACGTTTTGCCGCTTTTCAGGTGCTTTCAAGGCGATTGGAATCTACCTCCTGAAATCTGTTTCCTGCAATTCTGCCTTGCTTTCAAAGCCTCTTCGTTGCCTTCCCTTAATATATTTGTGGACGAGAGGTATCATTTAAATCTCTGCAGGTTTGTGAATTGCAGTGCCCCTGAGCTCCATTTTTCAACTCGCTTTTTTGGGAGCTGGCCGCAAAAGCGCAGGATTGCTTCAGGCCCTCTTCTGGTTCTGGGGGGCAGGCTGAGCTTGTGCTTAATTCTTCTTCCTGATGGGAAAATAGTGACCTGTGCCTGTCCCAACACCTAGAGCTAGTCTCTCATTGGTTCCCCCTCTTCCCGTTCATCCTCAGGACAAATTGCAACCTGTACGGAACAGGAGGTTAAAGGTGCTGATTCTCCAAGGAGGGAGATGGCTAGTAAATCGGCTGGAATGGCGAACCCGAGCAAAGGAGATGAGAAATGAGGTGCGTTTTAGAAACCTTTCCCGATCACACGGTGTACCATCTTCTGGGTTTCTCATGCCTGTTTTCGACGTAGGAAGATGCCCTTGAACCTGGAGATTTGGGACCCATGGGATGGGTACCATGCAGTATTACTTGAAAGGGTCTGCGTTGGCTCACCCAAACTCACCAAACCTCTCAGCCCCAAGAGTGTCCACCCTTATGTCTCAATCAGCTGTGGGTCTAAATATGGTCAATCCAGCTTGCATCACAGCCCCTGAACGAATTTTGTAAGAATTTCTCTCTCTTTCACTGTCTTTGTTTCACGGGTTTTGAAAAGTAATTTATTTTTATAATGGGGTTTAGCTGCTTTTCACGGCTGTGTTTATGCCGCTTTACACCCCCTTGACTCACTTACGGAGAGATATCAATACATAGGTTTGAAGATTCTTACTAGTCAGATATATTCTTGTGCGGTGAATAGGGGGTGTTGAGTCCAGTTCACTGAAAAAGGAATAGGTCTTGTCTCTTACATATTGGGTTTATGGAACGGTATCTGAGCTAATTTGAAACCCTTGTTTTATGCATCACCCCACCTCACCTTGCCCGTTCAGCAGCCATAGTGTGTTTTCTAAACGTGTGACTCTGTTCTGTTTTGTAATTCAGTTCAAGTGTAGCGGTTTTTACATTCCCTCTATAAGTGATATCTTATGATAAGTGCCTTTTTCTGTGTGACTTATTTCACTTAGAATCGTCGTACCTAAATCCACTCATCGTGCTGCTACTAGCCTTATGACGTTGATTTCATGGCTGAGTGATATTCCATTGTACATGAGGACCCCAACTTCTTTATCCATTTTTCTCTTTCCTAGGATATTTAAGGTGTAATGAAGTGGGGGTTCTTGTCAACAGAGCAGCCCTAAACTTTGGGGTGCCTGTGTCTTGCTGATTTTTAGTTTTCCCAATTTATACGCCCATGAGTGGAAGTGCCCTATGCTCTCCAAGCTGTGTTTTTCAGATGTTTCAGAACACACCGTACACTTCTCCAGAGTGGCTGTTGGCAATTTACATCCCACCCATCAGCGTAGCAAGGCTCCCATTTCTCCATGGCCGGTCCTGCATTTCTGGTTTGGACACTTTTTTCCGCATGGCCCTTTTGCCCGCTGGGAAGCGAGACTTCTTTGGAGCGCTGATTGGCCTTTCCAGGTTGCTTGGTTGGCCAAAAAGGGCGTATGCGTTTTTTCCTGAATATATTCATGAAAAAACGCATACGCCCTTTTTGGCCAAGGGCATCATTGTCCACGTTTTGCCGCTTTTCATGTGCTTTCAAGGCGATTCGAATCTACCTCCTGAAATCTGTTTCCTGCAATTCTGCCTTGCTTTCAAAGCCTCTTCGTTGTCTTCCCTTAATATATTTGTGGACGAGAGGTATCATTTAAAACTCTGCAGGTTTGTGAATTGCAGTGCCCCTGAGCTCCATTTTTCAACTCGCTTTTTTGGGAGCTGGCCGCAAAAGCACAGGATTGCTTCAGGCCCTCTTCTGGTTCTGGGGGGCAGGCTGAGCTTGTGCTTAATTCTTCTTCCTGATGGGAAAATAGAGTGACCTGTGCCTGTCCCAACACCTAGAGCTAGTCTCTCATTGGTTCCCCCTCTTCCCGTTCATCCTCAGGACAAATTGCAACCTGTACGGAACAGGAGGTTAAAGGTGCTGATTCTCCAAGGAGGGAGATGGCTAGTAAATCGGCTGGAATGGCGAACCCGAGCAAAGGAGATGAGAAATGAGGTGCGTTTGAGAAACCTTTCCCGATCACACGGTGTACCATCTTCTGGGTTTCTCATGCCTGTTTTCGACGTAGGAAGATGCCCTTGAACCTGGAGATTTGGGACCCATGGGATGGGTACCATGCAGTATTACTTGAAAGGGTCTGCGTTGGCTCACCCAACCTCACCGAACCTCTCAGCCCCAAGAGTGTCCACCCTTATGTCTCAATCAGCTGTGGGTTTAGATATGGTCAATCCAGGTTGCATCACAGCCCCTGAACGAATTTTGTAAGAATTTCTCTCTCTTTCACTGTCTTTGTTTCACGGGTTTTGAAAAGTAATTTATTTTTATAATGGGGTTTAGCTGCTTTTCACGGCTGTGTTTATGCCGCTTTACACCCCCTTGACTCACTTACGGAGAGATATCAATACATAGGTTTGAAGATTCTTACTAGTCAGATATATTCTTCTGCGGTGAATAGGGGGTGTTGAGTCCAGTTCACTGAAAAAGGAATAGGTCTTGTCTCTTACATATTGGGTTTATGGAACGGTATCTGAGCTAATTTGAAACCCTTGTTTTATGCATCACCCCACCTCACCTTTCCCGTTCAGCAGCCATAGTGTGTTTTCTAAACGTGTGACTCTGTTCTGTTTTGTAATTCAGTTCAAGTGTAGCGGTTTTTACATTCCCTCTATAAGTGATATCTTTGATAAGTGCCTTTTTCTGTGTGACTTATTTCACTTAGAATCGTCGTACCTAAATCCACTCATCGTGCTGCTACTAGCCTTATGACGTTGATTTCATGGCTGAGTGATATTCCATTGTACATGAGGACCCCAACTTCTTTATCCATTTTTCTCTTTCCTAGGATATTTAAGGTGTAATGAAGTGGGGGTTCTTGTCAACAGAGCAGCCCTAAACTTTGGGGTGCCTGTGTCTTGCTGATTTTTAGTTTTCCCAATTTATACGCCCATGAGTGGAAGTGCCCTATGCTCTCCAAGCTGTGTTTTTTAGATGTTTCAGAACACACCGTACACTTCTCCAGAGTGGCTGTTGGCAATTTACATCCCACCCATCAGCGTAGCAAGGCTCCCATTTCTCCATGGCCGGTCCTGCATTTCTGGTTTGGACACTTTTTTCCGCATGGCCCTTTTGCCCGCTGGGAAGCGAGACTTCTTTGGAGCGCTGATTGGCCTTTCCAGGTTGCTTGGTTGGCCAAAAAGGGCGTATGCGTTTTTTCCTGAATATATTCAGGAAAAAACGTATACGCCCTTTTTGGCCAAGGGCATCATTGTCCACGTTTTGCCGCTTTTCAGGTGCTTTCAAGGCGATTGGAATCTACCTCCTGAAATCTGTTTCCTGCAATTCTGCCTTGCTTTCAAAGCCTCTTCGTTGCCTTCCCTTAATATATTTGTGGACGAGAGGTATCATTTAAATCTCTGCAGGTTTGTGAATTGCAGTGCCCCTGAGCTCCATTTTTCAACTCGCTTTTTTGGGAGCTGGCCGCAAAAGCGCAGGATTGCTTCAGGCCCTCTTCTGGTTCTGGGGGGCAGGCTGAGCTTGTGCTTAATTCTTCTTCCTGATGGGAAAATAGTGACCTGTGCCTGTCCCAACACCTAGAGCTAGTCTCTCATTGGTTCCCCCTCTTCCCGTTCATCCTCAGGACAAATTGCAACCTGTACGGAACAGGAGGTTAAAGGTGCTGATTCTCCAAGGAGGGAGATGGCTAGTAAATCGGCTGGAATGGCGAACCCGAGCAAAGGAGATGAGAAATGAGGTGCGTTTTAGAAACCTTTCCCGATCACACGGTGTACCATCTTCTGGGTTTCTCATGCCTGTTTTCGACGTAGGAAGATGCCCTTGAACCTGGAGATTTGGGACCCATGGGATGGGTACCATGCAGTATTACTTGAAAGGGTCTGCGTTGGCTCACCCAAACTCACCAAACCTCTCAGCCCCAAGAGTGTCCACCCTTATGTCTCAATCAGCTGTGGGTCTAAATATGGTCAATCCAGCTTGCATCACAGCCCCTGAACGAATTTTGTAAGAATTTCTCTCTCTTTCACTGTCTTTGTTTCACGGGTTTTGAAAAGTAATTTATTTTTATAATGGGGTTTAGCTGCTTTTCACGGCTGTGTTTATGCCGCTTTACACCCCCTTGACTCACTTACGGAGAGATATCAATACATAGGTTTGAAGATTCTTACTAGTCAGATATATTCTTGTGTGTTGAATAGGGGGTGTTGAGTCCAGTTCACTGAAAAAGGAATAGGTGTTGTCTCTTACATATTGGGTTTATGGAACGGTATCTGAGCTAATTTGAAACCCTTGTTTTATGCATCACCCCACCTCACCTTTCCCGTTCAGCAGCCATAGTGTGTTTTCTAAACGTGTGACTCTGTTCTGTTTTGTAATTCATTTCAATTGTAGCGGTTTTTACATTCCCTCTATAAGTGATATCTTATGATAACTGCCTTTTTCTGTGTGACTTATTTCACTTAGAATCGTCGTACCTAAATCCACTCATCATGCTGCTACTAGCCTTATGACGTTGATTTCATGGCTGAGTGATATTCCATTGTGCATGAGGACCACAACTTCTTTATCCATTTTTCTCTTTCCTAGGATATTTAAGGTGTAATGAAGTGGGGGTTCTTGTCAACAGAGCAGCCCTAAACTTTGGGGTGCCTGTGTCTTGCTGATTTTTAGTTTTCCCAATTTATACGCCCATGAGTGGAAGTGCCCTATGCTCTCCAAGCTGTGTTTTTTAGATGTTTCAGAACACACCGTACACTTCTCCAGAGTGGCTGTTGGCAATTTACATCCCACCCATCAGCGTAGCAAGGCTCCCATTTCTCCATGGCCGGTCCTGCATTTCTGGTTTGGACACTTTTTTCCGCATGGCCCTTTTGCCCGCTGGGAAGCGAGACTTCTTTGGAGCGCGGATTGGCCTTTCCAGGTTGCTTGGTTGGCCAAAAAGGGCGTATGCGTTTTTTCCTGAATATATTCAGGAAAAAACGCATACGCCCTTTTTGGCCAAGGGCATCATTGTCCTCGTTTTGCCGCTTTTCAGGTGCTTTCAAGGCGATTGGAATCTACCTCCTGAAATCTGTTTCCTGCAATTCTGCCTTGCTTTCAAAGCCTCTTCGTTGCCTTCCCTTAATATATTTGTGGACGAGAGGTATCATTTAAAACTCTGCAGGTTTGTGAATTGCAGTGCCCCTGAGCTCCATTTTTCAACTCGCTTTTTTGGGAGCTGCCCGCAAAAGCGCAGGATTGCTTCAGGCACTCTTCTGGTTCTGGGGGCAGGCTGAGCTTGTGCTTAATTCTTCTTCCTGATGGGAAAATAGAGTGACCTGTGCCTGTCCCAACACCTAGAGCTAGTCTCTCATTGGTTCCCCCTCTTCCCGTTCATCCTCAGGACAAATTGCAACCTGTACGGAACAGGAGGTTAAAGGTGCTGATTCTCCAAGGAGGGAGATGGCTAGTAAATCGGCTGGAATGGCGAACCCGAGCAAAGGAGATGAGAAATGAGGTGCGTTTGAGAAACCTTTCCCGATCACACGGTGTACCATCTTCTGGGTTTCTCATGCCTGTTTTCGACGTAGGAAGATGCCCTTGAACCTGGAGATTTGGGACCCATGGGATGGGTACCATGCAGTATTACTTGAAAGGGTCTGCGTTGGCTCACCCAACCTCACCGAACCTCTCAGCCCCAAGAGTGTCCACCCTTATGTCTCAATCAGCTGTGGGTTTAGATATGGTCAATCCAGGTTGCATCACAGCCCCTGAACGAATTTTGTAAGAATTTCTCTCTCTTTCACTGTCTTTGTTTCACGGGGTTTGAAAAGTAATTTATTTTTATAATGGGGTTTAGCTGCTTTTCACGGCTGTGTTTATGCCGCTTTACACCCCCTTGACTCACTTACGGAGAGATATCAATACATAGGTTTGAAGATTCTTACTAGTCAGATATATTCTTCTGCGGTGAATAGGGGGTGTTGAGTCCAGTTCACTGAAAAAGGAATAGGTCTTGTCTCTTACATATTGGGTTTATGGAACGGTATCTGAGCTAATTTGAAACCCTTGTTTTATGCATCACCCCACCTCACCTTGCCCGTTCAGCAGCCATAGTGTGTTTTCTAAACGTGTGACTCTGTTCTGTTTTGTAATTCAGTTCAAGTGTAGCGGTTTTTACATTCCCTCTATAAGTGATATCTTATGATAAGTGCCTTTTTCTGTGTGACTTATTTCACTTAGAATCGTCGTACCTAAATCCACTCATCGTGCTGCTACTAGCCTTATGACGTTGATTTCATGGCTGAGTGATATTCCATTGTACATGAGGACCACAACTTCTTTATCCATTTTTCTCTTTCCTAGGATATTTAAGGTGTAATGAAGTGGGGGTTCTTGTCAACAGAGCAGCCCTAAACTTTGGGGTGCCTGTGTCTTGCTGATTTTTAGTTTTCCCAATTTATACGCCCATGAGTGGAAGTGCCCTATGCTCTCCAAGCTGTGTTTTTTAGATGTTTCAGAACACACCGTACACTTCTCCAGAGTGGCTGTTGGCAATTTACATCCCACCCATCAGCGTAGCAAGGCTCCCATTTCTCCATGGCCGGTCCTGCATTTCTGGTTTGGACACTTTTTTCCGCATGGCCCTTTTGCCCGCTGGGAAGCGAGACTTCTTTGGAGCGCGGATTGGCCTTTCCAGGTTGCTTGGTTGGCCAAAAAGGGCGTATGCGTTTTTTCCTGAATATATTCAGGAAAAAACGCATACGCCCTTTTTGGCCAAGGGCATCATTGTCCTCGTTTTGCCGCTTTTCAGGTGCTTTCAAGGCGATTGGAATATACCTCCTGAAATCTGTTTCCTGCAATTCTGCCTTGCTTTCAAAGCCTCTTCGTTGCCTTCCCTTAATATATTTGTGGACGAGAGGTATCATTTAAAACTCTGCAGGTTTGTGAATTGCAGTGCCCCTGAGCTCCATTTTTCAACTCGCTTTTTTGGGAGCTGCCCGCAAAAGCGCAGGATTGCTTCAGGCACTCTTCTGGTTCTGGGGGCAGGCTGAGCTTGTGCTTAATTCTTCTTCCTGATGGGAAAATAGAGTGACCTGTGCCTGTCCCAACACCTAGAGCTAGTCTCTCATTGGTTCCCCCTCTTCCCGTTCATCCTCAGGACAAATTGCAACCTGTACGGAACAGGAGGTTAAAGGTGCTGATTCTCCAAGGAGGGAGATGGCTAGTAAATCGGCTGGAATGGCGAACCCGAGCAAAGGAGATGAGAAATGAGGTGCGTTTGAGAAACCTTTCCCGATCACACGGTGTACCATCTTCTGGGTTTCTCATGCCTGTTTTCGACGTAGGAAGATGCCCTTGAACCTGGAGATTTGGGACCCATGGGATGGGTACCATGCAGTATTACTTGAAAGGGTCTGCGTTGGCTCACCCAACCTCACCGAACCTCTCAGCCCCAAGAGTGTCCACCCTTATGTCTCAATCAGCTGTGGGTTTAGATATGGTCAATCCAGGTTGCATCACAGCCCCTGAACGAATTTTGTAAGAATTTCTCTCTCTTTCACTGTCTTTGTTTCACGGGTTTTGAAAAGTAATTTATTTTTATAATGGGGTTTAGCTGCTTTTCACGGCTGTGTTTATGCCGCTTTACACCCCCTTGACTCACTTACGGAGAGATATCAATACATAGGTTTGAAGATTCTTACTAGTCAGATATATTCTTGTGCGGTGAATAGGGGGTGTTGAGTCCAGTTCACTGAAAAAGGAATAGGTCTTGTCTCTTACATATTGGGTTTATGGAACGGTATCTGAGCTAATTTGAAACCCTTGTTTTATGCATCACCCCACCTCACCTTGCCCGTTCAGCAGCCATAGTGTGTTTTCTAAACGTGTGACTCTGTTCTGTTTTGTAATTCAGTTCAAGTGTAGCGGTTTTTACATTCCCTCTATAAGTGATATCTTATGATAAGTGCCTTTTTCTGTGTGACTTATTTCACTTAGAATCGTCGTACCTAAATCCACTCATCGTGCTGCTACTAGCCTTATGACGTTGATTTCATGGCTGAGTGATATTCCATTGTACATGAGGACCCCAACTTCTTTATCCATTTTTCTCTTTCCTAGGATATTTAAGGTGTAATGAAGTGGGGGTTCTTGTCAACAGAGCAGCCCTAAACTTTGGGGTGCCTGTGTCTTGCTGATTTTTAGTTTTCCCAATTTATACGCCCATGAGTGGAAGTGCCCTATGCTCTCCAAGCTGTGTTTTTCAGATGTTTCAGAACACACCGTACACTTCTCCAGAGTGGCTGTTGGCAATTTACATCCCACCCATCAGCGTAGCAAGGCTCCCATTTCTCCATGGCCGGTCCTGCATTTCTGGTTTGGACACTTTTTTCCGCATGGCCCTTTTGCCCGCTGGGAAGCGAGACTTCTTTGGAGCGCTGATTGGCCTTTCCAGGTTGCTTGGTTGGCCAAAAAGGGCGTATGCGTTTTTTCCTGAATATATTCATGAAAAAACGCATACGCCCTTTTTGGCCAAGGGCATCATTGTCCACGTTTTGCCGCTTTTCATGTGCTTTCAAGGCGATTCGAATCTACCTCCTGAAATCTGTTTCCTGCAATTCTGCCTTGCTTTCAAAGCCTCTTCGTTGTCTTCCCTTAATATATTTGTGGACGAGAGGTATCATTTAAAACTCTGCAGGTTTGTGAATTGCAGTGCCCCTGAGCTCCATTTTTCAACTCGCTTTTTTGGGAGCTGGCCGCAAAAGCGCAGGATTGCTTCAGGCCCTCTTCTGGTTCTGGGGGGCAGGCTGAGCTTGTGCTTAATTCTTCTTCCTGATGGGAAAATAGAGTGACCTGTGCCTGTCCCAACACCTAGAACTAGTCTCTCATTGGTTCCCCCTCTTCCCGTTCATCCTCAGGACAAATTGCAACCTGTACGGAACAGGAGGTTAAAGGTGCTGATTCTCCAAGGAGGGAGATGGCTAGTAAATCGGCTGGAATGGCGAACCCGAGCAAAGGAGATGAGAAATGAGGTGCGTTTGAGAAACCTTTCCCGATCACACGGTGTACCATCTTCTGGGTTTCTCATGCCTGTTTTCGACGTAGGAAGATGCCCTTGAACCTGGAGATTTGGGACCCATGGGATGGGTACCATGCAGTATTACTTGAAAGGGTCTGCGTTGGCTCACCCAACCTCACCGAACCTCTCAGCCCCAAGAGTGTCCACCCTTATGTCTCAATCAGCTGTGGGTTTAGATATGGTCAATCCAGGTTGCATCACAGCCCCTGAACGAATTTTGTAAGAATTTCTCTCTCTTTCACTGTCTTTGTTTCACGGGTTTTGAAAAGTAATTTATTTTTATAATGGGGTTTAGCTGCTTTTCACGGCTGTGTTTATGCCGCTTTACACCCCCTTGACTCACTTACGGAGAGATATCAATACATAGGTTTGAAGATTCTTACTAGTCAGATATATTCTTCTGCGGTGAATAGGGGGTGTTGAGTCCAGTTCACTGAAAAAGGAATAGGTCTTGTCTCTTACATATTGGGTTTATGGAACGGTATCTGAGCTAATTTGAAACCCTTGTTTTATGCATCACCCCACCTCACCTTTCCCGTTCAGCAGCCATAGTGTGTTTTCTAAACGTGTGACTCTGTTCTGTTTTGTAATTCAGTTCAAGTGTAGCGGTTTTTACATTCCCTCTATAAGTGATATCTTATGATAAGTGCCTTTTTCTGTGTGACTTATTTCACTTAGAATCGTCGTACCTAAATCCACTCATCGTGCTGCTACTAGCCTTATGACGTTGATTTCATGGCTGAGTGATATTCCATTGTACATGAGGACCCCAACTTCTTTATCCATTTTTCTCTTTCCTAGGATATTTAAGGTGTAATGAAGTGGGGGTTCTTGTCAACAGAGCAGCCCTAAACTTTGGGGTGCCTGTGTCTTGCTGATTTTTAGTTTTCCCAATTTATACGCCCATGAGTGGAAGTGCCCTATGCTCTCCAAGCTGTGTTTTTTAGATGTTTCAGAACACACCGTACACTTCTCCAGAGTGGCTGTTGGCAATTTACATCCCACCCATCAGCGTAGCAAGGCTCCCATTTCTCCATGGCCGGTCCTGCATTTCTGGTTTGGACACTTTTTTCCGCATGGCCCTTTTGCCCGCTGGGAAGCGAGACTTCTTTGGAGCGCTGATTGGCCTTTCCAGGTTGCTTGGTTGGCCAAAAAGGGCGTATGCGTTTTTTCCTGAATATATTCAGGAAAAAACGTATACGCCCTTTTTGGCCAAGGGCATCATTGTCCACGTTTTGCCGCTTTTCAGGTGCTTTCAAGGCGATTGGAATCTACCTCCTGAAATCTGTTTCCTGCAATTCTGCCTTGCTTTCAAAGCCTCTTCGTTGCCTTCCCTTAATATATTTGTGGACGAGAGGTATCATTTAAATCTCTGCAGGTTTGTGAATTGCAGTGCCCCTGAGCTCCATTTTTCAACTCGCTTTTTTGGGAGCTGGCCGCAAAAGCGCAGGATTGCTTCAGGCCCTCTTCTGGTTCTGGGGGGCAGGCTGAGCTTGTGCTTAATTCTTCTTCCTGATGGGAAAATAGTGACCTGTGCCTGTCCCAACACCTAGAGCTAGTCTCTCATTGGTTCCCCCTCTTCCCGTTCATCCTCAGGACAAATTGCAACCTGTACGGAACAGGAGGTTAAAGGTGCTGATTCTCCAAGGAGGGAGATGGCTAGTAAAGCGGCTGGAATGGCGAACCCGAGCACAAGGTGATGAGAAATGAGGTGCGTTTTAGAAACCTTTCCCGATCACACGGTGTACCATCTTCTGGGTTTCTCATGCATGTTTTCGACGTAGGAAGATGCCCTTGAACCTGGAGATTTGGGACCCATGGGATGGGTACCATGCAGTATTACTTTAAAGGGTCTGCGTTGGCTCACGGAACCTCACCAAACCTCTCAGCCCCAAGAGTGTCCACCCTTATGTCTCAATCAGCTGTGGGTCTAGATATGGTCAATCCAGGTTGCATCACAGCCCCTGAACGAATTTTGTAAGAATTTCTCTCTCTTTCACTGTCTTTGTTTCACGGGTTTTGAAAAGTAATTTATTTTTATAATGGGGTTAAACTGCTTTTCACGGCTGTGTTTATACCGCTTTACACCCCCTTGACTCACTTACGGAGAGATATCAATGCATAGGTTTGAAGATTCTTACTAGTCAGATATATTCTTGTGCGGTGAATAGGGGGTGTTGAGTCCAGTTCACTGAAAAAGGAATAGGTGTTGTCTCTTACATATTGGGTTTATGGAACGGTATCTGAGCTAATTTGAAACCCTTGTTTTATGCATCACCCCACCTCACCTTTCCCGTTCAGCAGCCATAGTGTGTTTTCTAAACGTGTGACTCTGTTCTGTTTTGTAATTCATTTCAATTGTAGCGGTTTTTACATTCCCTCTATAAGTGATATCTTATGATAACTGCCTTTTTCTGTGTGACTTATTTCACTTAGAATCGTCGTACCTAAATCCACTCATCATGCTGCTACTAGCCTTATGACGTTGATTTCATGGCTGAGTGATATTCCATTGTGCAGGAGGACCACAACTTCTTTATCCATTTTTCTCTTTCCTAGGATATTTAAGGTGTAATGAAGTGGGGGTTCTTGTCAACAGAGCAGCCCTAAACTTTGGGGTGCCTGTGTCTTGCTGATTTTTAGTTTTCCCAATTTTTACGTCCATGAGTGGAAGTGCCCTATGCTCTCCAAGCTCTGTTTTTTAGATGTTTCAGAACACACCGTACACTTCTCCAGAGTGGCTGTTAGCAATTTACATCCCACCCATCAGCGTAGCAAGGCTCCCATTTCTCCATGGCCGGTCCTGCATTTCTGGTTTGGACACTTTTTTCCGCATGGCCCTTTTGCCCGCTGGGAAGCGAGACTTCTTTGGAGCGCTGATTGGCCTTTCCAGGTTGCTTGGTTGGCCAAAAAGTGCGTATGCGTTTTTTCCTGAATATATTCAGGAAAAAATGCATACGCCCTTTTTGGCCAAGGGCATCATTGTCCACGTTTTGCCGCTTTTCATGTGCTTTCAAGGCGATTCGAATCTACCTCCTGAAATCTGTTTCCTGCAATTCTGCCTTGCTTTCAAAGCCTCTTCGTTGCCTTCCCTTAATATATTTGTGGACGAGAGGTATCATTTAAAACTCTGCAGGTTTGTGAATTGCAGTGCCCCTGAGCTCCATTTTTCAACTCGCTTTTTTGGGAGCTGGCCGCAAAAGCGCAGGATTGCTTCAAGCCCTCTTCTGGTTCTGGGGGGCAGGCTGAGCTTGTGCTTAATTCTTCTTCCTGATGGGAAAATAGAGTGACCTGTGCCTGTCCCAACACCTAGAGCTAGTCTCTCATTGGTTCCCCCTCTTCCCGTTCATCCTCAGGACAAATTGCAACCTGTACGGAACAGGAGGTTAAAGGTGCTGATTCTCCAAGGAGGGAGATGGCTAGTAAATTGGCTGGAATGGCGAACCCGAGCAAAGGAGATGAGAAATGAGGTGCGTTTTAGAAACCTTTCCCGATCACACGGTGTACCATCTTCTGGGTTTCTCATGCCTGTTTTGGACGTAGGAAGATGCCCTTGAACCTGGAGATTTGGGACCCATGGGATGGGTACCATGCAGTATTACTTGAAAGGGTCTGCGTTGGCTCACCCAACCTCACCGAACCTCTCAGCCCCAAGAGTGTCCACCCTTATGTCTCAATCAGCTGTGGGTCTAGATATGGTCAATCCAGGTTGCATCACAGCCCCTGAACGAATTTTGTAAGAATTTCTCTCTCTTTCACTGTCTTTGTTTCACGGGTTTTGAAAAGTAATTTATTTTTATAATGGGGTTTAGCTGCTTTTCACGGCTGTGTTTATGCCGCTTTACACCCCCTTGACTCACTTACGGAGAGATATCAATCCATAGGTTTGAAGATTCTTACTAGTCAGATATATTCTTGTGCGGTGAATAGGGGGTGTTGAGTCCAGTTCACTGAAAAAGGAATAGGTCTTGTCTCTTACATATTGGGTTTATGGAACGGTATCTGAGCTAATTTGAAACCCTTGTTTTATGCATCACCCCACCTCACCTTGCCCGTTCAGCAGCCATAGTGTGTTTTCTAAACGTGTGACTCTGTTCTGTTTTGTAATTCAGTTCAAGTGTAGCGGTTTTTACATTCCCTCTATAAGTGATATCTTATGATAAGTGCCTTTTTCTGTGTGACTTATTTCACTTAGAATCGTCGTACCTAAACCCACTCATCGTGCTGCTACTAGCCTTATGACGTTGATTTCATGGCTGAGTGATATTCCATTGTACATGAGGACCACAACTTCTTTATCCATTTTTCTCTTTCCTAGGATATTTAAGGTGTAATGAAGTGGGGGTTCTTGTCAACAGAGCAGCCCTAAACTTTGGGTTGCCTGTGACTTGCTGATTTTTAGTTTTCCCAATTTATACGTCCATGAGTGGAAGTGCCGTATGCTCTCCAAGCTCTGTTTTTTAGATGTTTCAGAACACACCGTACACTTCTCCAGAGTGGCTGTTGGCAATTTACCTCCCACCCATCAGCGTAGCAAGGCTCCCATTTCTCCATGGCCGGTCCTGCAGTTCTGGTTTGGACACTTTTTTCCGCATGGCCCTTTTGCCCGCTGGGAAGCGAGACTTCTTTGGAGCGCTGATTGGCCTTTCCAGGTTGCTTGGTTGGCCAAAAAGGGCGTATGCGTTTTTTCCTGAATATATTCAGGAAAAAACGCATACGCCCTTTTTGGCCAAGGGCATCATTGTCCACGTTTTGCCGCTTTTCATGTGCTTTCAAGGCGATTCGAATCTACCTCCTGAAATCTGTTTCCTGCAATTCTGCCTTGCTTTCAAAGCCTCTTCGTTGCCTTCCCTTAATATATTTGTGGAGGAGAGGTATCATTTAAAACTCTGCAGGTTTGTGAATTGCAGTGCCCCTGAGCTCCATTTTTCAACTCGCTTTTTTGGGAGCTGGCCGCAAAAGCGCAGGATTGCCTCAGGTCCTCTTCTGGTTCTGGGGGGCAGGCTGAGCTTGTGCTTAATTCTTCTTCCTGATGGGAAAATAGAGTGACCTGTGCCTGTCCCAACACCTAGAGCTAGTCTCTCATTGGTTCCCCCTCTTCCCGTTCATCCTCAGGACAAATTGCAACCTGTACGGAACAGGAGGTTAAAGGTGCTGATTCTCCAAGGAGGGAGATGGCTAGTAAATTGGCTGGAATGGCGAACCCGAGCAAAGGAGATGAGAAATGAGGTGCGTTTAAGAAACCTTTCCCGATCACACGGTGTACCATCTTCTGGGTTTCTCATGCCTGTTTTCGATGTAGGAAGATGCACTTGAACCTGGAGATTTGGGACCCATGGGATGGGTACCATGCAGTATTACTTGAAAGGGTCTGCGTTGGCTCACCCAACCTCACCGAACCTCTCAGCCCCAAGAGTGTCCACCCTTATGTCTCAATCAGCTGTGGGTCTAGATATGGTCAATCCAGGTTGCATCACAGCCCCTGAACGAATTTTGGAAGAATTTCTCTCTCTTTCACTGTCTTTGTTTCACGGGTTTTGAAAAGTAATTTATTTTTATAATGGGGTTTAGCTGCTTTTCACGGCTGTGTTTATGCCGCTTGACACCCCCTTGACTCACTTACAGAGAGATATCAATACATAGGTTTGAGGATTCTTACTAGTCAGATATATTCTTGTGCGGTGAATAGGGGGTGTTGAGTCCAGTTCACTGAAAAAGGAATAGGTCTTGTCTCTTACATATTGGGTTTATGGAACGGTATCTGAGCTAATTTGAAACCCTTGTTTTATGCATCACCCCACCTCACCTTTCCCGTTCAGCAGCCATAGTGTGTTTTCTAAACGTGTGACTCTGTTCTGTTTTGTAATTCAGTTCAAGTGTAGCGGTTTTTACATTCCCTCTCTAAGTGATATCTTATGATAAGTGTCTTTTTCTGTGTGACTTATTTCACTTAGAATCGTCGTACCTAAATCCACTCATCGTGCTGCTACTAGCCTTATGACGTTGATTTCATGGCTGAGTGATATTCCATTGTACATGAGGACCCCAACTTCTTTATCCATTTTTCTCTTTCCTAGGATATTTAAGGTGTAATGAAGTGGGGGTTCTTGTCAACAGAGCAGCCCTAAACTTTGGGGTGCCTGTGTCTTGCTGATTTTTAGTTTTCCCAATTTATACGCCCATGAGTGGAAGTGCCCTATGCTCTCCAAGCTGTGTTTTTCAGATGTTTCAGAACACACCGACACTTCTCCAGAGTGGCTGTTGGCAATTTACATCCCACCCATCAGCGTAGCAAGGCTCCCATTTCTCCATGGCCGGTCCTGCATTTCTGGTTTGGACACTTTTTTCCGCATGGCCCTTTTGCCCGCTGGGAAGCGAGACTTCCTTGGAGCGCTGATTGGCCTTTCCAGGTTGCTTGGTTGGCCAAAAAGGGCGTATGCGTTTTTTCCTGAATATATTCAGGAAAAAACGCATACGCCCTTTTTGGCCAAGGGCATCATTGTCCACGTTTTGCCGCTTTTCATGTGCTTTCAAGGCGATTGGAATCTACCTCCTGAAATCTGTTTCCTGCAATTCTGCCTTGCTTTCAAAGCCTCTTCGTTGCCTTCCTTTAATATATTTGTGGACGAGAGGTATCATTTAAAACTCTGCAGGTTTGTGAATTGCAGTGCCCCTGAGCTCCATTTTTCAACTCGCTTTTTTGGGAGCTGGCCGCAAAAGCGCAGGATTGCTTCAGGCCCTCTTCTGGTTCTGGGGGTCAGGCTGAGCTTGTGCTTAATTCTTCTTCCTGATGGGAAAATAGAGTGACCTGTGCCTGTCCCAACACCTAGAGCTAGTCTCTCATTGGTTCCCCCTCTTCCCGTTCATCCTCAGGACAAATTGCAACCTGTACGGAACAGGAGGTTAAAGGTGCTGATTCTCCAAGGAGGGAGATGGCTAGTAAATCGGCTGGAATGGCGAACCCGAGCAAAGGAGATGAGAAATGAGGTGCGTTTGAGAAACCTTTCCCGATCACACGGTGTACCATCTTCTGGGTTTCTCATGCCTGTTTTCGACGTAGGAAGATGCCCTTGAACCTGGAGATTTGGGACCCATGGGATGGGTACCATGCAGTATTACTTGAAAGGGTCTGCGTTGGCTCACCCAACCTCACCGAACCTCTCAGCCCCAAGAGTGTCCACCCTTATGTCTCAATCAGCTGTGGGTCTAGATATGGTCAATCCAGGTTGCATCACAGCCCCTGAACGAATTTTGTAAGAATTTCTCTCTCTTTCACTGTCTTTGTTTCACGGGTTTTGAAAAGTAATTTATTTTTATAATGGGGTTTAGCTGCTTTTCACGGCTGTGTTTATGCCGCTTTACACCCCCTTGACTCACTTACGGAGAGATATCAATACATAGGTTTGAAGATTCTTACTAGTCAGATATATTCTTGTGCGGTGAATAGGGGGTGTTGAGTCCAGTTCACTGAAAAAGGAATAGGTCTTGTCTCTTACATATTGGGTTTATGGAACGGTATCTGAGCTAATTTGAAACCCTTGTTTTATGCATCACCCCACCTCACCTTGCCCGTTCAGCAGCCATAGTGTGTTTTCTAAACGTGTGACTCTGTTCTGTTTTGTAATTCAGTTCAAGTGTAGCGGTTTTTACATTCCCTCTATAAGTGATATCTTATGATAAGTGCCTTTTTCTGTGTGACTTATTTCACTTAGAATCGTCGTACCTAAATCCACTCATCGTGCTGCTACTAGCCTTATGACGTTGATTTCATGGCTGAGTGATATTCCATTGTACATGAGGACCCCAACTTCTTTATCCATTTTTCTCTTTCCTAGGATATTTAAGGTGTAATGAAGTGGGGGTTCTTGTCAACAGAGCAGCCCTAAACTTTGGGGTGCCTGTGTCTTGCTGATTTTTAGTTTTCCCAATTTATACGCCCATGAGTGGAAGTGCCCTATCCTCTCCAAGCTGTGTTTTTCAGATGTTTCAGAACACACCGACACTTCTCCAGAGTGGCTGTTGGCAATTTACATCCCACCCATCAGCGTAGCAAGGCTCCCATTTCTCCATGGCCGGTCCTGCATTTCTGGTTTGGACACTTTTTTCCGCATGGCCCTTTTGCCCGCTGGGAAGCGAGACTTCTTTGGAGCGCTGATTGGCCTTTCCAGGTTGCTTGGTTGGCCAAAAAGGGCGTATGCGTTTTTTCCTGAATATATTCAGGAAAAAACGCATACGCCCTTTTTGGCCAAGGGCATCATTGTCCACGTTTTGCCGCTTTTCAGGTGCTTTCAAGGCGATTGGAATCTACCTCCTGAAATCTGTTTCCTGAAATTCTGCCTTGCTTTCAAAGCCTCTTCGTTGCCTTCCCTTAATATATTTGTGGACGAGAGGTATCATTTAAAACTCTGCAGGTTTGTGAATTGCAGTGCCCCTGAGCTCCATTTTTCAACTCGCTTTTTTGGGAGCTGGCCGCAAAAGCGCAGGATTGCTTCAGGCCCTCTTCTGGTTCTGGGGGGCAGGCTGAGCTTGTGCTTAATTCTTCTTCCTGATGGGAAAATAGAGTGACCTGTGCCTGTCCCAACACCTAGAGCTAGTCTCTCATTGGTTCCCCCTCTTCCCGTTCATCCTCAGGACAAATTGCAACCTGTACGGAACAGGAGGTTAAAGGTGCTGATTCTCCAAGGAGGGAGATGGCTAGTAAAGCGGCTGGAATGGCGAACCCGAGCAAAGGAGATGAGAAATGAGGTGCGTTTTAGAAACCTTTCCCGATCACACGGTGTACCATCTTCTGGGTTTCTCATGCCTGTTTTCGACGTAGGAAGATGCCCTTGAACCTGGAGATTTGGGACCCATGGGATGGGTACCATGCAGTATTACTTGAAAGGGTCTGCATTGGCTCACCCAACCTCACCGAACCTCTCAGCCCCAAGAGTGTCCACCCTTATGTCTCAATCAGCTGTGGGTCTAGATATGGTCAATCCAGGTTGCATCACAGCCCCTGAACGAATTTTGTAAGAATTTCTCTCTCTTTCACTGTCTTTGTTTCACGGGTTTTGAAAAGTAATTTATTTTTATAATGGGGTTTAGCTGCTTTTCACGGCTGTGTTTATGCCGCTTTACACCCCCTTGACTCACTTACGGAGAGATATCAATCCATAGGTTTGAAGATTCTTACTAGTCAGATATATTCTTGTGCGGTGAATAGGGGGTGTTGAGTCCAGTTCACTGAAAAAGGAATAGGTCTTGTCTCTTACATATTGGGTTTATGGAACGGTATCTGAGCTAATTTGAAACCCTTGTTTTATGCATCACCCCACCTCACCTTGCCCGTTCAGCAGCCATAGTGTGTTTTCTAAACGTGTGACTCTGTTCTGTTTTGTAATTCAGTTCAAGTGTAGCGGTTTTTACATTCCCTCTATAAGTGATATCTTATGATAAGTGCCTTTTTCTGTGTGACTTATTTCACTTAGAATCGTCGTACCTAAATCCACTCATCGTGCTGCTACTAGCCTTATGACGTTGATTTCATGGCTGAGTGATATTCCATTGTACATGAGGACCACAACTTCTTTATCCATTTTTCTCTTTCCTAGGATATTTAAGGTGTAATGAAGTGGGGGTTCTTGTCAACAGAGCAGCCCTAAACTTTGGGGTGCCTGTGACTTGCTGATTTTTAGTTTTCCCAATTTATACGTCCATGAGTGGAAGTGCCCTATGCTCTCCAAGCTCTGTTTTTTAGATGTTTCAGAACACACCGTACACTTCTCCGGAGTGGCTGTTGGCAATTTACATCCCACCCATCAGCGTAGCAAGGCTCCCATTTCTCCATGGCCGGTCCTGCAGTTCTGGTTTGGACACTTTTTTCCGCATGGCCCTTTTGCCCGCTGGGAAGCGAGACTTCTTTGGAGCGCTGATTGGCCTTTCCAGGTTGCTTGGTTGGCCAAAAAGGGCGTATGCGTTTTTTCCTGAATATATTCAGGAAAAAACGCATACGCCCTTTTTGGCCAAGGGCATCATTGTCCACGTTTTGCCGCTTTTCATGTGCTTTCAAGGCGATTCGAATCTACCTCCTGAAATCTGTTTCCTGCAATTCTGCCTTGCTTTCAAAGCCTCTTCGTTGCCTTCCCTTAATATATTTGTGGAGGAGAGGTATCATTTAAAACTCTGCAGGTTTGTGAATTGCAGTGCCCCTGAGCTCCATTTTTCAACTCGCTTTTTTGGGAGCTGGCCGCAAAAGCGCAGGATTGCCTCAGGTCCTCTTCTGGTTCTGGGGGGCAGGCTGAGCTTGTGCTTAATTCTTCTTCCTGATGGGAAAATAGAGTGACCTGTGCCTGTCCCAACACCTAGAGCTAGTCTCTCATTGGTTCCCCCTCTTCCCGTTCATCCTCAGGACAAATTGCAACCTGTACGGAACAGGAGGTTAAAGGTGCTGATTCTCCAAGGAGGGAGATGGCTAGTAAATTGGCTGGAATGGCGTACCCGAGCAAAGGAGATGAGAAATGAGGTGCGTTTAAGAAACCTTTCCCGATCACACGGTGTACCATCTTCTGGGTTTCTCATGCCTGTTTTCGATGTAGGAAGATGCCCTTGAACCTGGAGATTTGGGACCCATGGGATGGGTACCATGCAGTATTACTTGAAAGGGTCTGCGTTGGCTCACCCAACCTCACCGAACCTCTCAGCCCCAAGAGTGTCCACCCTTATGTCTCAATCAGCTGTGGGTCTAGATATGGTCAATCCAGGTTGCATCACAGCCCCTGAACGAATTTTGGAAGAATTTCTCTCTCTTTCACTGTCTTTGTTTCACGGGTTTTGAAAAGTAATTTATTTTTATAATGGGGTTTAGCTGCTTTTCACGGCTGTGTTTATGCCGCTTTACACCCCCTTGACTCACTTACAGAGAGATATCAATACATAGGTTTGAGGATTCTTACTAGTCAGATATATTCTTGTGCGGTGAATAGGGGGTGTTGAGTCCAGTTCACTGAAAAAGGAATAGGTCTTGTCTCTTACATATTGGGTTTATGGAACGGTATCTGAGCTAATTTGAAACCCTTGTTTTATGCATCACCCCACCTCACCTTTCCCGTTCAGCAGCCATAGTGTGTTTTCTAAACGTGTGACTCTGTTCTGTTTTGTAATTCAGTTCAAGTGTAGCGGTTTTTACATTCCCTCTCTAAGTGATATCTTATGATAAGTGTCTTTTTCTGTGTGACTTATTTCACTTAGAATCGTCGTACCTAAATCCACTCATCGTGCTGCTACTAGCCTTATGACGTTGATTTCATGGCTGAGTGATATTCCATTGTACATGAGGACCCCAACTTCTTTATCCATTTTTCTCTTTCCTAGGATATTTAAGGTGTAATGAAGTGGGGGTTCTTGTCAACAGAGCAGCCCTAAACTTTGGGGTGCCTGTGTCTTGCTGATTTTTAGTTTTCCCAATTTATACGCCCATGAGTGGAAGTGCCCTATGCTCTCCAAGCTGTGTTTTTTAGATGTTTCAGAACACACCGTACATTTCTCAAGAGTGGCTGTTGGCAATTTACATCCCACCCATCAGCGTAGCAAGGCTCCCATTTCTCCATGGCCGGTCCTGCATTTCTGGTTTGGACACTTTTTTCCGCATGGCCCTTTTGCCCGCTGGGAAGCGAGACTTCTTTGGAGCGCTGATTGGCCTTTCCAGGTTGCTTGGTTGGCCAAAAAGGGCGTATGCGTTTTTTCCTGAATATATTCAGGAAAAAACGCATACGCCCTTTTTGGCCAAGGGCATCATTGTCCACGTTTTGCCGCTTTTCATGTGCTTTCAAGGCGATTGGAATCTACCTCCTGAAATCTGTTTCCTGCAATTCTGCCTTGCTTTCAAAGCCTCTTCGTTGCCTTCCCTTAATATATTTGTGGACGAGAGGTATCATTTAAAACTCTGCAGGTTTGTGAATTGCAGTGCCCCTGAGATCCATTTTTCAACTCGCTTTTTTGGGAGCTGGCCGCAAAAGCGCAGGATTGTTTCAGGCCCTCTTCTGGTTCTGGGGGGCAGGCTGAGCTTGTGCTTAATTCTTCTTCCTGATGGGAAAATAGAGTGACCTGTGCCTGTCCCAACACCTAGAGCTAGTCTCTCATTGGTTCCCCCTATTCCCGTTCATCCTCAGGACAAATTGTAACCTGTACGGAACAGGAGGTTAAAGGTGCTGATTCTCCAAGGAGGGAGATGGCTAGTAAATCGGCTGGAATGGCGAACCCGAGCAAAGGAGATGAGAAATGAGGTGCGTTTGAGAAACCTTTCCCGATCACACGGTGTACCATCTTCTGGGTTTCTCATGCCTGTTTTCGATGTAGGAAGATGCCCTTGAACCTGGAGATTTGGGACCCATGGGATGGGTACCATGCAGTATTACTTGAAAGGGTCTGCGTTGGCTCACCCAACCTCACCGAACCTCTCAGCCCCAAGAGTGTCCACCCTTATGTCTCAATCAGCTGTGGGTCTAGATATGGTCAATCCAGGTTGCATCACAGCCCCTGAACGAATTTTGGAAGAATTTCTCTCTCTTTCACTGTCTTTGTTTCACGGGTTTTGAAAAGTAATGTATTTTTATAATGGGGTTTAGCTGCTTTTCACGGCTGTGTTTATGCCGCTTTACACCCCCTTGACTCACTTACAGTGAGATATCAATACATAGGTTTGAAGATTCTTACTAGGCAGATATATTCTTGTGCGGTGAATAGGGGGTGTTGAGTCCAGTTCACTGAAAAAGGAATAGGTCTTGTCTCTTACATATTGGGTTTATGGAACGGTATCTGAGCTAATTTGAAACCCTTGTTTTATGCATCACCCCACCTCACCTTTCCCGTTCAGCAGCCATAGTGTGTTTTCTAAACGTGTGACTCTGTTCTGTTTTGCAATTCAGTTCAAGTGTAGCGGTTTTTACATTCCCTCTCTAAGTGATATCTTATGATAAGTGTCTTTTTCTGTGTGACTTATTTCACTTAGAATCGTCGTACCTAAATCCACTCATCGTGCTGCTACTAGCCTTATGACGTTGATTTCTTGGCTGAGTGATATTCCATTGTACATGAGGACCCCAACTTCTTTATCCATTTTTCTCTTTCCTAGGATATTTAAGGTGTAATGAAGTGGGGGTTCTTGTCAACAGAGCAGCCCTAAACTTTTGGGTGCCTGTGTCTTGCTGATTTTTAGTTTTCCCAATTTATACGCCCATGAGTGGAAGTGCCCTATGCTCTCCAAGCTGTGTTTTTTAGATGTTTCAGAACACACCGTACACTTCTCCAGAGTGGCTGTTGGCAATTTACATCCCACCCATCAGCGTAGCAAGGCTCCCATTTCTCCATGGCTGGTCCTGTATTTCTGGTTTGGACACTTTTTTCCGCATGGCCCTTTTGCCCGCTGGGAAGCGAGACTTCTTTGGAGCGCTGATTGGCCTTTCCAGGTTGCTTGGTTGGCCAAAAAGGGCGTATGCGTTTTTTCCTGAATATATTCAGGAAAAAACGCATACGCCCTTTTTGGCCAAGGGCATCATTGTCCACGTTTTGCCGCTTTTCATGTGCTTTCAAGGCGATTGGAATCTACCTCCTGAAATCTGTTTCCTGCAATTCTGCCTTGCTTTCAAAGCCTCTTCGTTGCCTTCCCTTAATATATTTGTGGACGAGAGGTATCATTTAAAACTCTGCAGGTTTGTGAATTGCAGTGCCCCTGAGCTCCATTTTTCAACTCGCTTTTTTGGGAGCTGGCCGCAGAAGCGCAGGATTGCTTCAGGCCCTCTTCTGGTTCTGGGGGGCAGGCTGAGCTTGTGCTTAATTCTTCTTCCTGATGGGAAAATAGAGTGACCTGTGCCTGTCCCAACACCTAGAGCTAGTCTCTCATTGGTTCCCCCTCTTCCCGTTCATCCTCAGGACAAATTGCAACCTGTACGGAACAGGAGGTTAAAGGTGCTGATTCTCCAAGGAGGGAGATGGCTAGTAAATCGTCTGGAATGGCGAACCCGAGCAAAGGAGATGAGAAATGAGGTGCGTTTGATAAACCTTTCCCGATCACACGGTGTACCATCTTCTGGGTTTCTCATGCTTGTTTTCGACGTAGGAAGATGCCCTTGAACCTGGAGATTTGGGACCCATGGGATGGGTACCATGCAGTATTACTTGAAAGGGTCTGCGTTGGCTCACCCAACCTCACCGAACCTCTCAGCCCCAAGAATGTCCACCCTTATGTCTCAATCAGCTGTGGGTCTAGATATGGTCAATCCAGGTTGCATCACAGCCCCTGAACGAATTTTGTAAGAATTTCTCTCTCTTTCACGGTCTTTGTTTCACGGGTTTTGAAAAGTAATTTATTTTTATAATGGGGTTTAGCTGCTTTTCACGGCTGTGTTTATGCCGCTTTACACCCCCTTGACTCACTTACGGAGAGATATCAATACATAGGTTTGAAGATTCTTACTAGTCAGATATATTCTTGTGCGGTGAATAGGCGGTGTTGAGTCCAGTTCACTGAAAAAGGAATAGGTCTTGTCTCTTACATATTGGGTTTATGGAACGGTATCTGAGCTAATTTGAAACCCTTGTTTTATGCATCTCCCCACCTCACCTTTCCCGTTCAGCAGCCATAGTGTGTTTCCTAAACGTGTGACTCTGTTCTGTTTTGTAATTCAGTTCAAGTGTAGCGGTTTTTACATTCCCTCTCTAAGTGATATCTTATGATAAGTGTCTTTTTCTGTGTGACTTATTTCACTTAGAATCGTCGTACCTAAATCCACTCATCATGCTGCTACTAGCCTTATGACGTTGATTTCATGGCTGAGTGATATTCCATTGTACATGAGGACCCCAACTTCTTTATCCATTTTTCTCTTTCCTAGGATATTTAAGGTGTAATGAAGTGGGGGTTCTTGTCAACAGCGCAGCCCTAAACTTTGGGGTGCCTGTGTCTTGCTGATTTTTAGTTTTCCCAATTTATACGCCCATGAGTGGAAGTGCCCTATGCTCTCCAAGCTGTGTTTTTGAGATGTTTCAGAACACACCGTACATTTCTCAAGAGTGGCTGTTGGCAATTTACATCCCACCCATCAGCGTAGCAAGGCTCCCATTTCTCCATGGCCGGTCCTGCATTTCTGGTTTGGACACTTTTTTCCGCATGGCCCTTTTGCCCGCTGGGAAGCGAGACTTCTTTGGAGCGCTGATTGGCCTTTCCAGGTTGCTTGGTTGGCCAAAAAGGGCGTATGCGTTTTTTCCTGAATATATTCAGGAAAAAACGCATACGCCCTTTTTGGCCAAGGGCATCATTGTCCACGTTTTGCCGCTTTTCATGTGCTTTCAAGGCGATTGGAATCTACCTCCTGAAATCTGTTTCCTGCAATTCTGCCTTGCTTTCAAAGCCTCTTCGTTGCCTTCCCTTAATATATTTGTGGACGAGAGGTATCATTTAAAACTCTGCAGGTTTGTGAATTGCAGTGCCCCTGAGCTCCATTTTTCAACTCGCTTTTTTGGGAGCTGGCCGCAGAAGCGCAGGATTGCTTCAGGCCCTCTTCTGGTTCTGGGGGGCAGGCTGAGCTTGTGCTTAATTCTTCTTCCTGATGGGAAAATAGAGTGACCTGTGCCTGTCCCAACACCTAGAGCTAGTCTCTCATTGGTTCCCCCTATTCCCGTTCATCCTCAGGACAAATTGCAACCTGTACGGAACAGGAGGTTAAAGGTGCTGATTCTCCAAGGAGGGAGATGGCTAGTAAATCGGCTGGAATGGCGAACCCGAGCAAAGGAGATGAGAAATGAGGTGCGTTTGAGAAACCTTTCCCGATCACACGGTGTACCATCTTCTGGGTTTCTCATGCCTGTTTTCGACGTAGGAAGATGCCCTTGAACCTGGAGATTTGGGACCCATGGGATGGGTACCATGCAGTATTACTTGAAAGGGTCTGCGTTGGCTCACCCAACCTCACCGAACCTCTCAGCCCCAAGAGTGTCCACCCTTATGTCTCAATCAGCTGTGGGTCTAGATATGGTCAATCCAGGTTGCATCACAGCCCCTGAACGAATTTTGGAAGAATTTCTCTCTCTTTCACTGTCTTTGTTTCACGGGTTTTGAAAAGTAATTTATTTTTATAATGGGGTTTAGCTGCTTTTCACGGCTGTGTTTATGCCGCTTTACACCCCCTTGACTCACTTACAGAGAGATATCAATACATAGGTTTGAAGATTCTTACTAGTCAGATATATTCTTGTGTGGTGAATAGGGGGTGTTGAGTCCAGTTCACTGAAAAAGGAATAGGTCTTGTCTCTTACATATTGGGTTTATGGAACGGTATCTGAGCTAATTTGAAACCCTTGTTTTATGCATCACCCCACCTCACCTTTCCCGTTCAGCAGCCATAGTGTGTTTCCTAAACGTGTGACTCTGTTCTGTTTTGTAATTCAGTTCAAGTGTAGCGGTTTTTACATTCCCTCTCTAAGTGATATCTTATGATAAGTGTCTTTTTCTGTGTGACTTATTTCACTTAGAATCGTCGTACCTAAATCCACTCATCATGCTGCTACTAGCCTTATGACGTTGATTTCATGGCTGAGTGATATTCCATTGTACATGAGGACCCCAACTTCTTTATCCATTTTTCTCTTTCCTAGGATATTTAAGGTGTAATGAAGTGGGGGTTCTTGTCAACAGAGCAGCCCTAAACTTTGGGGTGCCTGTGTCTTGCTGATTTTTAGTTTTCCCAATTTATACGCCCATGAGTGGAAGTGCCCTATGCTCTCCAAGCTGTGTTTTTGAGATGTTTCAGAACACACCGTACATTTCTCAAGAGTGGCTGTTGGCAATTTACATCCCACCCATCAGCGTAGCAAGGCTCCCATTTCTCCATGGCCGGTCCTGCATTTCTGGTTTGGACACTTTTTTCCGCATTGCCCTTTTGCCCGCTGGGAAGCGAGACTTCTTTGGAGTGCTGATTGGCCTTTCCAGGTTGCTTGGTTGGCCAAAAAGGGCGTATGCGTTTTTTCCTGAATATATTCAGGAAAAAACGCATACGCCCTTTTTGGCCAAGGGCATCATTGTCCACGTTTTGCCGCTTTTCATGTGCTTTCAAGGCGATTGGAATCTACCTCCTGAAATCTGTTTCCTGCAATTCTGCCTTGCTTTCAAAGCCTCTTCGTTGCCTTCCCTTAATATATTTGTGGACGAGAGGTATCATTTAAAACTCTGCAGGTTTGTGAATTGCAGTGCCCCTGAGCTCCATTTTTCAACTCGCTTTTTTGGGAGCTGGCCGCAAAAGCGCAGGATTGCTTCAGGCCCTCTTCTGGTTCTGGGGGGCAGGCTGAGCTTGTGCTTAATTCTTCTTCCTGATGGGAAAATAGAGTGACCTGTGCCTGTCCCAACACCTAGAGCTAGTCTCTCATTGGTTCCCCCTCTTCCCGTTCATCCTCAGGACAAATTGCAACCTGTACGGAACAGGAGGTTAAAGGTGCTGATTCTCCAAGGAGGGAGATGGCTAGTAAATCGGCTGGAATGGCGAACCCGAGCAAAGGAGATGAGAAATGAGGTGCGTTTGAGAAACCTTTCCCGATCACACGGTGTACCATCTTCTGGGTTTCTCATGCCTGTTTTCGACGTAGGAAGATGCCCTTGAACCTGGAGATTTGGGACCCATGGGATGGGTACCATGCAGTATTACTTGAAAGGGTCTGCGTTGGCTCACCCAACCTCACCGAACCTCTCAGCCCCAAGAGTGTCCACCCTTATGTCTCAATCAGCTGTGGGTCTAGATATGGTCAATCCAGGTTGCATCACAGCCCCTGAACGAATTTTGTAAGAATTTCTCTCTCTTTCACTGTCTTTGTTTCACGGGTTTTGAAAAGTAATTTATTTTTATAATGGGGTTTAGCTGCTTTTCACGGCTGTGTTTATGCCGCTTTACACCCCCTTGACTCACTTACGGAGAGATATCAATACATAGGTTTGAAGATTCTTACTAGTCAGATATATTCTTGTGCGGTGAATAGGGGGTGTTGAGTCCAGTTCACTGAAAAAGGAATAGGTCTTGTCTCTTACATATTGGGTTTATGGAACGGTATCGGAGCTAATTTGAAACCCTTGTTTTATGCATCACCCCACCTCACCTTTCCCGTTCAGCAGCCATAGTGTGTTTTCTAAACGTGTGACTCTGTTCTGTTTTGTAATTCAGTTCAAGTGTAGCGGTTTTTACATTCCCTCTCTAAGTGATATCTTATGATAAGTGTCTTTTTCTGTGTGACTTATTTCACTTAGAATCGTCGTACCTAAATCCACTCATCGTGCTGCTACTAGACTTATGACGTTGATTTCATGGCTGAGTGATATTCCATTGTACATGAGGACCCCAACTTCTTTATCCATTTTTCTCTTTCCTAGGATATTTAAGGTGTAATGAAGTGGGGGTTCTTGTCAACAGAGCAGCCCTAAACTTTGGGGTGCCTGTGTCTTGCTGATTTTTAGTTTTCCCAATTTATACGCCCATGAGTGGAAGTGCCCTATGCTCTCCAAGCTGTGTTTTTCAGATGTTTCAGAACACACCGTACACTTCTCCAGAGTGGCTGTTGGCAATTTACATCCCACCCATCAGCGTAGCAAGGCTCTCATTTCTCCATGGCCGGTCCTGCATTTCTGGTTTGGACACTTTTTTCCGCATGGCCCTTTTGCCCGCTGGGAAGCGAGACTTCTTTGGAGCGCTGATTGGCCTTTCCAGGTTGCTTGGTTGGCCAAAAAGGGCGTATGCGTTTTTTCCTGAATATATTCAGGAAAAAACGCATACGCCCTTTTTGGCCAAGGGCATCATTGTCCACGTTTTGCCGCTTTTCATGTGCTTTCAAGGCGATTCGAATCTACCTCCTGAAATCTGTTTCCTGCAATTCTGCCTTGCTTTCAAAGCCTCTTCGTTGCCTTCCCTTAATATATTTGTGGACGAGAGGTATCATTTAAAACTCTGCAGGTTTGTGAATTGCAGTGCCCCTGAGCTCCATTTTTCAACTCGCTTTTTTGGGAGCTGGCCGCAGAAGCGCAGGATTGCTTCAGGCCCTCTTCTGGTTCTGGGGGGCAGGCTGAGCTTGTGCTTAATTCTTCTTCCTGATGGGAAAATAGAGTGACCTGTGCCTGTCCCAACACCTAGAGCTAGTCTCTCATTGGTTCCCCCTCTTCCCGTTCATCCTCAGGACAAATTGCAACCTGTACGGAACAGGAGGTTAAAGGTGCTGATTCTCCAAGGAGGGAGATGGCTAGTAAATCGGCTGGAATGGCGAACCCGAGCAAAGGAGATGAGAAA
This sequence comes from Balaenoptera acutorostrata, assembly GCF_949987535.1. Taxonomy (NCBI): domain Eukaryota; kingdom Metazoa; phylum Chordata; class Mammalia; order Artiodactyla; family Balaenopteridae; genus Balaenoptera; species Balaenoptera acutorostrata. The sequence goes on from NW_026646298.1 coordinate 91,166, forward strand.
TGAGGTGCGTTTGAGAAACCTTTCCCGATCACACGGTGTACCATCTTCTGGGTTTCTCATGCCTGTTTTCGACGTAGGAAGATGCCCTTGAACCTGGAGATTTGGGACCCATGGGATGGGTACCATGCAGTATTACTTGAAAGGGTCTGCGTTGGCTCACCCAACCTCACCGAACCTCTCAGCCCCAAGAGTGTCCACCCTTATGTCTCAATCAGCTGTGGGTCTAGATATGGTCAATCCAGGTTGCATCACAGCCCCTGAACGAATTTTGTAAGAATTTCTCTCTCTTTCACTGTCTTTGTTTCACGGGTTTTGAAAAGTAATTTATTTTTATAATGGGGTTTAGCTGCTTTTCACGGCTGTGTTTATGCCGCTTTACACCCCCTTGACTCACTTATGGAGAGATATCAATACATAGGTTTGAAGATTCTTACTAGTCAGATATATTCTTGTGCGGTGAATAGGGGGTGTTGAGTCCAGTTCACTGAAAAAGGAATAGGTCTTGTCTCTTACATATTGGGTTTATGGAACGGTATCTGAGCTAATTTGAAACCCTTGTTTTATGCATCACCCCACCTCACCTTTCCCGTTCAGCAGCCATAGTGTGTTTTCTAAACGTGTGACTCTGTTCTGTTTTGTAATTCAGTTCAAGTGTAGCGGTTTTTACATTCCCTCTCTAAGTGATATCTTAGGATAAGTGTCTTTTTCTGTGTGACTTATTTCACTTAGAATCGTCGTACCTGAATCCACTCATCGTGCTGCTACTAGCCTTATGACGTTGATTTCATGGCTGAGTGATATTCCATTGTACATGAGGACCCCAACTTCTTTATCCATTTTTCTCTTTCCTAGGATATTTAAGGTGTAATGAAGTGGGGGTTCTTGTCAACAGAGCAGCCCTAAATTTGAGGTGCCTGTGTCTTGCTGATTTTTAGTTTTCCCAATTTATACGCCCATGAGTGGAAGTGCCCTATGCTCTCCAAGCTGTGTTTTTCAGATGTTTCAGAACACACCGTACACTTCTCCAGAGTGGCTGTTGGCAATTTACATCCCACCCATCAGCGTAGCAAGGCTCCCATTTCTCCATGGCCGGTCCTGCATTTCTGGTTTGGACACTTTTTTCCACATGGCCCTTTTGCCCGCTGGGAAGCGAGACTTCTTTGGAGCGCTGATTGGCCTTTCCAGGTTGCTTGGTTGGCCAAAAAGGGCGTATGCGTTTTTTCCTGAATATATTCAGGAAAAAACGCATACGCCCTTTTTGGCCAAGGGCATCATTGTCCACGTTTTGCCGCTTTTCATGTGCTTTCAAGGCGATTGGAATCTACCTCCTGAAATCTGTTTCCTGCAATTCTGCCTTGCTTTCAAAGCCTCTTCGTTGCCTTCCCTTAATATATTTGTGGACGAGAGGTATCATTTAAAACTCTGCAGGTTTGTGAATTGCAGTGCCCCTGAGCTCCATTTTTCAACTCGCTTTTTTGGGAGCTGGCCGCAGAAGCGCAGGATTGCTTCAGGCCCTCTTCTGGTTCTGGGGGGCAGGCTGAGCTTGTGCTTAATTCTTCTTCCTGATGGGAAAATAGAGTGACCTGTGCCTGTCCCAACACCTAGAGCTAGTCTCTCATTGGTTCCCCCTCTTCCCGTTCATCCTCAGGACAAATTGCAACCTGTACGGAACAGGAGGTTAAAGGTGCTGATTCTCCAAGGAGGGAGATGGCTAGTAAATCGGCTGGAATGGCGAACCCGAGCAAAGGAGATGAGAAATGAGGTGCGTTTGAGAAACCTTTCCCGATCACACGGTGTACCATCTTCTGGGTTTCTCATGCCTGTTTTCGACGTAGGAAGATGCCCTTGAACCTGGAGATTTGGGACCCATGGGATGGGTACCATGCAGTATTACTTGAAAGGGTCTGCGTTGGCTCACCCAACCTCACCGAACCTCTCAGCCCCAAGAGTGTCCACCCTTATGTCTCAATCAGCTGTGGGTCTAGATATGGTCAATCCAGGTTGCATCACAGCCCCTGAACGAATTTTGTAAGAATTTCTCTCTCTTTCACTGTCTTTGTTTCACGGGTTTTGAAAAGTAATTTATTTTTATAATGGGGTTTAGCTGCTTTTCACGGCTGTGTTTATGCCGCTTTACACCCCCTTGACTCACTTATGGAGAGATATCAATACATAGGTTTGAAGATTCTTACTAGTCAGATATATTCTTGTGCGGTGAATAGGGTGTGTTGAGTCCAGTTCACTGAAAAAGGAATAGGTCTTGTCTCTTACATATTGGGTTTATGGAACGGTATCTGAGCTAATTTGAAACCCTTGTTTTATGCATCACCCCACCTCACCTTTCCCGTTCAGCAGCCATAGTGTGTTTTCTAAACGTGTGACTCTGTTCTGTTTTGTAATTCAGTTCAAGTGTAGCGGTTTTTACATTCCCTCTCTAAGTGATATCTTAGGATAAGTGTCTTTTTCTGTGTGACTTATTTCACTTAGAATCGTCGTACCTAAATCCACTCATCATGCTGCTACTAGCCTTATGACGTTGATTTCATGGCTGAGTGATATTCCATTGTACATGAGGACCCCAACTTCTTTATCCATTTTTCTCTTTCCTAGGATATTTAAGGTGTAATGAAGTGGGGGTTCTTGTCAACAGCGCAGCCCTAAACTTTGGGGTGCCTGTGTCTTGCTGATTTTTAGTTTTCCCAATTTATACGCCCATGAGTGGAAGTGCCCTATGCTCTCCAAGCTGTGTTTTTGAGATGTTTCAGAACACACCGTACATTTCTCAAGAGTGGCTGTTGGCAATTTACATCCCACCCATCAGCGTAGCAAGGCTCCCATTTCTCCATGGCCGGTCCTGCATTTCTGGTTTGGACACTTTTTTCCGCATGGCCCTTTTGCCCGCTGGGAAGCGAGACTTCTTTGGAGCGCTGATTGGCCTTTCCAGGTTGCTTGGTTGGCCAAAAAGGGCGTATGCGTTTTTTCCTGAATATATTCAGGAAAAAACGCATACGCCCTTTTTGGCCAAGGGCATCATTGTCCACGTTTTGCCGCTTTTCATGTGCTTTCAAGGCGATTGGAATCTACCTCCTGAAATCTGTTTCCTGCAATTCTGCCTTGCTTTCAAAGCCTCTTCGTTGCCTTCCCTTAATATATTTGTGGACGAGAGGTATCATTTAAAACTCTGCAGGTTTGTGAATTGCAGTGCCCCTGAGCTCCATTTTTCAACTCGCTTTTTTGGGAGCTGGCCGCAGAAGCGCAGGATTGCTTCAGGCCCTCTTCTGGTTCTGGGGGGCAGGCTGAGCTTGTGCTTAATTCTTCTTCCTGATGGGAAAATAGAGTGACCTGTGCCTGTCCCAACACCTAGAGCTAGTCTCTCATTGGTTCCCCCTATTCCCGTTCATCCTCAGGACAAATTGCAACCTGTACGGAACAGGAGGTTAAAGGTGCTGATTCTCCAAGGAGGGAGATGGCTAGTAAATCGGCTGGAATGGCGAACCCGAGCAAAGGAGATGAGAAATGAGGTGCGTTTGAGAAACCTTTCCCGATCACACGGTGTACCATCTTCTGGGTTTCTCATGCCTGTTTTCGACGTAGGAAGATGCCCTTGAACCTGGAGATTTGGGACCCATGGGATGGGTACCATGCAGTATTACTTGAAAGGGTCTGCGTTGGCTCACCCAACCTCACCGAACCTCTCAGCCCCAAGAGTGTCCACCCTTATGTCTCAATCAGCTGTGGGTCTAGATATGGTCAATCCAGGTTGCATCACAGCCCCTGAACGAATTTTGGAAGAATTTCTCTCTCTTTCACTGTCTTTGTTTCACGGGTTTTGAAAAGTAATTTATTTTTATAATGGGGTTTAGCTGCTTTTCACGGCTGTGTTTATGCCGCTTTACACCCCCTTGACTCACTTACAGAGAGATATCAATACATAGGTTTGAAGATTCTTACTAGTCAGATATATTCTTGTGTGGTGAATAGGGGGTGTTGAGTCCAGTTCATTGAAAAAGGAATAGGTCTTGTCTCTTACATATTGGGTTTATGGAACGGTATCTGAGCTAATTTGAAACCCTTGTTTTATGCATCACCCCACCTCACCTTTCCCGTTCAGCAGCCATAGTGTGTTTCCTAAACGTGTGACTCTGTTCTGTTTTGTAATTCAGTTCAAGTGTAGCGGTTTTTACATTCCCTCTCTAAGTGATATCTTAGGATAAGTGTCTTTTTCTGTGTGACTTATTTCACTTAGAATCGTCGTACCTAAATCCACTCATCATGCTGCTACTAGCCTTATGACGTTGATTTCATGGCTGAGTGATATTCCATTGTACATGAGGACCCCAACTTCTTTATCCATTTTTCTCTTTCCTAGGATATTTAAGGTGTAATGAAGTGGGGGTTCTTGTCAACAGAGCAGCCCTAAACTTTGGGGTGCCTGTGTCTTGCTGATTTTTAGTTTTCCCAATTTATACGCCCATGAGTGGAAGTGCCCTATGCTCTCCAAGCTGTGTTTTTGAGATGTTTCAGAACACACCGTACATTTCTCAAGAGTGGCTGTTGGCAATTTACATCCCACCCATCAGCGTAGCAAGGCTCCCATTTCTCCATGGCCGGTCCTGCATTTCTGGTTTGGACACTTTTTTCCGCATGGCCCTTTTGCCCGCTGGGAAGCGAGACTTCTTTGGAGTGCTGATTGGCCTTTCCAGGTTGCTTGGTTGGCCAAAAAGGGCGTATGCGTTTTTTCCTGAATATATTCAGGAAAAAACGCATACGCCCTTTTTGGCCAAGGGCATCATTGTCCACGTTTTGCCGCTTTTCATGTGCTTTCAAGGCGATTGGAATCTACCTCCTGAAATCTGTTTCCTGCAATTCTGCCTTGCTTTCAAAGCCTCTTCGTTGCCTTCCCTTAATATATTTGTGGACGAGAGGTATCATTTAAAACTCTGCAGGTTTGTGAATTGCAGTGCCCCTGAGCTCCATTTTTCAACTCGCTTTTTTGGGAGCTGGCCGCAAAAGCGCAGGATTGCTTCAGGCCCTCTTCTGGTTCTGGGGGGCAGGCTGAGCTTGTGCTTAATTCTTCTTCCTGATGGGAAAATAGAGTGACCTGTGCCTGTCCCAACACCTAGAGCTAGTCTCTCATTGGTTCCCCCTCTTCCCGTTCATCCTCAGGACAAATTGCAACCTGTACGGAACAGGAGGTTAAAGGTGCTGATTCTCCAAGGAGGGAGATGGCTAGTAAATCGGCTGGAATGGCGAACCCGAGCAAAGGAGATGAGAAATGAGGTGCGTTTGAGAAACCTTTCCCGATCACACGGTGTACCATCTTCTGGGTTTCTCATGCCTGTTTTCGACGTAGGAAGATGCCCTTGAACCTGGAGATTTGGGACCCATGGGATGGGTACCATGCAGTATTACTTGAAAGGGTCTGCGTTGGCTCACCCAACCTCACCGAACCTCTCAGCCCCAAGAGTGTCCACCCTTATGTCTCAATCAGCTGTGGGTCTAGATATGGTCAATCCAGGTTGCATCACAGCCCCTGAACGAATTGTGGAAGAATTTCTCTCTCTTTCACTGTCTTTGTTTCACGGGTTTTGAAAAGTAATTTATTTTTATAATGGGGTTTAGCTGCTTTTCACGGCTGTGTTTATGCCGCTTTACACCCCCTTGACTCACTTACGGAGAGATATCAATACATAGGTTTGAAGATTCTTACTAGTCAGATATATTCTTGTGCGGTGAATAGGGGGTGTTGAGTCCAGTTCACTGAAAAAGGAATAGGTCTTGTCTCTTACATATTGGGTTTATGGAACGGTATCGGAGCTAATTTGAAACCCTTGTTTTATGCATCACCCCACCTCACCTTTCCCGTTCAGCAGCCATAGTGTGTTTTCTAAACGTGTGACTCTGTTCTGTTTTGTAATTCAGTTCAAGTGTAGCGGTTTTTACATTCCCTCTCTAAGTGATATCTTATGATAAGTGTCTTTTTCTGTGTGACTTATTTCACTTAGAATCGTCGTACCTAAATCCACTCATCGTGCTGCTACTAGACTTATGACGTTGATTTCATGGCTGAGTGATATTCCATTGTACATGAGGACCCCAACTTCTTTATCCATTTTTCTCTTTCCTAGGATATTTAAGGTGTAATGAAGTGGGGGTTCTTGTCAACAGAGCAGCCCTAAACTTTGGGGTGCCTGTGTCTTGCTGATTTTTAGTTTTCCCAATTTATACGCCCATGAGTGGAAGTGCCCTATGCTCTCCAAGCTGTGTTTTTCAGATGTTTCAGAACACACCGACACTTCTCCAGAGTGGCTGTTGGCAATTTACATCCCACCCATCAGCGTAGCAAGGCTCTCATTTCTCCATGGCCGGTCCTGCATTTCTGGTTTGGACACTTTTTTCCGCATGGCCCTTTTGCCCGCTGGGAAGCGAGACTTCTTTGGAGCGCTGATTGGCCTTTCCAGGTTGCTTGGTTGGCCAAAAAGGGCGTATGCGTTTTTTCCTGAATATATTCAGGAAAAAACGCATACGCCCTTTTTGGCCAAGGGCATCATTGTCCACGTTTTGCCGCTTTTCATGTGCTTTCAAGGCGATTCGAATCTACCTCCTGAAATCTGTTTCCTGCAATTCTGCCTTGCTTTCAAAGCCTCTTCGTTGCCTTCCCTTAATATATTTGTGGACGAGAGGTATCATTTAAAACTCTGCAGGTTTGTGAATTGCAGTGCCCCTGAGCTCCATTTTTCAACTCGCTTTTTTGGGAGCTGGCCGCAGAAGCGCAGGATTGCTTCAGGCCCTCTTCTGGTTCTGGGGGGCAGGCTGAGCTTGTGCTTAATTCTTCTTCCTGATGGGAAAATAGAGTGACCTGTGCCTGTCCCAACACCTAGAGCTAGTCTCTCATTGGTTCCCCCTCTTCCCGTTCATCCTCAGGACAAATTGCAACCTGTACGGAACAGGAGGTTAAAGGTGCTGATTCTCCAAGGAGGGAGATGGCTAGTAAATCGGCTGGAATGGCGAACCCGAGCAAAGGAGATGAGAAATGAGGTGCGTTTGAGAAACCTTTCCCGATCACACGGTGTACCATCTTCTGGGTTTCTCATGCCTGTTTTCGACGTAGGAAGATGCCCTTGAACCTGGAGATTTGGGACCCATGGGATGGGTACCATGCAGTATTACTTGAAAGGGTCTGCGTTGGCTCACCCAACCTCACCGAACCTCTCAGCCCCAAGAGTGTCCACCCTTATGTCTCAATCAGCTGTGGGTCTAGATATGGTCAATCCAGGTTGCATCACAGCCCCTGAACGAATTTTGGAAGAATTTCTCTCTCTTTCACTGTCTTTGTTTCACGGGTTTTGAAAAGTAATTTATTTTTATAATGGGGTTTAGCTGCTTTTCACGGCTGTGTTTATGCCGCTTTACACCCCCTTGACTCACTTATGGAGAGATATCAATACATAGGTTTGAAGATTCTTACTAGTCAGATATATTCTTGTGCGGTGAATAGGGGGTGTTGAGTCCAGTTCACTGAAAAAGGAATAGGTCTTGTCTCTTACATATTGGGTTTATGGAACGGTATCTGAGCTAATTTGAAACCCTTGTTTTATGCATCACCCCACCTCACCTTTCCCGTTCAGCAGCCATAGTGTGTTTTCTAAACGTGTGACTCTGTTCTGTTTTGTAATTCAGTTCAAGTGTAGCGGTTTTTACATTCCCTCTCTAAGTGATATCTTAGGATAAGTGTCTTTTTCTGTGTGACTTATTTCACTTAGAATCGTCGTACCTGAATCCACTCATCGTGCTGCTACTAGCCTTATGACGTTGATTTCATGGCTGAGTGATATTCCATTGTACATGAGGACCCCAACTTCTTTATCCATTTTTCTCTTTCCTAGGATATTTAAGGTGTAATGAAGTGGGGGTTCTTGTCAACAGAGCAGCCCTAAATTTGAGGTGCCTGTGTCTTGCTGATTTTTAGTTTTCCCAATTTATACGCCCATGAGTGGAAGTGCCCTATGCTCTCCAAGCTGTGTTTTTCAGATGTTTCAGAACACACCGTACACTTCTCCAGAGTGGCTGTTGGCAATTTACATCCCACCCATCAGCGTAGCAAGGCTCCCATTTCTCCATGGCCGGTCCTGCATTTCTGGTTTGGACACTTTTTTCCACATGGCCCTTTTGCCCGCTGGGAAGCGAGACTTCTTTGGAGCGCTGATTGGCCTTTCCAGGTTGCTTGGTTGGCCAAAAAGGGCGTATGCGTTTTTTCCTGAATATATTCAGGAAAAAACGCATACGCCCTTTTTGGCCAAGGGCATCATTGTCCACGTTTTGCCGCTTTTCATGTGCTTTCAAGGCGATTGGAATCTACCTCCTGAAATCTGTTTCCTGCAATTCTGCCTTGCTTTCAAAGCCTCTTCGTTGCCTTCCCTTAATATATTTGTGGACGAGAGGTATCATTTAAAACTCTGCAGGTTTGTGAATTGCAGTGCCCCTGAGCTCCATTTTTCAACTCGCTTTTTTGGGAGCTGGCCGCAGAAGCGCAGGATTGCTTCAGGCCCTCTTCTGGTTCTGGGGGGCAGGCTGAGCTTGTGCTTAATTCTTCTTCCTGATGGGAAAATAGAGTGACCTGTGCCTGTCCCAACACCTAGAGCTAGTCTCTCATTGGTTCCCCCTCTTCCCGTTCATCCTCAGGACAAATTGCAACCTGTACGGAACAGGAGGTTAAAGGTGCTGATTCTCCAAGGAGGGAGATGGCTAGTAAATCGGCTGGAATGGCGAACCCGAGCAAAGGAGATGAGAAATGAGGTGCGTTTGAGAAACCTTTCCCGATCACACGGTGTACCATCTTCTGGGTTTCTCATGCCTGTTTTCGACGTAGGAAGATGCCCTTGAACCTGGAGATTTGGGACCCATGGGATGGGTACCATGCAGTATTACTTGAAAGGGTCTGCGTTGGCTCACCCAACCTCACCGAACCTCTCAGCCCCAAGAGTGTCCACCCTTATGTCTCAATCAGCTGTGGGTCTAGATATGGTCAATCCAGGTTGCATCACAGCCCCTGAACGAATTTTGTAAGAATTTCTCTCTCTTTCACTGTCTTTGTTTCACGGGTTTTGAAAAGTAATTTATTTTTATAATGGGGTTTAGCTGCTTTTCACGGCTGTGTTTATGCCGCTTTACACCCCCTTGACTCACTTATGGAGAGATATCAATACATAGGTTTGAAGATTCTTACTAGTCAGATATATTCTTGTGCGGTGAATAGGGTGTGTTGAGTCCAGTTCACTGAAAAAGGAATAGGTCTTGTCTCTTACATATTGGGTTTATGGAACGGTATCTGAGCTAATTTGAAACCCTTGTTTTATGCATCACCCCACCTCACCTTTCCCGTTCAGCAGCCATAGTGTGTTTTCTAAACGTGTGACTCTGTTCTGTTTTGTAATTCAGTTCAAGTGTAGCGGTTTTTACATTCCCTCTCTAAGTGATATCTTAGGATAAGTGTCTTTTTCTGTGTGACTTATTTCACTTAGAATCGTCGTACCTAAATCCACTCATCATGCTGCTACTAGCCTTATGACGTTGATTTCATGGCTGAGTGATATTCCATTGTACATGAGGACCCCAACTTCTTTATCCATTTTTCTCTTTCCTAGGATATTTAAGGTGTAATGAAGTGGGGGTTCTTGTCAACAGCGCAGCCCTAAACTTTGGGGTGCCTGTGTCTTGCTGATTTTTAGTTTTCCCAATTTATACGCCCATGAGTGGAAGTGCCCTATGCTCTCCAAGCTGTGTTTTTGAGATGTTTCAGAACACACCGTACATTTCTCAAGAGTGGCTGTTGGCAATTTACATCCCACCCATCAGCGTAGCAAGGCTCCCATTTCTCCATGGCCGGTCCTGCATTTCTGGTTTGGACACTTTTTTCCGCATGGCCCTTTTGCCCGCTGGGAAGCGAGACTTCTTTGGAGCGCTGATTGGCCTTTCCAGGTTGCTTGGTTGGCCAAAAAGGGCGTATGCGTTTTTTCCTGAATATATTCAGGAAAAAACGCATACGCCCTTTTTGGCCAAGGGCATCATTGTCCACGTTTTGCCGCTTTTCATGTGCTTTCAAGGCGATTGGAATCTACCTCCTGAAATCTGTTTCCTGCAATTCTGCCTTGCTTTCAAAGCCTCTTCGTTGCCTTCCCTTAATATATTTGTGGACGAGAGGTATCATTTAAAACTCTGCAGGTTTGTGAATTGCAGTGCCCCTGAGCTCCATTTTTCAACTCGCTTTTTTGGGAGCTGGCCGCAGAAGCGCAGGATTGCTTCAGGCCCTCTTCTGGTTCTGGGGGGCAGGCTGAGCTTGTGCTTAATTCTTCTTCCTGATGGGAAAATAGAGTGACCTGTGCCTGTCCCAACACCTAGAGCTAGTCTCTCATTGGTTCCCCCTATTCCCGTTCATCCTCAGGACAAATTGCAACCTGTACGGAACAGGAGGTTAAAGGTGCTGATTCTCCAAGGAGGGAGATGGCTAGTAAATCGGCTGGAATGGCGAACCCGAGCAAAGGAGATGAGAAATGAGGTGCGTTTGAGAAACCTTTCCCGATCACACGGTGTACCATCTTCTGGGTTTCTCATGCCTGTTTTCGACGTAGGAAGATGCCCTTGAACCTGGAGATTTGGGACCCATGGGATGGGTACCATGCAGTATTACTTGAAAGGGTCTGCGTTGGCTCACCCAACCTCACCGAACCTCTCAGCCCCAAGAGTGTCCACCCTTATGTCTCAATCAGCTGTGGGTCTAGATATGGTCAATCCAGGTTGCATCACAGCCCCTGAACGAATTTTGGAAGAATTTCTCTCTCTTTCACTGTCTTTGTTTCACGGGTTTTGAAAAGTAATTTATTTTTATAATGGGGTTTAGCTGCTTTTCACGGCTGTGTTTATGCCGCTTTACACCCCCTTGACTCACTTACAGAGAGATATCAATACATAGGTTTGAAGATTCTTACTAGTCAGATATATTCTTGTGTGGTGAATAGGGGGTGTTGAGTCCAGTTCACTGAAAAAGGAATAGGTCTTGTCTCTTACATATTGGGTTTATGGAACGGTATCTGAGCTAATTTGAAACCCTTGTTTTATGCATCACCCCACCTCACCTTGCCCGTTCAGCAGCCATAGTGTGTTTCCTAAACGTGTGACTCTGTTCTGTTTTGTAATTCAGTTCAAGTGTAGCGGTTTTTACATTCCCTCTCTAAGTGATATCTTATGATAAGTGTCTTTTTCTGTGTGACTTATTTCACTTAGAATCGTCGTACCTAAATCCACTCATCATGCTGCTACTAGCCTTATGACGTTGATTTCATGGCTGAGTGATATTCCATTGTACATGAGGACCCCAACTTCTTTATCCATTTTTCTCTTTCCTAGGATATTTAAGGTGTAATGAAGTGGGGGTTCTTGTCAACAGAGCAGCCCTAAACTTTGGGGTGCCTGTGTCTTGCTGATTTTTAGTTTTCCCAATTTATACGCCCATGAGTGGAAGTGCCCTATGCTCTCCAAGCTGTGTTTTTGAGATGTTTCAGAACACACCGTACATTTCTCAAGAGTGGCTGTTGGCAATTTACATCCCACCCATCAGCGTAGCAAGGCTCCCATTTCTCCATGGCCGGTCCTGCATTTCTGGTTTGGACACTTTTTTCCGCATGGCCCTTTTGCCCGCTGGGAAGCGAGACTTCTTTGGAGTGCTGATTGGCCTTTCCAGGTTGCTTGGTTGGCCAAAAAGGGCGTATGCGTTTTTTCCTGAATATATTCAGGAAAAAACGCATACACCCTTTTTGGCCAAGGGCATCATTGTCCACGTTTTGCCGCTTTTCATGTGCTTTCAAGGCGATTGGAATCTACCTCCTGAAATCTGTTTCCTGCAATTCTGCCTTGCTTTCAAAGCCTCTTCGTTGCCTTCCCTTAATATATTTGTGGACGAGAGGTATCATTTAAAACTCTGCAGGTTTGTGAATTGCAGTGCCCCTGAGCTCCATTTTTCAACTCGCTTTTTTGGGAGCTGGCCGCAAAAGCGCAGGATTGCTTCAGGCCCTCTTCTGGTTCTGGGGGGCAGGCTGAGCTTGTGCTTAATTCTTCTTCCTGATGGGAAAATAGAGTGACCTGTGCCTGTCCCAACACCTAGAGCTAGTCTCTCATTGGTTCCCCCTCTTCCCGTTCATCCTCAGGACAAATTGCAACCTGTACGGAACAGGAGGTTAAAGGTGCTGATTCTCCAAGGAGGGAGATGGCTAGTAAATCGGCTGGAATGGCGAACCCGAGCAAAGGAGATGAGAAATGAGGTGCGTTTGAGAAACCTTTCCCGATCACACGGTGTACCATCTTCTGGGTTTCTCATGCCTGTTTTCGACGTAGGAAGATGCCCTTGAACCTGGAGATTTGGGACCCATGGGATGGGTACCATGCAGTATTACTTGAAAGGGTCTGCGTTGGCTCACCCAACCTCACCGAACCTCTCAGCCCCAAGAGTGTCCACCCTTATGTCTCAATCAGCTGTGGGTCTAGATATGGTCAATCCAGGTTGCATCACAGCCCCTGAACGAATTGTGGAAGAATTTCTCTCTCTTTCACTGTCTTTGTTTCACGGGTTTTGAAAAGTAATTTATTTTTATAATGGGGTTTAGCTGCTTTTCACGGCTGTGTTTATGCCGCTTTACACCCCCTTGACTCACTTACGGAGAGATATCAATACATAGGTTTGAAGATTCTTACTAGTCAGATATATTCTTGTGCGGTGAATAGGGGGTGTTGAGTCCAGTTCACTGAAAAAGGAATAGGTCTTGTCTCTTACATATTGGGTTTATGGAACGGTATCGGAGCTAATTTGAAACCCTTGTTTTATGCATCACCCCACCTCACCTTTCCCGTTCAGCAGCCATAGTGTGTTTTCTAAACGTGTGACTCTGTTCTGTTTTGTAATTCAGTTCAAGTGTAGCGGTTTTTACATTCCCTCTCTAAGTGATATCTTATGATAAGTGTCTTTTTCTGTGTGACTTATTTCACTTAGAATCGTCGTACCTAAATCCACTCATCGTGCTGCTACTAGACTTATGACGTTGATTTCATGGCTGAGTGATATTCCATTGTACATGAGGACCCCAACTTCTTTATCCATTTTTCTCTTTCCTAGGATATTTAAGGTGTAATGAAGTGGGGGTTCTTGTCAACAGAGCAGCCCTAAACTTTGGGGTGCCTGTGTCTTGCTGATTTTTAGTTTTCCCAATTTATACGCCCATGAGTGGAAGTGCCCTATGCTCTCCAAGCTGTGTTTTTCAGATGTTTCAGAACACACCGTACACTTCTCCAGAGTGGCTGTTGGCAATTTACATCCCACCCATCAGCGTAGCAAGGCTCTCATTTCTCCATGGCCGGTCCTGCATTTCTGGTTTGGACACTTTTTTCCGCATGGCCCTTTTGCCCGCTGGGAAGCGAGACTTCTTTGGAGCGCTGATTGGCCTTTCCAGGTTGCTTGGTTGGCCAAAAAGGGCGTATGCGTTTTTTCCTGAATATATTCAGGAAAAAACGCATACGCCCTTTTTGGCCAAGGGCATCATTGTCCACGTTTTGCCGCTTTTCATGTGCTTTCAAGGCGATTCGAATCTACCTCCTGAAATCTGTTTCCTGCAATTCTGCCTTGCTTTCAAAGCCTCTTCGTTGCCTTCCCTTAATATATTTGTGGACGAGAGGTATCATTTAAAACTCTGCAGGTTTGTGAATTGCAGTGCCCCTGAGCTCCATTTTTCAACTCGCTTTTTTGGGAGCTGGCCGCAGAAGCGCAGGATTGCTTCAGGCCCTCTTCTGGTTCTGGGGGGCAGGCTGAGCTTGTGCTTAATTCTTCTTCCTGATGGGAAAATAGAGTGACCTGTGCCTGTCCCAACACCTAGAGCTAGTCTCTCATTGGTTCCCCCTCTTCCCGTTCATCCTCAGGACAAATTGCAACCTGTACGGAACAGGAGGTTAAAGGTGCTGATTCTCCAAGGAGGGAGATGGCTAGTAAATCGGCTGGAATGGCGAACCCGAGCAAAGGAGATGAGAAATGAGGTGCGTTTGAGAAACCTTTCCCGATCACACGGTGTACCATCTTCTGGGTTTCTCATGCCTGTTTTCGACGTAGGAAGATGCCCTTGAACCTGGAGATTTGGGACCCATGGGATGGGTACCATGCAGTATTACTTGAAAGGGTCTGCGTTGGCTCACCCAACCTCACCGAACCTCTCAGCCCCAAGAGTGTCCACCCTTATGTCTCAATCAGCTGTGGGTCTAGATATGGTCAATCCAGGTTGCATCACAGCCCCTGAACGAATTTTGTAAGAATTTCTCTCTCTTTCACTGTCTTTGTTTCACGGGTTTTGAAAAGTAATTTATTTTTATAATGGGGTTTAGCTGCTTTTCACGGCTGTGTTTATGCCGCTTTACACCCCCTTGACTCACTTATGGAGAGATATCAATACATAGGTTTGAAGATTCTTACTAGTCAGATATATTCTTGTGCGGTGAATAGGGGGTGTTGAGTCCAGTTCACTGAAAAAGGAATAGGTCTTGTCTCTTACATATTGGGTTTATGGAACGGTATCTGAGCTAATTTGAAACCCTTGTTTTATGCATCACCCCATCTCACCTTTCCCGTTCAGCAGCCATAGTGTGTTTTCTAAACGTGTGACTCTGTTCTGTTTTGTAATTCAGTTCAAGTGTAGCGGTTTTTACATTCCCTCTCTAAGTGATATCTTAGGATAAGTGTCTTTTTCTGTGTGACTTATTTCACTTAGAATCGTCGTACCTGAATCCACTCATCGTGCTGCTACTAGCCTTATGACGTTGATTTCATGGCTGAGTGATATTCCATTGTACATGAGGACCCCAACTTCTTTATCCATTTTTCTCTTTCCTAGGATATTTAAGGTGTAATGAAGTGGGGGTTCTTGTCAACAGAGCAGCCCTAAATTTGAGGTGCCTGTGTCTTGCTGATTTTTAGTTTTCCCAATTTATACGCCCATGAGTGGAAGTGCCCTATGCTCTCCAAGCTGTGTTTTTCAGATGTTTCAGAACACACCGTACACTTCTCCAGAGTGGCTGTTGGCAATTTACATCCCACCCATCAGCGTAGCAAGGCTCCCATTTCTCCATGGCCGGTCCTGCATTTCTGGTTTGGACACTTTGTTCCGCATGGCCCTTTTGCCCGCTGGGAAGCGAGACTTCTTTGGAGCGCTGATTGGCCTTTCCAGGTTGCTTGGTTGGCCAAAAAGGGCGTATGCGTTTTTTCCTGAATATATTCAGGAAAAAACGCATACGCCCTTTTTGGCCAAGGGCATCATTGTCCACGTTTTGCCGCTTTTCATGTGCTTTCAAGGCGATTGGAATCTACCTCCTGAAATCTGTTTCCTGCAATTCTGCCTTGCTTTCAAAGCCTCTTCGTTGCCTTCCCTTAATATATTTGTGGACGAGAGGTATCATTTAAAACTCTGCAGGTTTGTGAATTGCAGTGCCCCTGAGCTCCATTTTTCAACTCGCTTTTTTGGGAGCTGGCCGCAGAAGCGCAGGATTGCTTCAGGCCCTCTTCTGGTTCTGGGGGGCAGGCTGAGCTTGTGCTTAATTCTTCTTCCTGATGGGAAAATAGAGTGACCTGTGCCTGTCCCAACACCTAGAGCTAGTCTCTCATTGGTTCCCCCTCTTCCCGTTCATCCTCAGGACAAATTGCAACCTGTACGGAACAGGAGGTTAAAGGTGCTGATTCTCCAAGGAGGGAGATGGCTAGTAAATCGGCTGGAATGGCGAACCCGAGCAAAGGAGATGAGAAATGAGGTGCGTTTGAGAAACCTTTCCCGATCACACGGTGTACCATCTTCTGGGTTTCTCATGCCTGTTTTCGACGTAGGAAGATGCCCTTGAACCTGGAGATTTGGGACCCATGGGATGGGTACCATGCAGTATTACTTGAAAGGGTCTGCGTTGGCTCACCCAACCTCACCGAACCTCTCAGCCCCAAGAGTGTCCACCCTTATGTCTCAATCAGCTGTGGGTCTAGATATGGTCAATCCAGGTTGCATCACAGCCCCTGAACGAATTTTGTAAGAATTTCTCTCTCTTTCACTGTCTTTGTTTCACGGGTTTTGAAAAGTAATTTATTTTTATAATGGGGTTTAGCTGCTTTTCACGGCTGTGTTTATGCCGCTTTACACCCCCTTGACTCACTTATGGAGAGATATCAATACATAGGTTTGAAGATTCTTACTAGTCAGATATATTCTTGTGCGGTGAATAGGGGGTGTTGAGTCCAGTTCACTGAAAAAGGAATAGGTCTTGTCTCTTACATATTGGGTTTATGGAACGGTATCTGAGCTAATTTGAAACCCTTGTTTTATGCATCACCCCACCTCACCTTTCCCGTTCAGCAGCCATAGTGTGTTTTCTAAACGTGTGACTCTGTTCTGTTTTGTAATTCAGTTCAAGTGTAGCGGTTTTTACATTCCCTCTCTAAGTGATATCTTAGGATAAGTGTCTTTTTCTGTGTGACTTATTTCACTTAGAATCGTCGTACCTAAATCCACTCATCGTGCTGCTACTAGCCTTATGACGTTGATTTCATGGCTGAGTGATATTCCATTGTACATGAGGACCCCAACTTCTTTATCCATTTTTCTCTTTCCTAGGATATTTAAGGTGTAATGAAGTGGGGGTTCTTGTCAACAGAGCAGCCCTAAATTTGGGGTGCCTGTGTCTTGCTGATTTTTAGTTTTCCCAATTTATACGCCCATGAGTGGAAGTGCCCTATGCTCTCCAAGCTGTGTTTTTCAGATGTTTCAGAACACACCGTACACTTCTCCAGAGTGGCTGTTGGCAATTTACATCCCACCCATCAGCGTAGCAAGGCTCCCATTTCTCCATGGCCGGTCCTGCATTTCTGGTTTGGACACTTTTTTCCACATGGCCCTTTTGCCCGCTGGGAAGCGAGACTTCTTTGGAGCGCTGATTGGCCTTTCCAGGTTGCTTGGTTGGCCAAAAAGGGCGTATGCGTTTTTTCCTGAATATATTCAGGAAAAAACGCATACGCCCTTTTTGGCCAAGGGCATCATTGTCCACGTTTTGCCGCTTTTCATGTGCTTTCAAGGCGATTGGAATCTACCTCCTGAAATCTGTTTCCTGCAATTCTGCCTTGCTTTCAAAGCCTCTTCGTTGCCTTCCCTTAATATATTTGTGGACGAGAGGTATCATTTAAAACTCTGCAGGTTTGTGAATTGCAGTGCCCCTGAGCTCCATTTTTCAACTCGCTTTTTTGGGAGCTGGCCGCAGAAGCGCAGGATTGCTTCAGGCCCTCTTCTAGTTCTGGGGGGCAGGCTGAGCTTGTGCTTAATTCTTCTTCCTGATGGGAAAATAGAGTGACCTGTGCCTGTCCCAACACCTAGAGCTAGTCTCTCATTGGTTCCCCCTCTTCCCGTTCATCCTCAGGACAAATTGCAACCTGTACGGAACAGGAGGTTAAAGGTGCTGATTCTCCAAGGAGGGAGATGGCTAGTAAATCGGCTGGAATGGCGAACCCGAGCAAAGGAGATGAGAAATGAGGTGCGTTTGAGAAACCTTTCCCGATCACACGGTGTACCATCTTCTGGGTTTCTCATGCCTGTTTTCGACGTAGGAAGATGCCCTTGAACCTGGAGATTTGGGACCCATGGGATGGGTACCATGCAGTATTACTTGAAAGGGTCTGCGTTGGCTCACCCAACCTCACCGAACCTCTCAGCCCCAAGAGTGTCCACCCTTATGTCTCAATCAGCTGTGGGTCTAGATATGGTCAATCCAGGTTGCATCACAGCCCCTGAACGAATTTTGTAAGAATTTCTCTCTCTTTCACTGTCTTTGTTTCACGGGTTTTGAAAAGTAATTTATTTTTATAATGGGGTTTAGCTGCTTTTCACGGCTGTGTTTATGCCGCTTTACACCCCCTTGACTCACTTACAGTGAGATATCAATACATAGGTTTGAAGATTCTTACTAGGCAGATATATTCTTGTGCGGTGAATAGGGGGTTTTGAGTCCAGTTCACTGAAAAAGGAATAGGTCTTGTCTCTTACATATTGGGTTTATGGAACGGTATCTGAGCTAATTTGAAACCCTTGTTTTATGCATCACCCCACCTCACCTTTCCCGTTCAGCAGCCATAGTGTGTTTTCTAAACGTGTGACTCTGTTCTGTTTTGTAATTCTGTTGAAGTGTAGCGGTTTTTACATTCCCTCTCTAAGTGATATCTTATGATAAGTGTCTTTTTCTGTGTGACTTATTTCACTTAGAATCGTCGTACCTAAATCCACTCATCGTGCTGCTACTAGCCTTATGACGTTGATTTCATGGCTGAGTGATATTCCATTGTACATGAGGACCCCAACTTCTTTATCCATTTTTCTCTTTCCTAGGATATTTAAGGTGTAATGAAGTGGGGGTTCTTGTCAACAGAGCAGCCCTAAACTTTGGGGTGCCTGTGTCTTGCTGATTTTTAGTTTTCCCAATTTATACGCCCATGAGTGGAAGTGCCCTATGCTCTCCAAGCTGTGTTTTTCAGATGTTTCAGAACACACCGTACACTTCTCCAGAGTGGCTGTTGGCAATTTACATCCCACCCATCAGCGTAGCAAGGCTCCCATTTCTCCATGGCCGGTCCTGCATTTCTGGTTTGGACACTTTTTTCCGCATGGCCCTTTTGCCCGCTGGGAAGCGAGACTTCTTTGGAGCGCTGATTGGCCTTTCCAGGTTGCTTGGTTGGCCAAAAAGGGCGTATGCGTTTTTTCCTGAATATATTCAGGAAAAAACGCATACGCCCTTTTTGGCCAAGGGCATCATTGTCCACGTTTTGCCGCTTTTCATGTGCTTTCAAGGCGATTGGAATCTACCTCCTGAAATCTGTTTCCTGCAATTCTGCCTTGCTTTCAAAGCCTCTTCGTTGCCTTCCCTTAATATATTTGTGGACGAGAGGTATCATTTAAAACTCTGCAGGTTTGTGAATTGCAGTGCCCCGGAGCTCCATTTTTCAACTCGCTTTTTTTGGAGCTGGCCGCAGAAGCGCAGGATTGCTTCAGGCCCTCTTCTGGTTCTGGGGGGCAGGCTGAGCTTGTGCTTAATTCTTCTTCCTGATGGGAAAATAGAGTGACCTGTGCCTGTCCCAACACCTAGAGCTAGTCTCTCATTGGTTCCCCCTCTTCCCGTTCATCCTCAGGACAAATTGCAACCTGTACGGAACAGGAGGTTAAAGGTGCTGATTCTCCAAGGAGGGAGATGGCTAGTAAATCGGCTGGAATGGCGAACCCGAGCAAAGGAGATGAGAAATGAGGTGCGTTTGAGAAACCTTTCCCGATCACACGGTGTACCATCTTCTGGGTTTCTCATGCCTGTTTTCGACGTAGGAAGATGCCCTTGAACCTGGAGATTTGGGACCCATGGGATGGGTACCATGCAGTATTACTTGAAAGGGTCTGCGTTGGCTCACCCAACCTCACCGAACCTCTCAGCCCCAAGAGTGTCCACCCTTATGTCTCAATCAGCTGTGGGTCTAGATATGGTCAATCCAGGTTGCATCACAGCCCCTGAACGAATTTTGTAAGAATTTCTCTCTCTTTCACTGTCTTTGTTTCACGGGTTTTGAAAAGTAATTTATTTTTATAATGGGGTTTAGCTGCTTTTCACGGCTGTGTTTATGCCGCTTTACACCCCCTTGACTCACTTACGGAGAGATATCAATACATAGGTTTGAAGATTCTTACTAGTCAGATATATTCTTGTGCGGTGAATAGGGGGTGTTGAGTCCAGTTCACTGAAAAAGGAATAGGTCTTGTCTCTTACATATTGGGTTTATGGAACGGTATCTGAGCTAATTTGAAACCCTTGTTTTATGCATCACCCCACCTCACCTTGCCCGTTCAGCAGCCATAGTGTGTTTTCTAAACGTGTGACTCTGTTCTGTTTTGTAATTCAGTTCAAGGGTAGCGGTTTTTACATTCCCTCTCTAAGTGATATCTTAGGATAAGTGTCTTTTTCTGTGTGACTTATTTCACTTAGAATCGTCGTACCTAAATCCACTCATCGTGCTGCTACTAGCCTTATGACGTTGATTTCATGGCTGAGTGATATTCCATTGTACATGAGGACCCCAACTTCTTTATCCATTTTTCTCTTTCCTAGGATATTTAAGGTGTAATGAAGTGGGGGTTCTTGTCAACAGAGCAGCCCTAAACTTTGGGGTGCCTGTGTCTTGCTGATTTTTAGTTTTCCCAATTTATACGCCCATGAGTGGAAGTGCCCTATGCTCTCCAAGCTGTGTTTTTCAGATGTTTCAGAACACACCGTACACTTCTCCAGAGTGGCTGTTGGCAATTTACATCCCACCCATCAGCGTAGCAAGGCTCCCATTTCTCCATGGCCGGTCCTGCATTTCTGGTTTGGACACTTTTTTCCGCATGGCCCTTTTGCCCGCTGGGAAGCGAGACTTCTTTGGAGCGCTGATTGGCCTTTCCAGGTTGCTTGGTTGGCCAAAAAGGGCGTATGCGTTTTTTCCTGAATATATTCAGGAAAAAACGCATACGCCCTTTTTGGCCAAGGGCATCATTGTTCACGTTTTGCCGCTTTTCAGGTGCTTTCAAGGTGATTGGAATCTACCTCCTGAAATCTGTTTCCTGCAATTCTGCCTTGCTTTCAAAGCCTCTTCGTTGCCTTCCCTTAATATATTTGTGGACGAGAGGTATCATTTAAAACTCTGCAGGTTTGTGAATTGCAGTGCCCCTGAGCTCCATTTTTCAACTCGCTTTTTTGGGAGCTGGCCGCAAAAGCGCAGGATTGCTTCGGGCCCTCTTCTGGTTCTGGGGGGCAGGCTGAGCTTGTGCTTAATTCTTCTTCCTGATGGGAAAATAGAGTGACCTGTGCCTGTCCCAACACCTAGAGCTAGTCTCTCATTGGTTCCCCCTCTTCCCGTTCATCCTCAGGACAAATTGCAACCTGTACGGAACAGGAGGTTAAAGGTGCTGATTCTCCAAGGAGGGAGATGGCTAGTAAATCGGCTGGAATGGCGAACCCGAGCAAAAGAGATGAGAAATGAGGTGCGTTTGAGAAACCTTTCCCGATCACACGGTGTACCATCTTCTGGGTTTCTCATGCCTGTTTTCGACGTAGGAAGATGCCCTTGAACCTGGAGATTTGGGACCCATGGGATGGGTACCATGCAGTATTACTTGAAAGGGTCTGCGTTGGCTCACCCAACCTCACCGAACCTCTCAGCCCCAAGAGTGTCCACCCTTATGTCTCAATCAGCTGTGGGTCTAGATATGGTCAATCCAGGTTGCATCACAGCCCCTGAACGAATTTTGTAAGAATTTCTCTCTCTTTCACTGTCTTTGTTTCACGGGGTTTGAAAAGTAATTTATTTTTATAATAGGGTTTAGCTGCTTTTCACGGCTGTGTTTATGCCGCTTTACACCCCCTTGACTCACTTACGGAGAGATATCAATACATAGGTTTGAAGATTCTTACTAGTCAGATATATTCTTGTGCGGTGAATAGGGGGTGTTGAGTCCAGTTCACTGAAAAAGGAATAGGTCTTGTCTCTTACATATTGGGTTTATGGAACGGTATCTGAGCTAATTTGAAACCCTTGTTTTATGCATCACCCCACCTCACCTTTCCCGTTCAGCAGCCATAGTGTGTTTTCTGAACGTGTGACTCTGTTCTGTTTTGTAATTCAGTTCAAGTGTAGCGGTTTTTACATTCCCTCTCTAAGTGATATCTTAGGATAAGTGTCTTTTTCTGTGTGACTTATTTCACTTAGAATCTTCGTACCTAAATCCACTCATCGTGCTGCTACTAGCCTTATGACGTGGATTTCATGGCTGAGTGATATTCCATTGTACATGTGGACCACAACTTCTTTTTCCATTTTTCTCTTTCCTAGGATATTTAAGGTGTAATGAAGTGGGGGTTCTTGTCAACAGAGCAGCCCTAAACTTTGGGGTGCCTGTGTCTTGCTGATTTTTAGTTTTCCCAATTTATACGCCTATGAGTGGAAGTGCCCTATGCTGTCCAAGCTGTGTTTTTTAGATGTTTCAGAACACACCGTACACTTCTCCAGAGTGGCTGTTGGCAATTTACATCCCACCCATCAGCGTAGCAAGGCTCCCATTTCTCCATGGCTGGTCCTGCATTTCTGGTTTGGACACTTTTTTCCGCATGGCCCTTTTGCCCGCTGGGAAGCCAGACTTCTTTGGAGCGCTGATTGGCCTTTCCAGGTTGCTTGGTTGGCCAAAAAGGGCGTATGCGTTTTTTCCTGAATATATTCAGGAAAAAACGCATACGCCCTTTTTGACCAAGGGCATCATTGTCCACGTTTTGCCGCTTTTCATGTGCTTTCAAGGCGATTGGAATCTACCTCCTGAAATCTGTTTCCTGCAATTCTGCCTTGCTTTCAAAGCCTCTTCGTTGCCTTCCCTTAATATATTTGTGGACGAGAGGTATCATTTAAAACTCTGCAGGTTTGTGAATTGCAGTTCCCCTGAGCTCCATTTTTCAACTCGCTTTTTTGGGAGCTGGCCGCAAAAGCGCAGGATTGCTTCAGGCCCTCTTCTGGTTATGGGGGGCAGGCTGAGCTTGTGCTTAATTCTTCTTCCTGATGGGAAAATAGAGTGACCTGTGCCTGTCCCAACACCTAGAGCTAGTCTCTCATTGGTTCCCCCTCTTCCCGTTCATCCTCAGGACAAATTGCAACCTGTACGGAACAGGAGGTTAAAGGTGCTGATTCTCCAAGGAGGGAGATGGCTAGTAAATCGGCTGGAATGGCGAACCCGAGCAAAGGAGATGAGAAATGAGGTGCGTTTGAGAAACCTTTCCCGATCACACGGTGTACCATCTTCTGGGTTTCTCATGCCTGTTTTCGACGTAGGAAGATGCCCTTGAACCTGGAGATTTGGGACCCATGGGATGGGTACCATGCAGTATTACTTGAAAGGGTCTGCGTTGGCTCACCCAACCTCACCGAACCTCTCAGCCCCAAGAGTGTCCACCCTTATGTCTCAATCAGCTGTGGGTCTAGATATGGTCAATCCAGGTTGCATCACAGCCCCTGAACGAAGTTTGTAAGAATTTCTCTCTCTTTCACTGTCTTTGTTTCACGGGATTTGAAAAGTAATTTATTTTTATAATGGGGTTTAGCTGCTTTTCACGGCTGTGTTTATGCCGCTTTACACCCCCTTGACTCACTTACGGAGAGATATCAATACATAGGTTTGAAGATTCTTACTAGTCAGATATATTCTTGTGCGGTGAATAGGGGGTGTTGAGTCCAGTTCACTGAAAAAGGAATAGGTCTTGTCTCTTACATATTGGGTTTATGGAACGGTATCTGAGCTAATTTGAAACCCTTGTTTTATGCATCACCCCACCTCACCTTGCCCGTTCAGCAGCCATAGTGTGTTTTCTAAACGTGTGACTCTGTTCTGTTTTGTAATTCAGTTCAAGTGTAGCGGTTTTTACATTCCCTCTCGAAGTGATATCTTAGGATAAGTGTCTTTTTCTGTGTGACTTATTTCACTTAGAATCGTCGTACCTAAATCCACTCATCGTGCTGCTACTAGCCTTATGACGTTGATTTCATGGCTGAGTGATATTCCATTGTACATGAGGACCCCAACTTCTTTATCCATTTTTCTCTTTCCTAGGATATTTAAGGTGTAATGAAGTGGGGGTTCTTGTCAAGAGAGCAGCCCTAAACTTTGGGGTGCCTGTGTCTTGCTGATTTTTAGTTTTCCCAATTTATACGCCCATGAGTGGAAGTGCCCTATGCTCTCCAAGCTGTGTTTTTTTAGATGTTTCAGAACACACCGTACACTTCTCCAGAGTGGCTGTTGGCAATTTACATCCCACCCATCAGCGTAGCAAGGCTCCCATTTCACCATGGCCGGTCCTGCATTTCTGGTTTGGACACTTTTTTCCGCATGGCCCTTTTGCCCGCTGGGAAGCCAGACTTCTTTGGAGTGCTGATTGGCGTTTCCAGGTTGCTTGGTTGGCCAAAAAGGGCGTATGCGTTTTTTCCTGAATATATTCAGGAAAAAACGCATACGCCCTTTTTGGCCAAGGGCATCATTGTCCACGTTTTGCCGCTTTTCATGTGCTTTCAAGGCGATTCGAATCTACCTCCTGAAATCTGTTTCCTGCAATTCTGCCTTGCTTTCAAAGCCTCTTCGTTGCCTTCCCTTAATATATTTGTGGACGAGAGGTATCATTTAAAACTCTGCAGGTTTGTGAATTGCAGTGCCCCTGAGCTCCATTTTTCAACTCGCTTTTTTGGGAGCTGGCCGCAAAAGCGCAGGATTGCTTCAGGCCCTCTTCTGGTTCTGGGGGGCAGGCTGAGCTTGTGCTTAATTCTTCTTCCTGATGGGAAAATAGAGTGACCTGTGCCTGTCTCAACCACTAGAGCTAGTCTCTCATTGGTTCCCCCTCTTCCCGTTCATCCTCAGGCCAAATTGCAACCTGTACGGAACAGGAGGTTAAAGGTGCTGATTCTCCAAGGAGGGAGATGGCTGGTAAATCGGCTGGAATGGCGAACCCGAGCAAAGGAGATGAGAAATGAGGTGCGTTTTAGAAACCTTTCCCGATCACACGGTGTACCATCTTCTGGGTTTCTCATGCCTGTTTTCGACGTAGGAAGATGCCCTTGAACCTGGAGATTTGGGACCCATGGGATGGGTACCATGCAGTATTACTTGAAAGGGTCTGCGTTGGCTCACCCAACCTCACCGAACCTCTCAGCCCCAAGAGTGTCCACCCTTATGTCTCAATCAGCTGTGGGTCTAGATATGGTCAATCCAGGTTGCATCACAGCCCCTGAACGAATTTTGTAAGAATTTCTCTCTCTTTCACTGTCTTTGTTTCACGGGTTTTGAAAAGTAATTTATTTTTATAATGGGGTTTAGCTGCTTTTCACGGCTGTGTTTATGCCGCTTTACACCCCTTTGACTCACTTACGGACAGATATCAATACATAGGTTTGAAGATTCTTACTAGTCAGATATATTCTTGTGCGGTGAATAGGGGCTGTTGAGTCCAGTTCACTGAAAAAGGAATAGGTCTTGTCTCTTACATATTGGGTTTATGGAACGGTATCTGAGCTAATTTGAAACCCTTGTTTTATGCATCACCCCACCTCACCTTGCCCGTTCAGCAGCCATAGTGTGTTTTCTAAACGTGTGACTCTGTTCTGTTTTGTAATTCAGTTCAAGTGTAGCGGTTTTTACATTCCCTCTCGAAGTGATATCTTAGGATAAGTGTCTTTTTCTGTGTGACTTATTTCACTTAGAATCGTCGTACCTAAATCCACTCATCGTGCTGCTACTAGCCTTATGACGTTGATTTCATGGCTGAGTGATATTCCATTGTACATGAGGACCCCAACTTCTTTATCCATTTTTCTCTTTCCTAGGATATTTAAGGTGTAATGAAGTGGGGGTTCTTGTCAACAGAGCAGCCCTAAACTTTGGGGTGCCTGTGTCTTGCTGATTTTTAGTTTTCCCAATTTATACGTCCATGAGTGGAAGTGCCCTATGCTCTCCAAGCTCTGTTTTTTAGATGTTTCAGAACACACCGTACACTTCTCCAGAGTGGCTGTTGGCAATTTACATCCCACCCATCAGCGTAGCAAGGCTCCCATTTCTCCATGGCCGGTCCTGCATTTCTGGTTTGGACACTTTTTTCCGCATGGCCCTTTTGCCCGCTGGGAAGCGAGACTTCTTTGGAGCGCTGATTGGCCTTTCCAGGTTGCTTGGTTGGCCAAAAAGGGCGTATGCGTTTTTTCCTGAATATATTCAGGAAAAAACGCATACGCCCTTTTTGGCCAAGGGCATCATTGTCCACGTTTTGCCGCTTTTCATGTGCTTTCAAGGCGATTCGAATCTACCTCCTGAAATCTGTTTCCTGCAATTCTGCCTTGCTTTCAAAGCCTCTTCGTTGCCTTCCCTTAATATATTTGTGGACGAGAGGTATCATTTAAAACTCTGCAGGTTTGTGAATTGCAGTGCCCCTGAGCTCCATTTTTCAACTCGCTTTTTTGGGAGCTGGCCGCAAAAGCGCAGGATTGCTTCAGGCCCTCTTCTGGTTCTGGGGGGCAGGCTGAGCTTGTGCTTAATTCTTCTTCCTGATGGGAAAATAGAGTGACCTGTGCCTGTCCCAACACCTAGAGCTAGTCTCTCATTGGTTCCCCCTCTTCCCGTTCATCCTCAGGACAAATTGCAACCTGTACGGAACAGGAGGTTAAAGGTGCTGATTCTCCAAGGAGGGAGATGGCTAGTAAATCGGCTGGAATGGCGAACCCGAGCAAAGGAGATGAGAAATGAGGTACGTTTGAGAAACCTTTCCCGATCACACGGTGTACCATCTTCTGGGTTTCTCATGCCTGTTTTCGACGTAGGAAGATGCCCTTGAACCTGGAGATTTGGGACCCATGGGATGGGTACCATGCAGTATTACTTGAAAGGGTCTGCGTTGGCTCAGCCAACCTCACCAAACCTCTCAGCCCCAAGAGTGTCCACCCTTATGTCTCAATCAGCTGTGGGTCTAAATATGGTCAATCCAGCTTGCATCACAGCCCCTGAAAGAATTTTGTAGGAATTTCTCTCTCTTTCACTGTCTTTGTTTCACGGGGTTTGAAAAGTAATTTATTTTTATAATGGGGTTTAGCTGCTTTTCACGGCTGTGTTTATGCCGCTTTAAACCCCCTTTACTCACTTACGGAGAGATATCAATACATAGGTTTGAAGATTCTTACTAGTCAGATATATTCTTGTGCGGTGAATAGGGGGTGTTGAGTCCAGTTCACTGAAAAAGGAATAGGTCTTGTCTCTTTCATATTGGGTTTATGGAACGGTATCTGAGCTAATTTGAAACCCTTGTTTTATGCATCACCCCACCTCACCTTTCCCGTTCAGCAGCCATAGTGTGTTTTCTAAACGTGTGACTCTCTTCTGTTTTGTAATTCAGTTCAAGTGTAGCGGTTTTTACATTCCCTCTCGAAGTGATATCTTAGGATAAGTGTCTTTTTCTGTGTGACTTATTTCACTTAGAATCGTCGTACCTAAATCCACTCATCGTGCTGCTACTAGCCTTATGACGTTGATTTCATGGCTGAGTGATATTCCATTGTACATGAGGACCCCAACTTCTTTATCCATTTTTCTCTTTCCTAGGATATTTAAGGTGTAATGAAGTGGGGGTTCTTGTCAAGAGAGCAGCCCTAAACTTTGGGGTGCCTGTGTCTTGCTGATTTTTACTTTTCCCAATTTATACGCCCATGAGTGGAAGTGCCCTATGCTCTCCAAGCTGTGTTTTTTTAGATGTTTCAGAACACACCGTACACTTCTCCAGAGTGGCTGTTGGCAATTTACATCCCACCCATCAGCGTAGCAAGGCTCCCATTTCTCCATGGCCGGTCCTGCATTTCTGGTTTGGACAATTTTTTCCGCATGGCCCTTTTGCCCGCTGGGAAGCCAGACTTCTTTGGAGTGCTGATTGGCGTTTCCAGGTTGCTTGGTTGGCCAAAAAGGGCGTATGCGTTTTTTCCTGAATATATTCAGGAAAAAACGCATACGCCCTTTTTGGCCAAGGGCATCATTGTCCACGTTTTGCCGCTTTTCATGTGCTTTCAAGGCGATTCGAATCTACCTCCTGAAATCTGTTTCCTGCAATTCTGCCTTGCTTTCAAAGCCTCTTCGTTGCCTTCCCTTAATATATTTGTGGACGAGAGGTATCATTTAAAACTCTGCAGCTTTGTGAATTGCAGTGCCCCTGAGCTCCATTTTTCAACTCGCTTTTTTGGGAGCTGGCCGCAAAAGCGCAGGATTGCTTCAGGCCCTCTTCTGGTTCTGGGGGGCAGGCTGAGCTTGTGCTTAATTCTTCTTCCTGATGGGAAAATAGAGTGACCTGTGCCTGTCTCAACCACTAGAGCTAGTCTCTCATTGGTTCCCCCTCTTCCCGTTCATCCTCAGGACAAATTGCAACCTGTACGGAACAGGAGGTTAAAGGTGCTGATTCTCCAAGGAGGGAGATGGCTAGTAAATCGGCTGGAATGGCGAACCCGAGCAAAGGAGATGAGAAATGAGGTGCGTTTTAGAAACCTTTCCCGATCACACGGTGTACCATCTTCTGGGTTTCTCATGCCTGTTTTCGACGTAGGAAGATGCCCTTGAACCTGGAGATTTGGGACCAATGGGATGGGTACCATGCAGTATTACTTGAAAGGGTCTGCGTTGGCTCACCCAACCTCACCGAACCTCTCAGCCCCAAGAGTGTCCACCCTTATGTCTCAATCAGCTGTGGGTCTAGATATGGTCAATCCAGGTTGCATCACAGCCCCTGAACGAATTTTGTAAGAATTTCTCTCTCTTTCACTGTCTTTGTTTCACGGGTTTTGAAAAGTAATTTATTTTTATAATGGGGTTCAGCTGCTTTTCACGGCTGTGTTTATGCTGCTTTACACCCCTTTGACTCACTTACGGACAGATATCAATATATAGGTTTGAAGATTCTTACTAGTCAGATATATTCTTGTGCGGTGAATAGGGGCTGTTGAGTCCAGTTCTCTGAAAAAGGAATAGGTCTTGTCTCTTACATATTGGGTTTATGGAACGGTATCTGAGCTAATTTGAAACCCTTGTTTTATGCATCACCCCACCTCACCTTGCCCGTTCAGCAGCCATAGTGTGTTTTCTAAACGTGTGACTCTGTTCTGTTTTGTAATTCAGTTCAAGTGTAGCGGTTTTTACATTCCCTCTCGAAGTGATATCTTAGGATAAGTGTCTTTTTCTGTGTGACTTATTTCACTTAGAATCGTCGTACCTAAATCCACTCATCGTGCTGCTACTAGCCTTATGACGTTGATTTCATGGCTGAGTGATATTCCATTGTACATGAGGACCCCAACTTCTTTATCCATTTTTCTCTTTCCTAGGATATTTAAGGTGTAATGAAGTGGGGGTTCTTGTCAACAGAGCAGCCCTAAACTTTGGGGTGCCTGTGTCTTGCTGATTTTTAGTTTTCCCAATTTATACGTCCATGAGTGGAAGTGCCCTATGCTCTCCAAGCTCTGTTTTTTAGATGTTTCAGAACACACCGTACACTTCTCCGGAGTGGCTGTTGGCAATTTACATCCCACCCATCAGCGTAGCAAGGCTCCCATTTCTCCATGGCCGGTCCTGCATTTCTGGTTTGGACACTTTTTTCCGCATGGCCCTTTTGCCCGCTGGGAAGCGAGACTTCTTTGGAGCGCTGATTGGCCTTTCCAGGTTGCTTGGTTGGCCAAAAAGGGCGTATGCGTTTTTTCCTGAATATATTCAGGAAAAAACGCATACGCCCTTTTTGGCCAAGGGCATCATTGTCCACGTTTTGCCGCTTTTCATGTGCTTTCAAGGCGATTCGAATCTACCTCCTGAAATCTGTTTCCTGCAATTCTGCCTTGCTTTCAAAGCCTCTTCGTTGCCTTCCCTTAATATATTTGTGGACGAGAGGTATCATTTAAAACTCTGCAGGTTTGTGAATTGCAGTGCCCCTGAGCTCCATTTTTCAACTCGCTTTTTTGGGAGCTGGCCCAAAAGCGCAGGATTGCTTCAGGCCCTCTTCTGGTTCTGGGGGGCAGGCTGAGCTTGTGCTTAATTCTTCTTCCTGATGGGAAAATAGAGTGACCTGTGCCTGTCCCAACACCTAGAGCTAGTCTCTCATTGGTTCCCCCTCTTCCCGTTCATCCTCAGGACAAATTGCAACCTGTACGGAACAGGAGGTTAAAGGTGCTGATTCTCCAAGGAGGGAGATGGCTAGTAAATCGGCTGGAATGGCGAACCCGAGCAAAGGAGATGAGAAATGAGGTGCGTTTGAGAAACCTTTCCCGATCACACGGTGTACCATCTTCTGGGTTTCTCATGCCTGTTTTCGACGTAGGAAGATGCCCTTGAACCTGGAGATTTGGGACCCATGGGATGGGTACCATGCAGTATTACTTGAAAGGGTCTGCGTTGGCTCAGCCAACCTCACCAAACCTCTCAGCCCCAAGAGTGTCCACCCTTATGTCTCAATCAGCTGTGGGTCTAAATATGGTCAATCCAGCTTGCATCACAGCCCCTGAAAGAATTTTGTAGGAATTTCTCTCTCTTTCACTGTCTTTGTTTCACGGGGTTTGAAAAGTAATTTATTTTTATAATGGGGTTTAGCTGCTTTTCACGGCTGTGTTTATGCCGCTTTAAACCCCCTTGACTCACTTACGGAGAGATATCAATACATAGGTTTGAAGATTCTTACTAGTCAGATATATTCTTGTGCGGTGAATAGGGGGTGTTGAGTCCAGTTCACTGAAAAAGGAATAGGTCTTGTCTCTTTCATATTGGGTTTATGGAACGGTATCTGAGCTAATTTGAAACCCTTGTTTTATGCATCACCCCACCTCACCTTTCCCGTTCAGCAGCCATAGTGTGTTTTCTAAACGTGTGACTCTGTTCTGTTTTGTAATTCAGTTCAAGTGTAGCGGTTTTTACATTCCCTCTCGAAGTGATATCTTAGGATAAGTGTCTTTTTCTGTGTGACTTATTTCACTTAGAATCGTCGTACCTAAATCCACTCATCGTGCTGCTACTAGCCTTATGACGTTGATTTCATGGCTGAGTGATATTCCATTGTACATGAGGACCCCAACTTCTTTATCCATTTTTCTCTTTCCTAGGATATTTAAGGTGTAATGAAGTGGGGGTTCTTGTCAAGAGAGCAGCCCTAAACTTTGGGGTGCCTGTGTCTTGCTGATTTTTACTTTTCCCAATTTATACGCCCATGAGTGGAAGTGCCCTATGCTCTCCAAGCTGTGTTTTTTTAGATGTTTCAGAACACACCGTACACTTCTCCAGAGTGGCTGTTGGCAATTTACATCCCACCCATCAGCGTAGCAAGGCTCCCATTTCTCCATGGCCGGTCCTGCATTTCTGGTTTGGACAATTTTTTCCGCATGGCCCTTTTGCCCGCTGGGAAGCCAGACTTCTTTGGAGTGCTGATTGGCGTTTCCAGGTTGCTTGGTTGGCCAAAAAGGGCGTATGCGTTTTTTCCTGAATATATTCAGGAAAAAACGCATACGCCCTTTTTGGCCAAGGGCATCATTGTCCACGTTTTGCCGCTTTTCATGTGCTTTCAAGGCGATTCGAATCTACCTCCTGAAATCTGTTTCCTGCAATTCTGCCTTGCTTTCAAAGCCTCTTCGTTGCCTTCCCTTAATATATTTGTGGACGAGAGGTATCATTTAAAACTCTGCAGCTTTGTGAATTGCAGTGCCCCTGAGCTCCATTTTTCAACTCGCTTTTTTGGGAGCTGGCCGCAAAAGCGCAGGATTGCTTCAGGCCCTCTTCTGGTTCTGGGGGGCAGGCTGAGCTTGTGCTTAATTCTTCTTCCTGATGGGAAAATAGAGTGACCTGTGCCTGTCTCAACCACTAGAGCTAGTCTCTCATTGGTTCCCCCTCTTCCCGTTCATCCTCAGGACAAATTGCAACCTGTACGGAACAGGAGGTTAAAGGTGCTGATTCTCCAAGGAGGGAGATGGCTAGTAAATCGGCTGGAATGGCGAACCCGAGCAAAGGAGATGAGAAATGAGGTGCGTTTTAGAAACCTTTCCCGATCACACGGTGTACCATCTTCTGGGTTTCTCATGCCTGTTTTCGACGTAGGAAGATGCCCTTGAACCTGGAGATTTGGGACCAATGGGATGGGTACCATGCAGTATTACTTGAAAGGGTCTGCGTTGGCTCACCCAACCTCACCGAACCTCTCAGCCCCAAGAGTGTCCACCCTTATGTCTCAATCAGCTGTGGGTCTAGATATGGTCAATCCAGGTTGCATCACAGCCCCTGAACGAATTTTGTAAGAATTTCTCTCTCTTTCACTGTCTTTGTTTCACGGGTTTTGAAAAGTAATTTATTTTTATAATGGGGTTCAGCTGCTTTTCACGGCTGTGTTTATGCCGCTTTACACCCCTTTGACTCACTTACGGACAGATATCAATATATAGGTTTGAAGATTCTTACTAGTCAGATATATTCTTGTGCGGTGAATAGGGGCTGTTGAGTCCAGTTCTCTGAAAAAGGAATAGGTCTTGTCTCTTACATATTGGGTTTATGGAACGGTATCTGAGCTAATTTGAAACCCTTGTTTTATGCATCACCCCACGTCACCTTGCCCGTTCAGCAGCCATAGTGTGTTTTCTAAACGTGTGACTCTGTTCTGTTTTGTAATTCAGTTCAAGTGTAGCGGTTTTTACATTCCCTCTCTAAGTGATATCTTAGGATAAGTGTCTTTTTCTGTGTGACTTATTTCACTTAGAATCGTCGTACCTAAATCCACTCATCGTGCTGCTACTAGCCTTATGACGTTGATTTCATGGCTGAGTGATATTCCATTGTACATGAGGACCCCAACTTCTTTATCCATTTTTCTCTTTCCTAGGATATTTAAGGTGTAATGAAGTGGGGGTTCTTGTCAACAGAGCAGCCCTAAACTTTGGGGTGCCTGTGTCTTGCTGATTTTTAGTTTTCCCAATTTATACGTCCATGAGTGGAAGTGCCCTATGCTCTCCAAGCTCTGTTTTTTAGATGTTTCAGAACACACCGTACACTTCTCCGGAGTGGCTGTTGGCAATTTACATCCCACCCATCAGCGTAGCAAGGCTCCCATTTCTCCATGGCCGGTCCTGCATTTCTGGTTTGGACACTTTTTTCCGCATGGCCCTTTTGCCCGCTGGGAAGCGAGACTTCTTTGGAGCGCTGATTGGCCTTTCCAGGTTGCTTGGTTGGCCAAAAAGGGCGTATGCGTTTTTTCCTGAATATATTCAGGAAAAAACGCATACGCCCTTTTTGGCCAAGGGCATCATTGTCCACGTTTTGCCGCTTTTCATGTGCTTTCAAGGCGATTCGAATCTACCTCCTGAAATCTGTTTCCTGCAATTCTGCCTTGCTTTCAAAGCCTCTTCGTTGCCTTCCCTTAATATATTTGTGGACGAGAGGTATCATTTAAAACTCTGCAGGTTTGTGAATTGCAGTGCCCCTGAGCTCCATTTTTCAACTCGCTTTTTTGGGAGCTGGCCGCAAAAGCGCAGGATTGCTTCAGGCCCTCTTCTCGTTCTGGGGGGCAGGCTGAGCTTGTGCTTAATTCTTCTTCCTGATGGGAAAATAGAGTGACTGTGCCTGTCCCAACACCTAGAGCTAGTCTCTCATTGGTTCCCCCTCTTCCCGTTCATCCTCAGGACAAATTGCAACCTGTACGGAACAGGAGGTTAAAGGTGCTGATTCTCCAAGGAGGGAGATGGCTAGTAAATCGGCTGGAATGGCGAACCCGAGCAAAGGAGATGAGAAATGAGGTGCGTTTGAGAAACCTTTCCCGATCACACGGTGTACCATCTTCTGGGTTTCTCATGCCTGTTTTCGACGTAGGAAGATGCCCTTGAACCTGGAGATTTGGGACCCATGGGATGGGTACCATGCAGTATTACTTGAAAGGGTCTGCGTTGGCTCAGCCACCTCACCAAACCTCTCAGCCCCAAGAGTGTCCACCCTTATGTCTCAATCAGCTGTGGGTCTAAATATGGTCAATCCAGCTTGCATCACAGCCCCTGAAAGAATTTTGTAGGAATTTCTTCTCTCTTTCACTGTCTTTGTTTCACGGGGGTTTGAAAAGTAATTTATTTTTTATAATGGGGTTTAGCTGCTTTTCACGGCTGTGTTTATGCCGCTTTAAAACCCCCTTGACTCACTTACGGAGAGATATCAATACATAGGTTTGAAGATTCTTACTAGTCAGATATATTCTTGTGCGGTGAATAGGGGGTGTTGAGGTCCAGTTCACTGAAAAAGGAATAGGTCTTGTCTCTTTCATATTGGGTTTATGGAACGGTATCTGAGCTAATTTGAAACCCTTGTTTTATGCATCACCCCACCTCACCTTTCCCGTTCAGCAGCCATAGTGTGTTTTTCTAAACGTGTGACTCTGTTCTGTTTTGTAATTCACGTTCAAGTGTAGCGGTTTTTACATTCCCTCTCGAAGTGATATCTTAGGGATAAGTGTCTTTTTCTGTGTGACTTATTTCACTTAGAATCGTCGTACCTAAATCCACTCATCGTGCTGCTACTAGCCTTATGACGTTGATTTCATGGCTGAGTGATATTCCATTGTACATGAGGACCCCAACTTCTTTATCCATTTTTCTCTTTCCTAGGATATTTAAGGTGTAATGAAGTGGGGGTTCTTGTCAAGAGAGCAGCCCTAAACTTTGGGGTGCCTGTGTCTTGCTGATTTTTACTTTTCCCAATTTATACGCCCATGAGTGGAAGTGCCCTATGCTCTCCAAGCTGTGTTTTTTTAGATGTTTCAGAACACACCGTACACTTCTCCAGAGTGGCTGTTGGCAATTTACATCCCACCCATCAGCGTAGCAAGGCTCCCATTTCTCCATGGCCGTCCTGCATTTCTGGTTTGGACAATTTTTTCCGCATGGCCCTTTTGCCCGCTGGGAAGCCAGACTTCTTTGGAGTGCTGATTGGCGTTTCCAGGTTGCTTGGTTGGCCAAAAAGGGCGTATGCGTTTTTTCCTGAATATATTCAGGAAAAAACGCATACGCCCTTTTTGGCCAAGGGCATCATTGTCCACGTTTTTGCCGCTTTTCATGTGCTTTCAAGGCGATTGGAATCTACCTCCTGAAATCTGTTTCCTGCAATTCTGCCTTGCTTTCAAAGCCTCTTCGTTGCCTTCCTCTAATATATTTGTGGACGAGAGGATCATTTAAAACTCTGCAGCTTTGTGAATTGCAGTGCCCCTGAGCTCCATTTTTCAACTCGCTTTTTGGAGCTGGCCGCAAAAGCGCAGGATTGCTTCAGGCCCTCTTCTGGTTCTGGGGGGCAGGCTGAGCTGTGTGCTTAATTCTTCTTCCTGATGGGAAAATAGAGTGACCTGTGCCTGTCTCAACCACTAGAGCTAGTCTCTCATTGGTTCCCCCTCTTCCGTTCATCCTCAGGACAAATTGCAACCTGTACGGAACAGGAGGTTAAAGGTGCTGATTCTCCAAGGAGGGAGATGGCTAGTAAATCGGCTGGAATGGCGAACCCGAGCAAAAGGAGATGAGAAATGAGGTGCGTTTGAGAAACCTTTCCCGATCACACGGTGTACCATCTTCTGGGTTTCTCATGCCTGTTTTCGACGTAGGAAGATGCCCTTGAACCTGGAGATTTGGGACCAATGGGATGGGTACCATGCAGTATTACTTGAAAGGGTCTGCGTTGGCTCACCCAACCTCACCGAACCTCTCAGCCCCAAGAGTGTCCACCCTTATGTCTCAATCAGCTGTGGGTCTAGATATGGTCAATCCAGGTTGCATCACAGCCCCTGAACGAATTTTGTAAGAATTTCTCTCTCTTTCACTGTCTTTGTTTCACGGGTTTTGAAAAGTAATTTATTTTTATAATGGGGTTCAGCTGCTTTTCACGGCTGTGTTTATGCCGCTTTACACCCCTTTGACTCACTTACGGACAGATATCAATATATAGGTTTGAAGATTCTTACTAGTCAGATATATTCTTGTGCGGTGAATAGGGGCTGTTGAGTCCAGTTCTCTGAAAAAGGAATAGGTCTTGTCTCTTACATATTGGGTTTATGGAACGGTATCTGAGCTAATTTGAAACCCTTGTTTTATGCATCACCCCACCTCACCTTGCCCGTTCAGCAGCCATAGTGTGTTTTCTAAACGTGTGACTCTGTTCTGTTTTGTAATTCAGTTCAAGTGTAGCGGTTTTTACATTCCCTCTCTAAGTGATATCTTAGGATAAGTGTCTTTTTCTGTGTGACTTATTTCACTTAGAATCGTCGTACCTAAATCCACTCATCGTGCTGCTACTAGCCTTATGACGTTGATTTCATGGCTGAGTGATATTCCATTGTACATGAGGACCACAACTTCTTTATCCATTTTTCTCTTTCCTAGGATATTTAAGGTGTAATGAAGTGGGGGTTCTTGTCAACAGAGCAGCCCTAAACTTTGGGGTGCCTGTGTCTTGCTGATTTTTAGTTTTCCCAATTTATACGTCCATGAGTGGAAGTGCCCTATGCTCTCCAAGCTCTGTTTTTTAGATGTTTCAGAACACACCGTACACTTCTCCGGAGTGGCTGTTGGCAATTTACATCCCACCCATCAGCGTAGCAAGGCTCCCATTTCTCCATGGCCGGTCCTGCATTTCTGGTTTGGACACTTTTTTCCGCATGGCCCTTTTGCCCGCTGGGAAGCGAGACTTCTTTGGAGCGCTGATTGGCCTTTCCAGGTTGCTTGGTTGGCCAAAAAGGGCGTATGCGTTTTTTCCTGAATATATTCAGGAAAAAACGCATACGCCCTTTTTGGCCAAGGGCATCATTGTCCACGTTTTGCCGCTTTTCATGTGCTTTCAAGGCGATTCGAATCTACCTCCTGAAATCTGTTTCCTGCAATTCTGCCTTGCTTTCAAAGCCTCTTTGTTGCCTTCCCTTAATATATTTGTGGACGAGAGGTATCATTTAAAACTCTGCAGGTTTGTGAATTGCAGTGCCCCTGAGCTCCATTTTTCAACTCGCTTTTTTGGGAGCTGGCCGCAAAAGCGCAGGATTGCTTCAGGCCCTCTTCTCGTTCTGGGGGGCAGGCTGAGCTTGTGCTTAATTCTTCTTCCTGATGGGAAAATAGAGTGACCTGTGCCTGTCCCAACACCTAGAGCTAGTCTCTCATTGGTTCCCCCTCTTCCCGTTCATCCTCAGGACAAATTGCAACCTGTACGGAACAGGAGGTTAAAGGTGCTGATTCTCCAAGGAGGGAGATGGCTAGTAAATCGGCTGGAATGGCGAACCCGAGCAAAGGAGATGAGAAATGAGGTGCGTTTTAGAAACCTTTCCCGATCACACGGTGTACCATCTTCTGGGTTTCTCATGCCTGTTTTCGACGTAGGAAGATGCCCTTGAACCTGGAGATTTGGGACCCATGGGATGGGTACCATGCAGTATTACTTGAAAGGGTCTGCGTTGGCTCAGCCAACCTCACCAAACCTCTCAGCCCCAAGAGTGTCCACCCTTATGTCTCAATCAGCTGTCGGTCTAAATATGGTCAATCCAGCTTGCATCACAGCCCCTGAAAGAATTTTGTAAGAATTTCTCTCTCTTTCACTGTCTTTGTTTCACGGGGTTTGAAAAGTAATTTATTTTTATAATGGGGTTTAGCTGCTTTTCACGGCTGTGTTTATGCTGCTTTAAACCCCCTTGACTCACTTACGGAGAGATATCAATACATAGGTTTGAAGATTCTTACTAGTCAGATATATTCTTGTGCGGTGAATAGGGGGTGTTGAGTCCAGTTCACTGAAAAAGGAATAGGTCTTGTCTCTTACATATTGGGTTTATGGAACGGTATCTGAGCTAATTTGAAACCCTTGTTTTATGCATCACCCCACCTCACCTTTCCCGTTCAGCAGCCATAGTGTGTTTCCTAAACGTGTGACTCTGTTCTGTTTTGTAATTCAGTTCAAGTGTAGCGGTTTTTACATTCCCTCTCTAAGTGATATCTTATGATAAGTGTCTTTTTCTGTGTGACTTATTTCACTTAGAATCGTCGTACCTAAATCCACTCATCGTGCTGCTACTAGCCTTATGACGTTGATTTCATGGCTGAGTGATATTCCATTGTACATGAGGACCCAACTTCTTTATCCATTTTTCTCTTTCCTAGGATATTTAAGGTGTAATGAAGTGGGGGTTCTTGTCAACAGAGCAGCCCTAAACTTTGGGGTGCCTGTGTCTTGCTGATTTTTAGTTTTCCCAATTTATACGCCCATGAGTGGAAGTGCCCTATGCTCTCCAAGCTGTGTTTTTTTAGATGTTTCAGAAGACACCGTACACTTCTCCAGAGTGGCTGTTGGCAATTTACATCCCACACATCAGCATAGCAAGGCTCCCATTTCTCCATGGCCGGTCCTGCATTTCTGGTTTGGACACTTTTTTCCGCATGGCCCTTTTGCCCGCTGGGAAGCCAGACTTCTTTGGAGCGCTGATTGGCGTTTCCAGGTTGCTTGGTTGGCCAAAAAGGGCGTATGCGTTTTTTCCTGAATATATTCAGGAAAAAACGCATACGCCCTTTTTGGCCAAGGGTATCATTGTCCACGTTTTGCCGCTTTTCATGTGCTTTCAAGGCGATTCGAATCTACCTCCTGAAATCTGTTTCCTGCAATTCTGCCTTGCTTTCAAAGCCTCTTCGTTGCCTTCCCTTAATATATTTGTGGACGAGAGGTATCATTTAAAACTCTGCAGGTTTGTGAATTGCAGTGCCCCTGAGCTCC
The DNA here is from genome assembly GCF_949987535.1 of Balaenoptera acutorostrata. NCBI lineage: Eukaryota > Metazoa > Chordata > Mammalia > Artiodactyla > Balaenopteridae > Balaenoptera > Balaenoptera acutorostrata. The sequence continues at coordinate 129,565 of NW_026646298.1, forward strand.
ATTTTTCAACTCGCTTTTTTGGGAGCTGGCCGCAAAAGCGCAGGATTGCTTCAGGCCCTCTTCTGGTTCTGGGGGGCAGGCTGAGCTTGTGCTTAATTCTTCTTCCTGATGGGAAAATAGAGTGACCTGTGCCTGTCCCAACACCTAGAGCTAGTCTCTCATTGGTTCCCCCTCTTCCCGTTCAACCTCAGGACAAATTGCAACCTGTACGGAACAGAAGGTTAAAGGTGCTGATTCTCCAAGGAGGGAGATGGCTAGTAAATCGGCTGGAATGGCGAACCCGAGCAAAGGAGATGAGAAATGAGGTGCGTTTTAGAAACCTTTCCCGATCACACGGTGTACCATCTTCTGGGTTTCTCATGCCTGTTTTCGACGTAGGAAGATGCCCTTGAACCTGGAGATTTGGGACCCATGGGAAGGGTACCATGCAGTATTACTTGAAAGGTTCTGCGTTGGCTCACCCAACCTCACCAAACCTCTCAGCCCCAAGAGTGTCCACCCTTATGTCTCAATCAGCTGTGGGTCTAGATATGGTCAATCCAGGTTGCATCACAGCCCCTGAACGAATTTTGTAAGAATTTCTCTCTCTTTCACTGTCTTTGTTTCACGGGTTTTGAAAAGTAATTTATTTTTATAATGGGGTTTAGCTGCTTTTCACGGCTGTGTTTATGCCGCTTCACACCCCCTTGACTCACTTACGGAGAGATATCAATACATAGGTTTGAAGATTCTTACTAGTCAGATATATTCTTGTGTGGTGAATAGGGGGTGTTGAGTCCAGTTCACTGAAAAAGGAATAGGTCTTGTCTCTTACATATTGGGTTTATGGAACGGTATCTGAGCTAATTTGAAACCCTTGTTTTATGCATCACCCCACCTCACCTTTCCCATTCAGCAGCCATAGTGTGTTTCCTAAACGTGTGACTCTGTTCTGTTTTGTAATTCAGTTCAAGTGTAGCGGTTTTTACATTCCCTCTCTAAGTGATATCTTATGATAAGTGTCTTTTTCTGTGTGACTTATTTCACTTAGAATCGTCGTACCTAAATCCACTCATCGTGCTGCTACTAGCCTTATGACGTGGATTTCATGGCTGAGTGATATTCCATTGTACATGAGGACCACAACTTCTTTATCCATTTTTCTCTTTCCTAGGATATTTAAGGTGTAATGAAGTGGGGGTTCTTGTCAACAGAGCAGCCCTAAACTTTGGGGTGCCTGTGTCTTGCTGATTTTTAGTTTTCCCAATTTATACGCCCATGAGTGGAAGTGCCCTATGCTCTCCAAGCTGTGTTTTTTAGATGTTTCAGAACACACCGTACACTTCTCCAGAGTGGCTGTTGGCAATTTACATCCCACCCATCAGCGTAGCAAGGCTCCCATTTCTCCATGGCCGGTCCTGCATTTCTGGTTTGGACACTTTTTTCCGCATGGCCCTTTTGCCCGCTGGGAAGCCAGACTTCTTTGGAGCGCTGATTGGCGTTTCCAGGTTGCTTGGTTGGCCAAAAAGGGCGTATGCGTTTTTTCCTGAATATATTCAGGAAAAAACGCATATGCCCTTTTTGGCCAAGGGCATCATTGTCCACGTTTTGCCGCTTTTCATGTGCTTTCAAGGCGATTCGAATCTACCTCCTGAAATCTGTTTCCTGCAATTCTGCCTTGCTTTCAAAGCCTCTTCGTTGCCTTCCCTTAATATATTTGTGGACGAGAGGTATCATTTAAAACTCTGCAGGTTTGTGAATTGCAGTGGCCCTGAGCTCCATTTTTCAACTCGCTTTTTTGGGAGCTGGCCGCAAAAGCGCAGGATTGCTTCAGGCCCTCTTCTGGTTCTGGGGGGCAGGCTGAGCTTGTGCTTAATTCTTCTTCCTGATGGGAAAATAGAGTGACCTGTGCCTGTCTCAACCACTAGAGCTAGTCTCTCATTGGTTCCCCCTCTTCCCGTTCATCCTCAGGACAAATTGCAACCTGTACGGAACAGGAGGTTAAAGCTGCTGATTCTCCAAGGAGGGAGATGGCTAGTAAATCGGCTGGAATGGCGAACCCGAGCAAAGGAGATGAGAAATGAGGTGCGTTTTAGAAACCTTTCCCGATCACACGGTGTACCATCTTCTGGGTTTCTCATGCCTGTTTTCGACGTAGGAAGATGCCCTTGAACCTGGAGATTTGGGACCCATGGGATGGGTACCATGCAGTATTACTTGAAAGGGTCTGCGTTGGCTCACGCAACCTCACCAAAACTCTCAGCACCAAGAGTGTCCACCCTTATGTCTCAATCAGATGTGGGTCTAGATATGGTCAATCCAGGTTGCATCACAGCCCCTGAACGAATTTTGTAAGAATTTCTCTCTCTTTCACTGTCTTTGTTTCACGGGTTTTGAAAAGTAATTTATTTTTATAATGGGGTTTAGCTGCTTTTCACGGCTGTGTTTATGCCGCTTTCCACCCCTTTGACTCACTTACGGACAGATATCAATACATAGGTTTGAAGATTCTTACTAGTCAGATATATTCTTGTGCGGTGAATAGGGGCTGTTGAGTCCAGTTCACTGAAAAAGGAATAGGTCTTGTCTCTTACATATTGGGTTTATGGAACGGTATCTGAGCTAATTTGAAACCCTTGTTTTATGCATCACCCCACCTCACCTTTCCCGTTCAGCAGCCATAGTGTGTTTCCTAAACGTGTGACTCTGTTCTGTTTTGTAATTCAGTTCAAGTGTAGCGGTTTTTACATTCCCTCTCTAAGTGATATCTTATGATAAGTGTCTTTTTCTGTGTGACTTATTTCACTTAGAATTGTCGTACCTAAATCCACTCATCGTGCTGCTACTAGCCTTATGACGTTGATTTCATGGCTGAGTGATATTCCATTGTACATGAGGACCCCAACTTCTTTATCCATTTTTCTCTTTCCTAGGATATTTAAGGTGTAATGAAGTGGGGGTTCTTGTCAACAGAGCAGCCCTAAACTTTGGGGTGCCTGTGTCTTGCTGATTTTTAGTTTTCCCAATTTATACGCCCATGAGTGGAAGTGCCCTATGCTCTCCAAGCTGTGTTTTTTTAGATGTTTCAGAACACACCGTACACTTCTCCAGAGTGGCTGTTGGCAATTTACATCCCACCCATCAGCGTAGCAAGGCTCCCATTTCTCCATGGCCGGTCCTGCATTTCTGGTTTGGACACTTTTTTCCGCATGGCCCTTTTGCCCGCTGGGAAGCCAGACTTCTTTGGAGCGCTGATTGGCGTTTCCAGGTTGCTTGGTTGGCCAAAAAGGGCGTATGCGTTTTTTCCTGAATATATTCAGGAAAAAACGCATATGCCCTTTTTGGCCAAGGGCATCATTGTCCACGTTTTGCCGCTTTTCAGGTGCTTTCAAGGCGATTCGAATCTACCTCCTGAAATCTGTTTCCTGCAATTCTGCCTTGCTTTCAAAGCCTCTTCGTTGCCTTCCCTTAATATATTTGTGGACGAGAGGTATCATTTAAAACTCTGCAGGTTTGTGAATTGCAGTGCCCCTGAGCTCCATTTTTCAACTCGCTTTTTTGGGAGCTGGCCGCAAAAGCGCAGGATTGCTTCAGGCCCTCTTCTGGTTCTGGGGGGCAGGCTGAGCTTGTGCTTAATTCTTCTTCCTGATGGGAAAATAGAGTGACCTGTGCCTGTCCCAACACCTAGAGCTAGTCTCTCATTGGTTCCCCCTCTTCCCGTTCATCCTCAGGACAAATTGCAACCTGTACGGAACAGGAGGTTAAAGGTGCTGATTCTCCAAGGAGGGAGATGGCTAGTAAATCGGCTGGAATGGCGAACCCGAGCAAAGGAGATGAGAAATGAGGTGCGTTTTAGAAACCTTTCCCGATCACACGGTGTACCATCTTCTGGGTTTCTCATGCCTGTTTTCGACGTAGGAAGATGCCCTTGAACCTGGAGATTTGGGACCCATGGGATGGGTACCATGCAGTATTACTTGAAAGGGTCTGCGTTGGCTCACCCTACCTCACCGAACCTCTCAGCCCCAAGAGTGTCCACCCTTATGTCTCAATCAGCTGTGGGTCTAGATATGATCAATCCAGGTTGCATCACAGCCCCTGAACGAATTTTGTAAGAATTTCTCTCTCTTTCACTGTCTTTGTTTCACGGGTTTTGAAAAGTAATTTATTTTTATAATGGGGTTTAGCTGCTTTTCACGGCTGTGTTTATGCCGCTTTCCACCCCTTTGACTCACTTACGGACAGATATCAATACATAGGTTTGAAGATTCTTACTTGTCAGATATATTCTTGTGCGGTGAATAGGGGCTGTTGAGTCCAGTTCACTGAAAAAGGAATAGGTCTTGTCTCTTACATATTGGGTTTATGGAACGGTATCTGAGCTAATTTGAAACCCTTGTTTTATGCATCACCCCACCTCACCTTTCCCGTTCAGCAGCCATAGTGTGTTTCCTAAACGTGTGACTCTGTTCTGTTTTGTAATTCAGTTCAAGTGTAGCGGTTTTTACATTCCCTCTCTAAGTGATATCTTATGATAAGTGTCTTTTTCTGTGTGACTTATTTCACTTAGAATTGTCGTACCTAAATCCACTCATCGTGCTGATACTAGCCTTATGACGTTGATTTCATGGCTGAGTGATATTCCATTGTACATGAGGACCCCAACTTCTTTATCCATTTTTCTCTTTCCTAGGATATTTAAGGTGTAATGAAGTGGGGGTTCTTGTCAACAGAGCAGCCCTAAACTTTGGGGTGCCTGTGTCTTGCTGATTTTTAGTTTTCCCAATTTATACGCCCATGAGTGGAAGTGCCCTATGCTCTCCAAGCTGTGTTTTTTTAGATGTTTCAGAACACACCGTACACTTCTCCAGAGTGGCTGTTGGCAATTTACATCCCACCCATCAGCGTAGCAAGGCTCCCATTTCTCCATGGCCGGTCCTGCATTTCTGGTTTGGACACTTTTTTCCGCATGGCCCTTTTGCCCGCTGGGAAGCCAGACTTCTTTGGAGCGCTGATTGGCGTTTCCAGGTTGCTTGGTTGGCCAAAAAGGGCGTATGCGTTTTTTCCTGAATATATTCAGGAAAAAACGCATATGCCCTTTTTGGCCAAGGGCATCATTGTCCACGTTTTGCCGCTTTTCAGGTGCTTTCAAGGCGATTCGAATCTACCTCCTGAAATCTGTTTCCTGCAATTCTGCCTTGCTTTCAAAGCCTCTTCGTTGCCTTCCCTTAATATATTTGTGGACGAGAGGTATCATTTAAAACTCTGCAGGTTTGTGAATTGCAGTGCCCCTGAGCTCCATTTTTCAACTCGCTTTTTTGGGAGCTGGCCGCAAAAGCGCAGGATTGCTTCAGGCCCTCTTCTGGTTCTGGGGGGCAGGCTGAGCTTGTGCTTAATTCTTCTTCCTGATGGGAAAATAGAGTGACCTGTGCCTGTCCCAACACCTAGAGCTAGTCTCTCATTGGTTCCCCCTCTTCCCGTTCATCCTCAGGACAAATTGCAACCTGTACGGAACAGGAGGTTAAAGGTGCTGATTCTCCAAGGAGGGAGATGGCTAGTAAATCGGCTGGAATGGCGAACCCGAGCAAAGGAGATGAGAAATGAGGTGCGTTTTAGAAACATTTCCCGATCACACGGTGTACCATCTTCTGGGTTTCTCATGCCTGTTTTCGACGTAGGAAGATGCCCTTGAACCTGGAGATTTGGGACCCATGGGATGGGTACCATGCAGTATTACTTGAAAGGGTCTGCGTTGGCTCACCCTACCTCACCGAACCTCTCAGCCCCAAGAGTGTCCACCCTTATGTCTCAATCAGCTGTGGGTCTAGATATGATCAATCCAGGTTGCATCACAGCCCCTGAACGAATTTTGTAAGAATTTCTCTCTCTTTCACTGTCTTTGTTTCACGGGTTTTGAAAAGTAATTTATTTTTATAATGGGGTTTAGCTGCTTTTCACGGCTGTGTTTATGCCGCTTTACACCCCCTTGACTCACTTACGGAGAGATATCAATACATAGGTTTGAAGATTCTTACTAGTCAGATATATTCTTGTGCGGTGAATAGGGGCTGTTGAGTCCAGTTCACTGAAAAAGGAATAGGTCTTGTCTCTTACATATTGGGTTTATGGAACGGTATCTGCGCTAATTTGAAACCCTTGTTTTATGCATCACCCCACCTCACCTTTCCCGTTCAGCAGCCATAGTGTGTTTCCTAAACGTGTGACTCTGTTCTGTTTTGTAATTCAGTTCAAGTGTAGCGGTTTTTACATTCCCTCTCTAAGTGATATCTTATGATAAGTGTCTTTTTCTGTGTGACTTATTTCACTTAGAATTGTCGTACCTAAATCCACTCATCGTGCTGCTACTAGCCTTATGACGTTGATTTCATGGCTGAGTGATATTCCATTGTACATGAGGACCCCAACTTCTTTATCCATTTTTCTCTTTCCTAGGATATTTAAGGTGTAATGCAGTGGGGGTTTTTGTCAACAGAGCAGCCCTAAACTTTGGGGTGCCTGTGTCTTGCTGATTTTTAGTTTTCCCAATTTATACGCCCATGAGTGGAAGTGCCCTATGCTCTCCAAGCTGTGTTTTTTTAGATGTTTCAGAACACACCGTACACTTCTCCAGAGTGGCTGTTGGCAATTTACATCCCACCCATCAGCGTAGCAAGGCTCCCATTTCTCCATGGCCGGTCCTGCATTTCTGGTTTGGACACTTTTTTCCGCATGGCCCTTTTGCCCCCTGGGAAGCCAGACTTCTTTGGAGCGCTGATTGGCGTTTCCAGGTTGCTTGGTTGGCCAAAAAGGGCGTATGCGTTTTTTCCTGAATATATTCAGGAAAAAACGCATACGCCCTTTTTGGCCAAGGGTATCATTGTCCACGTTTTGCCGCTTTTCAGGTGCTTTCAAGGCGATTCGAATCTACCTCCTGAAATCTGTTTCCTGCAATTCTGCCTTGCTTTCAAAGCCTCTTCGTTGCCTTCCCTTAATATATTTGTGGACGAGAGGTATCATTTAAAACTCTGCAGGTTTGTGAATTGCAGTGCCCCTGAGCTCCATTTTTCAACTCGCTTTTTTGGGAGCTGGCCGCAAAAGCGCAGGATTGCTTCAGGCCCTCTTCTGGTTCTGGGGGGCAGGCTGAGCTTGTGCTTAATTCTTCTTCCTGATGGGAAAATAGAGTGACCTGTGCCTGTCCCAACACCTAGAGCTAGTCTCTCATTGGTTCCCCCTCTTCCCGTTCATCCTCAGGACAAATTGCAACCTGTACGGAACAGGAGGTTAAAGGTGCTGATTCTCCAAGGAGGGAGATGGCTAGTAAATCGGCTGGAATGGCGAACCCGAGCAAAGGAGATGAGAAATGAGGTGCGTTTTAGAAACCTTTCCCGATCACACGGTGTACCATCTTCTGGGTTTCTCATGCCTGTTTTCGACGTAGGAAGATGCCCTTGAACCTGGAGATTTGGGACCCATGGGAAGGGTACCATGCAGTATTACTTGAAAGGTTCTGCGTTGGCTCACCCAACCTCACCAAACCTCTCAGCCCCAAGAGTGTCCACCCTTATGTCTCAATCAGCTGTGGGTCTAGATATGGTCAATCCAGGTTGCATCACAGCCCCTGAACGAATTTTGTAAGAATTTCTCTCTCTTTCACTGTCTTTGTTTCACGGGTTTTGAAAAGTAATTTATTTTTATAATGGGGTTTAGCTGCTTTTCACGGCTGTGTTTATGCCGCTTTACACCCCCTTGACTCACTTACGGAGAGATATCAATACATAGGTTTGAAGATTCTTACTAGTCAGATATATTCTTGTGTGGTGAATAGGGGGTGTTGAGTCCAGTTCACTGAAAAAGGAATAGGTCTTGTCTCTTACATATTGGGTTTATGGAACGGTATCTGAGCTAATTTGAAACCCTTGTTTTATGCATCACCCCACCTCACCTTTCCCATTCAGCAGCCATAGTGTGTTTCCTAAACGTGTGACTCTGTTCTGTTTTGTAATTCAGTTCAAGTGTAGCGGTTTTTACATTCCCTCTCTAAGTGATATCTTATGATAAGTGTCTTTTTCTGTGTGACTTATTTCACTTAGAATCGTCGTACCTAAATCCACTCATCGTGCTGCTACTAGCCTTATGACGTGGATTTCATGGCTGAGTGATATTCCATTGTACATGTGGACCAAAACTTCTTTATCCATTTTTCTCTTTCCTAGGATATTTAAGGTGTAATGAAGTGGGGGTTCTTGTCAACAGAGCAGCCCTAAACTTTGGGGTGCCTGTGTCTTGCTGATTTTTAGTTTTCCCAATTTATACGCCCATGAGTGGAAGTGCCCTATGCTCTCCAAGCTGTGTTTTTTAGATGTTTCAGAACACACCGTACACTTCTCCAGAGTGGCTGTTGGCAATTTACATCCCACCCATCAGCGTAGCAAGGCTCCCATTTCTCCATGGCCGGTCCTGCATTTCTGGTTTGGACACTTTTTTCCGCATGGCCCTTTTGCCCGCTGGGAAGCCAGACTTCTTTGGAGCGCTGATTGGCGTTTCCAGGTTGCTTGGTTGGCCAAAAAGGGCATATGCGTTTTTTCCTGAATATATTCAGGAAAAAACGCATATGCCCTTTTTGGCCAAGGGCATCATTGTCCACGTTTTGCCGCTTTTCATGTGCTTTCAAGGCGATTCGAATCTACCTCCTGAAATCTGTTTCCTGCAATTCTGCCTTGCTTTCAAAGCCTCTTCGTTGCCTTCCCTTAATATATTTGTGGACGAGAGGTATCATTTAAAACTCTGCAGGTTTGTGAATTGCAGTGCCCCTGAGCTCCATTTTTCAACTCGCTTTTTTGGGAGCTGGCCGCAAAAGCGCAGGATTGCTTCAGGCCCTCTTCTGGTTCTGGGGGGCAGGCTGAGCTTGTGCTTAATTCTTCTTCCTGATGGGAAAATAGAGTGACCTGTGCCTGTCTCAACCACTAGAGCTAGTCTCTCATTGGTTCCCCCTCTTCCCGTTCATCCTCAGGACAAATTGCAACCTGTACGGAACAGGAGGTTAAAGGTGCTGATTCTCCAAGGAGGGAGATGGCTAGTAAATCGGCTGGAATGGCGAACCCGAGCAAAGGAGATGAGAAATGAGGTGCGTTTTAGAAACCTTTCCCGATCACACGGTGTACCATCTTCTGGGTTTCTCATGCCTGTTTTCGACGTAGGAAGATGCCCTTGAACCTGGAGATTTGGGACCCATGGGATGGGTACCATGCAGTATTACTTGAAAGGGTCTGCGTTGGCTCACGCAACCTCACCAAAACTCTCAGCACCAAGAGTGTCCACCCTTATGTCTCAATCAGATGTGGGTCTAGATATGGTCAATCCAGGTTGCATCACAGCCCCTGAACGAATTTTGTAAGAATTTCTCTCTCTTTCACTGTCTTTGTTTCACGGGTTTTGAAAAGTAATTTATTTTTATAATGGGGTTTAGCTGCTTTTCACGGCTGTGTTTATGCCGCTTTACACCCCCTTGACTCACTTACGGAGAGATATCAATACATAGGTTTGAAGATTCTTACTAGTCAGATATATTCTTGTGCGGTGAATAGGGGCTGTTGAGTCCAGTTCACTGAAAAAGGAATAGGTCTTGTCTCTTACATATTGGGTTTATGGAACGGTATCTGCGCTAATTTGAAACCCTTGTTTTATGCATCACCCCACCTCACCTTTCCCGTTCAGCAGCCATAGTGTGTTTCCTAAACGTGTGACTCTGTTCTGTTTTGTAATTCAGTTCAAGTGTAGCGGTTTTTACATTCCCTCTCTAAGTGATATCTTATGATAAGTGTCTTTTTCTGTGTGACTTATTTCACTTAGAATCGTCGTACATAAATCCACTCATCGTGCTGCTACTAGCCTTATGACGTTGATTTCATGGCTGAGTGATATTCCATTGTACATGAGGACCCCAACTTCTTTATCCATTTTTCTCTTTCCTAGGATATTTAAGGTGTAATGAAGTGGGGGTTCTTGTCAACAGAGCAGCCCTAAACTTTGGGGTGCCTGTGTCTTGCTGATTTTTAGTTTTCCCAATTTATACGCCCATGAGTGGAAGTGCCCTATGCTCTCCAAGCTGTGTTTTTTTAGATGTTTCAGAACACACCGTACACTTCTCCAGAGTGGCTGTTGGCAATTTACATCCCACCCATCAGCGTAGCAAGGCTCCCATTTCTCCATGGCCGGTCCTGCATTTCTGGTTTGGACACTTTTTTCCGCATGGCCCTTTTGCCCCCTGGGAAGCCAGACTTCTTTGGAGCGCTGATTGGCGTTTCCAGGTTGCTTGGTTGGCCAAAAAGGGCGTATGCGTTTTTTCCTGAATATATTCAGGAAAAAACGCATACGCCCTTTTTGGCCAAGGGTATCATTGTCCACGTTTTGCCGCTTTTCAGGTGCTTTCAAGGCGATTCGAATCTACCTCCTGAAATCTGTTTCCTGCAATTCTGCCTTGCTTTCAAAGCCTCTTCGTTGCCTTCCCTTAATATATTTGTGGACGAGAGGTATCATTTAAAACTCTGCAGGTTTGTGAATTGCAGTGCCCCTGAGCTCCATTTTTCAACTCGCTTTTTTGGGAGCTGGCCGCAAAAGCGCAGGATTGCTTCAGGCCCTCTTCTGGTTCTGGGGGGCAGGCTGAGCTTGTGCTTAATTCTTCTTCCTGATGGGAAAATAGAGTTACCTGTGCCTGTCCCAACACCTAGAGCTAGTCTCTCATTGGTTCCCCCTCTTCCCGTTCATCCTCAGGACAAATTGCAACCTGTACGGAACAGGAGGTTAAAGGTGCTGATTCTCCAAGGAGGGAGATGGCTAGTAAATCGGCTGGAATGGCGAACCCGAGCAAAGGAGATGAGAAATGAGGTGCGTTTTAGAAACCTTTCCCGATCACACGGTGTACCATCTTCTGGGTTTCTCATGCCTGTTTTCGACGTAGGAAGATGCCCTTGAACCTGGAGATTTGGGACCCATGGGATGGGTACCATGCAGTATTACTTGAAAGGGTCTGCGTTGGCTCACCCTACCTCACCGAACCTCTCATCCCCAAGAGTGTCCACTCTTATGTCTCAATCAGCTGTGGGTCTAGATATGGTCAATCCAGGTTGCATCACAGCCCCTGAACGAATTTTGTAAGAATTTCTCTCTCTTTCACTGTCTTTGTTTCACGGGGTTTGAAAAGTAATTTATTTTTATAATTGGGTTTAGCTGCTTTTCACGGCTGTGTTTATGCCGCTTTACACCCACTTGACTCACTTACGGAGAGATATCAATACATAGGTTTGAAGATTCTTACTAGTCAGATATATTCTTGTGTGGTGAATAGGGGGTGTTGAGTCCAGTTCACTGAAAAAGGAATAGGTCTTGTCTCTTACATATTGGGTTTATGGAACGGTATCTGAGCTAATTTGAAACCCTTGTTTTATGCATCACCCCACCTCACCTTTCCCGTTCAGCAGCCATAGTGTGTTTCCTAAACGTGTGACTCTGTTCTGTTTTGTAATTCAGTTCAAGTGTAGCGGTTTTTACATTCCCTCTCTAAGTGATATCTTATGATAAGTGTCTTTTTCTGTGTGACTTATTTCACTTAGAATCGTCGTACCTAAATCCACTCATCGTGCTGCTACTAGCCTTATGACGTTGATTTCATGGCTGAGTGATATTCCATTGTACATGTGGACCACAACTTCTTTATCCATTTTTCTCTTTCCTAGGATATTTAAGGTGTAATGAAGTGGGGGTTCTTGTCAACAGAGCAGCCCTAAACTTTGGGGTGCCTCTGTCTTGCTGATTTTTAGTTTTCCCAATTTATACGCCCATGAGTGGAAGTGCCCTATGCTCTCCAAGCTGTGTTTTTTAGATGTTTCAGAACACACCGTACACTTCTCCAGAGTGGCTGTTGGCAATTTACATCCCACCCATCAGCATAGCAAGGCTCCCATTTCTCCATGGCCGGTCCTTCATTTCTGGTTTGGACACTTTTTTCCGCATGGCCCTTTTGCCCGCTGGGAAGCCAGACTTCTTTGGAACGCTGATTGGCCTTTCCAGGTTGCTTGGTTGGCCAAAAAGGGCGTATGCGTTTTTTCCTGAATATATTGAGGAAAAAACGCATACGCCCTTTTTGGCCAAGGGTATCATTGTCCACGTTTTGCCGCTTTTCAGGTGCTTTCAAGGCGATTCGAATCTACCTCCTGAAATCTGTTTCCTGCAATTCTGCCTTGCTTTCAAAGCCTCTTCGTTGCCTTCCCTTAATATATTTGTGGACGAGAGGTATCATTTAAAACTCTGCAGGTTTGTGAATTGCAGTGCCCCTGAGCTCCATGTTTCAACTCGCTTTTTTGGGAGCTGGCCGCAAAAGCGCAGGATTGCTTCAGGCCCTCTTCTGGTTCTGGGGGGCAGGCTGAGCTTGTGCTTAATTCTTCTTCCTGATGGGAAAATAGAGTGACCTGTGCCTGTCCCAACACCTAGAGCTAGTCTCTCATTGGTTCCCCCTCTTCCCGTTCATCCTCAGGACAAATTGCAACCTGTACGGAACAGGAGGTTAAAGGTGCTGATTCTCCAAGGAGGGAGATGGCTAGTAAATCGGCTGGAATGGCGAACCCGAGCAAAGGAGATGAGAAATGAGGTGCGTTTTAGAAACCTTTCCCGATCACACGGTGTACCATCTTCTGGGTTTCTCATGCCTGTTTTCGACGTAGGAAGATGCCCTTGAACCTGGAGATTTGGGACCCATGGGATGGGTACCATGCAGTATTACTTGAAAGGGTCTGCGTTGGCTCACCCTACCTCACCGAACCTCTCAGCCCCAAGAGTGTCCACCCTTATGTCTCAATCAGCTGTGGGTCTAGATATGGTCAATCCAGGTTGCATCACAGCCCCTGAACGAATTTTGTAAGAATTTCTCTCTCTTTCACTGTCTTTGTTTCACGGGTTTTGAAAAGTAATTTATTTTTATAATGGGGTTTAGCTGCTTTTCACGGCTGTGTTTATGCCGCTTTACACCCCCTTGACTCACTTACGGAGAGATATCAATACATAGGTTTGAAGATTCTTACTAGTCAGATATATTCTTGTGTGGTGAATAGGGGGTGTTGAGTCCAGTTCACTGAAAAAGGAATAGGTCTTGTCTCTTACATATTGGGTTTATGGAACGGTATCTGAGCTAATTTGAAACCCTTGTTTTATGCATCACCCCACCTCACCTTTCCCGTTCAGCAGCCATAGTGTGTTTCCTAAACGTGTGACTCTGTTCTGTTTTGTAATTCAGTTCAAGTGTAGCGGTTTTTACATTCCCTCTCTAAGTGATATCTTATGATAAGTGTCTTTTTCTGTGTGACTTATTTCACTTAGAATCGTCGTACATAAATCCACTCATCGTGCTGCTACTAGCCTTATGACGTTGATTTCATGGCTGAGTGATATTCCATTGTACATGAGGACCCCAACTTCTTTATCCATTTTTCTCTTTCCTAGGATATTTAAGGTGTAATGAAGTGGGGGTTCTTGTCAACAGAGCAGCCCTAAACTTTGGGGTGCCTGTGTCTTGCTGATTTTTAGTTTTCCCAATTTATACGCCCATGAGTGGAAGTGCCCTATGCTCTCCAAGCTGTGTTTTTTTAGATGTTTCAGAACACACCGTACACTTCTCCAGAGTGGCTGTTGGCAATTTACATCCCACCCATCAGCGTAGCAAGGCTCCCATTTCTCCATGGCCGGTCCTGCATTTCTGGTTTGGACACTTTTTTCCGCATGGCCCTTTTGCCCCCTGGGAAGCCAGACTTCTTTGGAGCGCTGATTGGCGTTTCCAGGTTGCTTGGTTGGCCAAAAACGGCGTATGCGTTTTTTCCTGAATATATTCAGGAAAAAACGCATACGCCCTTTTTGGCCAAGGGTATCATTGTCCACGTTTTGCCGCTTTTCAGGTGCTTTCAAGGCGATTCGAATCTACCTCCTGAAATCTGTTTCCTGCAATTCTGCCTTGCTTTCAAAGCCTCTTCGTTGCCTTCCCTTAATATATTTGTGGACGAGAGGTATCATTTAAAACTCTGCAGGTTTGTGAATTGCAGTGCCCCTGAGCTCCATTTTTCAACTCGCTTTTTTGGGAGCTGGCCGCAAAAGCGCAGGATTGCTTCAGGCCCTCTTCTGGTTCTGGGGGGCAGGCTGAGCTTGTGCTTAATTCTTCTTCCTGATGGGAAAATAGAGTGACCTGTGCCTGTCCCAACACCTAGAGCTAGTCTCTCATTGGTTCCCCCTCTTCCCGTTCATCCTCAGGACAAATTGCAACCTGTACGGAACAGGAGGTTAAAGGTGCTGATTCTCCAAGGAGGGAGATGGCTAGTAAATCGGCTGGAATGGCGAACCCGAGCAAAGGAGATGAGAAATGAGGTGCGTTTTAGAAACCTTTCCCGATCACACGGTGTACCATCTTCTGGGTTTCTCATGCCTGTTTTCGACGTAGGAAGATGCCCTTGAACCTGGAGATTTGGGACCCATGGGATGGGTACCATGCAGTATTACTTGAAAGGGTCTGCGTTGGCTCACCCAACCTCACCGAACCTCTCAGCCCCAAGAGTGTCCACCCTTATGTCTCAATCAGCTGTGGGTCTAGATATGGTCAATCCAGGTTGCATCACAGCCCCTGAACGAATTTTGTAAGAATTTCTCTCTCTTTCACTGTCTTTGTTTCACGGGTTTTGAAAAGTAATTTATTTTTATAATGGGGTTTAGCTGCTTTTCACGGCTGTGTTTATGCCGCTTTACACCCCCTTGACTCACTTACGGAGAGATATCAATACATAGGTTTGAAGATTCTTACTAGTCAGATATATTCTTGTGTGGTGAATAGGGGGTGTTGAGTCCAGTTCACTGAAAAAGGAATAGGTCTTGTCTCTTACATATTGGGTTTATGGAACGGTATCTGAGCTAATTTGAAACCCTTGTTTTATGCATCACCCCACCTCACCTTTCCCGTTCAGCAGCCATAGTGTGTTTCCTAAACGTGTGACTCTGTTCTGTTTTGTAATTCAGTTCAAGTGTAGCGGTTTTTACATTCCCTCTCTAAGTGATATCTTAGGATAAGTGTCTTTTTCTGTGTGACTTATTTCACTTAGAATCGTCGTACCTAAATCCACTCATCGTGCTGCTACTAGCCTTATGACGTTGATTTCATGGCTGAGTGATATTCCATTGTACATGTGGACCACAACTTCTTTATCCATTTTTCTCTTTCCTAGGATATTTAAGGTGTAATGAAGTGGGGGTTCTTGTCAAGAGAGCAGCCCTAAACTTTGGGGTGCCTGTGTCTTGCTGATTTTTAGTTTTCCCAATTTATACGCCCATGAGTGGAAGTGCCCTATGCTCTCCAAGCTGTGTTTTTTAGATGTTTCAGAACACACCGTACACTTCTCCAGAGTGGCTGTTGGCAATTTACATCCCACCCATCAGCATAGCAAGGCTCCCATTTCTCCATGGCCGGTCCTGCATTTCTGGTTTGGACACTTTTTTCCGCATGGCCCTTTTGCCCGCTGGGAAGCGAGACTTCTTTGGAGCGCTGATTGGCCTTTCCAGGTTGCTTGGTTGGCCAAAAAGGGCGTATGCGTTTTTTCCTGAATATATTCAGGAAAAAACGTATACGCCCTTTTTGGCCAAGGGCATCATTGTCCACGTTTTGCCGCTTTTCAGGTGTTTTCAAGGCGATTCGAATCTACCTCCTGAAATCTGTTTCCTGCAATTCTGCCTTGCTTTCAAAGCCTCTTCGTTGCCTTCCCTTAATATATTTGTGGACGAGAGGTATCATTTAAAACTCTGCAGGTTTGTGAATTGCAGTGCCCCTGAGCTCCATTTTTCAACTCGCTTTTTTGGGAGCTGGCCGCAAAAGCGCAGGATTGCTTCAGGCCCTCTTCTGGTTCTGGGGGGCAGGCTGAGCTTGTGCTTAATTCTTCTTCCTGATGGGAAAATAGAGTGACCTGTGCCTGTCCCAACACCTAGAGCTAGTCTCTCATTGGTTCCCCCTCTTCCCGTTCATCCTCAGGACAAATTGCAACCTGTACGGAACAGGAGGTTAAAGGTGCTGATTCTCCAAGGAGGGAGATGGCTAGTAAATCGGCTGGAATGGCGAACCCGAGCAAAGGAGATGAGAAATGAGGTGCGTTTTAGAAACCTTTCCCGATCACACGGTGTACCATCTTCTGGGTTTCTCATGCCTGTTTTCGACGTAGGAAGATGCCCTCGAACCTGGAGATTTGGGACCCATGGGATGGGTACCATGCAGTATTACTTGAAAGGGTCTGCGTTGGCTCACCCTACCTCACCGAACCTCTCAGCCCCAAGAGTGTCCACCCTTATGTCTCAATCAGCTGTGGGTCTAGATATGGTCAATCCAGGTTGCATCACAGCCCCTGAACGAATTTTGTAAGAATTTCTCTCTCTTTCACTGTCTTTGTTTCACGGGTTTTGAAAAGTAATTTATTTTTATAATGGGGTTTAGCTGCTTTTCACGGCTGTGTTTATGCCGCTTTACACCCCCTTGACTCACTTACGGAGAGATATCAATACATAGGTTTGAAGATTCTTACTAGTCAGATATATTCTTGTGCGGTGAATAGGGGGTGTTGAGTCCAGTTCACTGAAAAAGGAATAGGTCTTGTCTCTTACATATTGGGTTTATGGAACGGTATCTGAGCTAATTTGAAACCCTTGTTTTATGCATCACCCCACCTCACCTTTATCGTTCAGCAGCCATAGTGTGTTTTCTAAACGTGTGACTCTGTTCTGTTTTGTAATTCAGTTCAAGTGTAGCGGTTTTTACATTCCCTCTCTAAGTGATATCTTATGATAAGTGTCTTTTTCTGTGTGACTTATTTCACTTAGAATCGTCGTACCTAAATCCACTCATCGTGCTGCTACTAGCCTTATGACGTTGATTTCATGGCTGAGTGATATTCCATTGTACATGTGGACCACAACTTCTTTATCCATTTTTCTCTTTCCTAGGATATTTAAGGTGTAATGAAGTGGGGGTTCTTGTCAAGAGAGCAGCCCTAAACTTTGGGGTGCCTGTGTCTTGCTGATTTTTAGTTTTCCCAATTTATACGCCCATGAGTGGAAGTGCCCTATGCTCTCCAAGCTGTGTTTTTTAGATGTTTCAGAACACACCGTACACTTCTCCAGAGTGGCTGTTGGCAATTTACATCCCACCCATCAGCATAGCAAGGCTCCCATTTCTCCATGGCCGGTCCTTCATTTCTGGTTTGGACACTTTTTTCCGCATGGCCCTTTTGCCCGCTGGGAAGCGAGACTTCTTTGGAGCGCTGATTGGCCTTTCCAGGTTGCTTGGTTGGCCAAAAAGGGCGTATGCGTTTTTTCCTGAATATATTCAGGAAAAAACGTATACGCCCTTTTTGGCCAAGGGCATCATTGTCCACGTTTTGCCGCTTTTCAGGTGTTTTCAAGGCGATTCGAATCTACCTCCTGAAATCTGTTTCCTGCAATTCTGCCTTGCTTTCAAAGCCTCTTCGTTGCCTTCCCTTAATATATTTGTGGACGAGAGGTATCATTTAAAACTCTGCAGGTTTGTGAATTGCAGTGCCCCTGAGCTCCATTTTTCAACTCGCTTTTTTGGGAGCTGGCCGCAAAAGCGCAGGATTGCTTCAGGCCCTCTTCTGGTTCTGGGGGGCAGGCTGAGCTTGTGCTTAATTCTTCTTCCTGATGGGAAAATAGAGTGACCTGTGCCTGTCCCAACACCTAGAGCTAGTCTCTCATTGGTTCCCCCTCTTCCCGTTCATCCTCAGGACAAATTGCAACCTGTACGGAACAGGAGGTTAAAGGTGCTGATTCTCCAAGGAGGGAGATGGCTAGTAAATCGGCTGGAATGGCGAACCCGAGCAAAGGAGATGAGAAATGAGGTGCGTTTTAGAAACCTTTCCCGATCACACGGTGTACCATCTTCTGGGTTTCTCATGCCTGTTTTCGACGTAGGAAGATGCCCTCGAACCTGGAGATTTGGGACCCATGGGATGGGTACCATGCAGTATTACTTGAAAGGGTCTGCGTTGGCTCACCCTACCTCACCGAACCTCTCAGCCCCAAGAGTGTCCACCCTTATGTCTCAATCAGCTGTGGGTCTAGATATGGTCAATCCAGGTTGCATCACAGCCCCTGAACGAATTTTGTAAGAATTTCTCTCTCTTTCACTGTCTTTGTTTCACGGGTTTTGAAAAGTAATTTATTTTTATAATGGGGTTTAGCTGCTTTTCACGGCTGTGTTTATGCCGCTTTACACCCCCTTGACTCACTTACGGAGAGATATCAATACATAGGTTTGAAGATTCTTACTAGTCAGATATATTCTTGTGCGGTGAATAGGGGGTGTTGAGTCCAGTTCACTGAAAAAGGAATAGGTCTTGTCTCTTACATATTGGGTTTATGGAACGGTATCTGAGCTAATTTGAAACCCTTGTTTTATGCATCACCCCACCTCACCTTTATCGTTCAGCAGCCATAGTGTGTTTTCTAAACGTGTGACTCTGTTCTGTTTTGTAATTCAGTTCAAGTGTAGCGGTTTTTACATTCCCTCTCTAAGTGATATCTTATGATAAGTGTCTTTTTCTGTGTGACTTATTTCACTTAGAATCGTCGTACCTAAATCCACTCATCGTGCTGCTACTAGCCTTATGACGTTGATTTCATGGCTGAGTGATATTCCATTGTACATGAGGAACCCAACTTCTTTATCCATTTTTCTCTTTCCTAGGATATTTAAGGTGTAATGAAGTGGGGGTTCTTGTCAACAGAGCAGCCCTAAACTTTGGGGTGCCTGTGTCTTGCTGATTTTTAGTTTTCCCAATTTATACGCCCATGAGTGGAAGTGCCCTATGCTGTCAAAGCTGTGTTTTTTTAGATGTTTCAGAACACACCGTACACTTCTCCAGAGTGGCTGTTGGCAATTTACATCCCACCCATCAGCATAGCAAGGCTCCCATTTCTCCATGGCCGGTCCTGCATTTCTGGTTTGGACACTTTTTTCCGCATGGCCCTTTTGCCCGCTGGGAAGCGAGACTTCTTTGGAGCGCTGATTGGCCTTTCCAGGTTGCTTGGTTGGCCAAAAAGGGCGTATGCGTTTTTTCCTGAATATATTCAGGAAAAAACGTATACGCCCTTTTTGGCCAAGGGCATCATTGTCCACGTTTTGCCGCTTTTCAGGTGCTTTCAAGGCGATTCGAATCTACCTCCTGAAATCTGTTTCCTGCAATTCTGCCTTGCTTTCAAAGCCTCTTCGTTGCCTTCCCTTAATATATTTGTGGACGAGAGGTATCATTTAAAACTCTGCAGGTTTGTGAATTGCAGTGCCCCTGAGCTCCATTTTTCAACTCGCTTTTTTGGGAGCTGGCCGCAAAAGCGCAGGATTGCTTCAGGCCCTCTTCTGGTTCTGGGGGGCAGGCTGAGCTTGTGCTTAATTCTTCTTCCTGATGGGAAAATAGAGTGACCTGTGCCTGTCCCAACACCTAGAGCTAGTCTCTCATTGGTTCCCCCTCTTCCCGTTCATCCTCAGGACAAATTGCAACCTGTACGGAACAGGAGGTTAAAGGTGCTGATTCTCCAAGGAGGGAGATGGCTAGTAAATCGGCTGGAATGGCGAACCCGAGCAAAGGAGATGAGAAATGAGGTGCGTTTTAGAAACCTTTCCCGATCACACGGTGTACCATCTTCTGGGTTTCTCATGCCTGTTTTCGACGTAGGAAGATGCCCTCGAACCTGGAGATTTGGGACCCATGGGATGGGTACCATGCAGTATTACTTGAAAGGGTCTGCGTTGGCTCACCCTACCTCACCGAACCTCTCAGCCCCAAGAGTGTCCACCCTTATGTCTCAATCAGCTGTGGGTCTAGATATGGTCAATCCAGGTTGCATCACAGCCCCTGAACGAATTTTGTAAGAATTTCTCTCTCTTTCACTGTCTTTGTTTCACGGGTTTTGAAAAGTAATTTATTTTTATAATGGGGTTTAGCTGCTTTTCACGGCTGTGTTTATGCCGCTTTACACCCCCTTGACTCACTGACGGAGAGATATCAATACCTAGGTTTGAAGATTCTTACTAGTCAGATATATTCTTGTGTGGTGAATAGGGGGTGTTGAGTCCAGTTCACTGAAAAAGGAATAGGTCTTGTCTCTTACATATTGGGTTTATGGAACGGTATCTGAGCTAATTTGAAACCCTTGTTTTATGCATCACCCCACCTCACCTTTCCCGTTCAGCAGCCATAGTGTGTTTCCTAAACGTGTGACTCTGTTCTGTTTTGTAATTCAGTTCAAGTGTAGCGGTTTTTACATTCCCTCTCTAAGTGATATCTTATGATAAGTGTCTTTTTCTGTGTGACTTATTTCACTTAGAATCGTCGTACCTAAATCCACTCATCGTGCTGCTACTAGCCTTATGACGTTGATTTCATGGCTGAGTGATATTCCATTGTACATGTGGACCACAACTTCTTTATCCATTTTTCTCTTTCCTAGGATATTTAAGGTGTAATGAAGTGGGGGTTCTTGTCAACAGAGCAGCCCTAAACTTTGGGGTGCCTGTGTCTTGCTGATTTTTAGTTTTCCCAATTTATACGCCCATGAGTGGAAGTGCCCTATGCTCTCCAAGCTGTGTTTTTTAGATGTTTCAGAACACACCGTACACTTCTCCAGAGTGGCTGTTGGCAATTTACATCCCACCCATCAGCATAGCAAGGCTCCCATTTCTCCATGGCCGGTCCTGCATTTCTGGTTTGGACACTTTTTTCCGCATGGCCCTTTTGCCCGCTGGGAAGCGAGACTTCTTTGGAGCGCTGATTGGCCTTTCCAGGTTGCTTGGTTGGCCAAAAAGGGCGTATGCGTTTTTTCCTGAATATATTCAGGAAAAAACGTATACGCCCTTTTTGGCCAAGGGCATCATTGTCCACGTTTTGCCGCTTTTCAGGTGCTTTCAAGGCGATTCGAATCTACCTCCTGAAATCTGTTTCCTGCAATTCTGCCTTGCTTTCAAAGCCTCTTCGTTGCCTTCCCTTAATATATTTGTGGACGAGAGGTATCATTTAAAACTCTGCAGGTTTGTGAATTGCAGTGCCCCTGAGCTCCATTTTTCAACTCGCTTTTTTGGGAGCTGGCCGCAAAAGCGCAGGATTGCTTCAGGCCCTCTTCTGGTTCTGGGGGGCAGGCTGAGCTTGTGCTTAATTCTTCTTCCTGATGGGAAAATAGAGTGACCTGTGCCTGTCCCAACACCTAGAGCTAGTCTCTCATTGGTTCCCCCTCTTCCCGTTCATCCTCAGGACAAATTGCAACCTGTACGGAACAGGAGGTTAAAGGTGCTGATTCTCCAAGGAGGGAGATGGCTAGTAAATCGGCTGGAATGGCGAACCCGAGCAAAGGAGATGAGAAATGAGGTGCGTTTTAGAAACCTTTCCCGATCACACGGTGTACCATCTTCTGGGTTTCTCATGCCTGTTTTCGACGTAGGAAGATGCCCTTGAACCTGGAGATTTGGGACCCATGGGATGGGTACCATGCAGTATTACTTGAAAGGGTCTGCGTTGGCTCACCCAACCTCACCGAACCTCTCAGCCCCAAGAGTGTCCACCCTTATGTCTCAATCAGCTGTGGGTCTAGATATGGTCAATCCAGGTTGCATCACAGCCCCTGAACGAATTTTGTAAGAATTTCTCTCTCTTTCACTGTCTTTGTTTCACGGGTTTTGAAAAGTAATTTATTTTTATAATGGGGTTTAGCTGCTTTTCACGGCTGTGTTTATGCCGCTTTACACCCCCTTGACTCACTTACGGAGAGATATCAATACATAGGTTTGAAGATTCTTACTAGTCAGATATATTCTTGTGTGGTGAATAGGGGGTGTTGAGTCCAGTTCACTGAAAAAGGAATAGGTCTTGTCTCTTACATATTGGGTTTATGGAACGGTATCTGAGCTAATTTGAAACCCTTGTTTTATGCATCACCCCACCTCACCTTTCCCGTTCAGCAGCCATAGTGTGTTTCCTAAACGTGTGACTCTGTTCTGTTTTGTAATTCAGTTCAAGTGTAGCGGTTTTTACATTCCCTCTCTAAGTGATATCTTATGATAAGTGTCTTTTTCTGTGTGACTTATTTCACTTAGAATCGTCGTACATAAATCCACTCATCGTGCTGCTACTAGCCTTATGACGTTGATTTCATGGCTGAGTGATATTCCATTGTACATGAGGACCCCAACTTCTTTATCCATTTTTCTCTTTCCTAGGATATTTAAGGTGTAATGAAGTGGGGGTTCTTGTCAACAGAGCAGCCCTAAACTTTGGGGTGCCTGTGTCTTGCTGATTTTTAGTTTTCCCAATTTATACGCCCATGAGTGGAAGTGCCCTATGCTCTCCAAGCTGTGTTTTTTTAGATGTTTCAGAACACACCGTACACTTCTCCAGAGTGGCTGTTGTCAATTTACATCCCACCCATCAGCGTAGCAAGGCTCCCATTTCTCCATGGCCGGTCCTGCATTTCTGGTTTGGACACTTTTTTCCGCATGGCCCTTTTGCCCCCTGGGAAGCCAGACTTCTTTGGAGCGCTGATTGGCGTTTCCAGGTTGCTTGGTTGGCCAAAAACGGCGTATGCGTTTTTTCCTGAATATATTCAGGAAAAAACGCATACGCCCTTTTTGGCCAAGGGTATCATTGTCCACGTTTTGCCGCTTTTCAGGTGCTTTCAAGGCGATTCGAATCTACCTCCTGAAATCTGTTTCCTGCAATTCTGCCTTGCTTTCAAAGCCTCTTCGTTGCCTTCCCTTAATATATTTGTGGACGAGAGGTATCATTTAAAACTCTGCAGGTTTGTGAATTGCAGTGCCCCTGAGCTCCATTTTTCAACTCGCTTTTTTGGGAGCTGGCCGCAAAAGCGCAGGATTGCTTCAGGCCCTCTTCTGGTTCTGGGGGGCAGGCTGAGCTTGTGCTTAATTCTTCTTCCTGATGGGAAAATAGAGTGACCTGTGCCTGTCCCAACACCTAGAGCTAGTCTCTCATTGGTTCCCCCTCTTCCCGTTCATCCTCAGGACAAATTGCAACCTGTACGGAACAGGAGGTTAAAGGTGCTCATTCTCCAAGGAGGGAGATGGCTAGTAAATCGGCTGGAATGGCGAACCCGAGCAAAGGAGATGAGAAATGAGGTGCGTTTTAGAAAACTTTCCCGATCACACGGTGTACCATCTTCTGGGTTTCTCATGCCTGTTTTCGACGTAGGAAGATGCCCTTGAACCTGGAGATTTGGGACCCATGGGATGGGTACCATGCAGTATTACTTGAAAGGGTCTGCGTTGGCTCACCCTACCTCACCGAACCTCTCAGCCCCAAGAGTGTCCACCCTTATGTCTCAATCAGCTGTGGGTCTAGATATGGTCAATCCAGGTTGCATCACAGCCCCTGAACGAATTTTGTAAGAATTTCTCTCTCTTTCACTGTCTTTGTTTCACGGGTTTTGAAAAGTAATTTATTTTTATAATGGGGTTTAGCTGCTTTTCACGGCTGTGTTTATGCCGCTTTACACCCCCTTGACTCACTTACGGAGAGATATCAATACATAGGTTTGAAGATTCTTACTAGTCAGATATATTCTTGTGTGGTGAATAGGGGGTGTTGAGTCCAGTTCACTGAAAAAGGAATAGGTCTTGTCTCTTACATATTGGGTTTATGGAACGGTATCTGAGCTAATTTGAAACCCTTGTTTTATGCATCACCCCACCTCACCTTGCCCGTTCAGCAGCCATAGTGTGTTTCCTAAACGTGTGACTCTGTTCTGTTTTGTAATTCAGTTCAAGTGTAGCGGTTTTTACATTCCCTCTCTAAGTGATATCTTATGATAAGTGTCTTTTTCTGTGTGACTTATTTCACTTAGAATCGTCGTACCTAAATCCACTCATCGTGCTGCTACTAGCCTTATGACGTTGATTTCATGGCTGAGTGATATTCCATTGTACATGAGGACCACAACTTCTTTATCCATTTTTCTCTTTCCTAGGATATTTAAGGTGTAATGAAGTGGGGGTTCTTGTCAAGAGAGCAGCCCTAAACTTTGGGGTGCCTCTGTCTTGCTGATTTTTAGTTTTCCCAATTTATACGCCCATGAGTGGAAGTGCCCTATGCTCTCCAAGCTGTGTTTTTTAGATGTTTCAGAACACACCGTACACTTCTCCAGAGTGGCTGTTGGCAATTTACATCCCACCCATCAGCATAGCAAGGCTCCCATTTCTCCATGGCCGGTCCTGCATTTCTGGTTTGGACACTTTTTTCCGCATGGCCCTTTTGCCCGCTGGGAAGCGAGACTTCTTTGGAGCGCTGATTGGCCTTTCCAGGTTGCTTGGTTGGCCAAAAAGGGCGTATGCGTTTTTTCCTGAATATATTCAGGAAAAAACGTATACGCCCTTTTTGGCCAAGGGCATCATTGTCCACGTTTTGCCGCTTTTCAGGTGTTTTCAAGGCGATTCGAATCTACCTCCTGAAATCTGTTTCCTGCAATTCTGCCTTGCTTTCAAAGCCTCTTCGTTGCCTTCCCTTAATATATTTGTGGACGAGAGGTATCATTTAAAACTCTGCAGGTTTGTGAATTGCAGTGCCCCTGAGCTCCATTTTTCAACTCGCTTTTTTGGGAGCTGGCCGCAAAAGCGCAGGATTGCTTCAGGCCCTCTTCTGGTTCTGGGGGGCAGGCTGAGCTTGTGCTTAATTCTTCTTCCTGATGGGAAAATAGAGTGACCTGTGCCTGTCCCAACACCTAGAGCTAGTCTCTCATTGGTTCCCCCTCTTCCCGTTCATCCTCAGGACAAATTGCAACCTGTACGGAACAGGAGGTTAAAGGTGCTGATTCTCCAAGGAGGGAGATGGCTAGTAAATCGGCTGGAATGGCGAACCCGAGCAAAGGAGATGAGAAATGAGGTGCGTTTTAGAAACCTTTCCCGATCACACGGTGTACCATCTTCTGGGTTTCTCATGCCTGTTTTCGACGTAGGAAGATGCCCTCGAACCTGGAGATTTGGGACCCATGGGATGGGTACCATGCAGTATTACTTGAAAGGGTCTGCGTTGGCTCACCCAACCTCACCGAACCTCTCAGCCCCAAGAGTGTCCACCCTTATGTCTCAATCAGCTGTGGGTCTAGATATGGTCAATCCAGGTTGCATCACAGCCCCTGAACGAATTTTGTAAGAATTTCTCTCTCTTTCACTGTCTTTGTTTCACGGGTTTTGAAAAGTAATTTATTTTTATAATGGGGTTTAGCTGCTTTTCACGGCTGTGTTTATGCCGCTTTACACCCCCTTGACTCACTGACGGAGAGATATCAATACATAGGTTTGAAGATTCTTACTAGTCAGATATATTCTTGTGTGGTGAATAGGGGGTGTTGAGTCCAGTTCACTGAAAAAGGAATAGGTCTTGTCTCTTACATATTGGGTTTATGGAACGGTATCTGAGCTAATTTGAAACCCTTGTTTTATGCATCACCCCACCTCACCTTTCCCGTTCAGCAGCCATAGTGTGTTTCCTAAACGTGTGACTCTGTTCTGTTTTGTAATTCAGTTCAAGTGTAGCGGTTTTTACATTCCCTCTCTAAGTGATATCTTATGATAAGTGTCTTTTTCTGTGTGACTTATTTCACTTAGAATCGTCGTACCTAAATCCACTCATCGTGCTGCTACTAGCCTTATGACGTTGATTTCATGGCTGAGTGATATTCCATTGTACATGTGGACCACAACTTCTTTATCCATTTTTCTCTTTCCTAGGATATTTAAGGTGTAATGAAGTGGGGGTTCTTGTCAACAGAGCAGCCCTAAACTTTGGGGTGCCTGTGTCTTGCTGATTTTTAGTTTTCCCAATTTATACGCCCATGAGTGGAAGTGCCCTATGCTCTCCAAGCTGTGTTTTTTAGATGTTTCAGAACACACCGTACACTTCTCCAGAGTGGCTGTTGGCAATTTACATCCCACCCATCAGCATAGCAAGGCTCCCATTTCTCCATGGCCGGTCCTGCATTTCTGGTTTGGACACTTTTTTCCGCATGGCCCTTTTGCCCCCTGGGAAGCCAGACTTCTTTGGAGCGCTGATTGGCGTTTCCAGGTTGCTTGGTTGGCCAAAAACGGCGTATGCGTTTTTTCCTGAATATATTCAGGAAAAAACGCATACGCCCTTTTTGGCCAAGGGTATCATTGTCCACGTTTTGCCGCTTTTCAGGTGCTTTCAAGGCGATTCGAATCTACCTCCTGAAATCTGTTTCCTGCAATTCTGCCTTGCTTTCAAAGCCTCTTCGTTGCCTTCCCTTAATATATTTGTGGACGAGAGGTATCATTTAAAACTCTGCAGGTTTGTGAATTGCAGTGCCCCTGAGCTCCATTTTTCAACTCGCTTTTTTGGGAGCTGGCCGCAAAAGCGCAGGATTGCTTCAGGCCCTCTTCTGGTTCTGGGGGGCAGGCTGAGCTTGTGCTTAATTCTTCTTCCTGATGGGAAAATAGAGTGACCTGTGCCTGTCCCAACACCTAGAGCTAGTCTCTCATTGGTTCCCCCTCTTCCCGTTCATCCTCAGGACAAATTGCAACCTGTACGGAACAGGAGGTTAAAGGTGCTCATTCTCCAAGGAGGGAGATGGCTAGTAAATCGGCTGGAATGGCGAACCCGAGCAAAGGAGATGAGAAATGAGGTGCGTTTTAGAAACCTTTCCCGATCACACGGTGTACCATCTTCTGGGTTTCTCATGCCTGTTTTCGACGTAGGAAGATGCCCTTGAACCTGGAGATTTGGGACCCATGGGATGGGTACCATGCAGTATTACTTGAAAGGGTCTGCGTTGGCTCACCCTACCTCACCGAACCTCTCAGCCCCAAGAGTGTCCACCCTTATGTCTCAATCAGCTGTGGGTCTAGATATGGTCAATCCAGGTTGCATCACAGCCCCTGAACGAATTTTGTAAGAATTTCTCTCTCTTTCACTGTCTTTGTTTCACGGGTTTTGAAAAGTAATTTATTTTTATAATGGGGTTTAGCTGCTTTTCACGGCTGTGTTTATGCCGCTTTACACCCCCTTGACTCACTTACGGAGAGATATCAATACATAGGTTTGAAGATTCTTACTAGTCAGATATATTCTTGTGTGGTGAATAGGGGGTGTTGAGTCCAGTTCACTGAAAAAGGAATAGGTCTTGTCTCTTACATATTGGGTTTATGGAACGGTATCTGAGCTAATTTGAAACCCTTGTTTTATGCATCACCCCACCTCACCTTGCCCATTCAGCAGCCATAGTGTGTTTCCTAAACGTGTGACTCTGTTCTGTTTTGTAATTCAGTTCAAGTGTAGCGGTTTTTACATTCCCTCTCTAAGTGATATCTTATGATAAGTGTCTTTTTCTGTGTGACTTATTTCACTTAGAATCGTCGTACCTAAATCCACTCATCGTGCTGCTACTAGCCTTATGACGTTGATTTCATGGCTGAGTGATATTCCATTGTACATGAGGACCACAACTTCTTTATCCATTTTTCTCTTTCCTAGGATATTTAAGGTGTAATGAAGTGGGGGTTCTTGTCAAGAGAGCAGCCCTAAACTTTGGGGTGCCTCTGTCTTGCTGATTTTTAGTTTTCCCAATTTATACGCCCATGAGTGGAAGTGCCCTATGCTCTCCAAGCTGTGTTTTTTAGATGTTTCAGAACACACCGTACACTTCTCCAGAGTGGCTGTTGGCAATTTACATCCCACCCATCAGCATAGCAAGGCTCCCATTTCTCCATGGCCGGTCCTGCATTTCTGGTTTGGACACTTTTTTCCGCATGGCCCTTTTGCCCGCTGGGAAGCGAGACTTCTTTGGAGCGCTGATTGGCCTTTCCAGGTTGCTTGGTTGGCCAAAAAGGGCGTATGCGTTTTTTCCTGAATATATTCAGGAAAAAACGTATACGCCCTTTTTGGCCAAGGGCATCATTGTCCACGTTTTGCCGCTTTTCAGGTGTTTTCAAGGCGATTCGAATCTACCTCCTGAAATCTGTTTCCTGCAATTCTGCCTTGCTTTCAAAGCCTCTTCGTTGCCTTCCCTTAATATATTTGTGGACGAGAGGTATCATTTAAAACTCTGCAGGTTTGTGAATTGCAGTGCCCCTGAGCTCCATTTTTCAACTCGCTTTTTTGGGAGCTGGCCGCAAAAGCGCAGGATTGCTTCAGGCCCTCTTCTGGTTCTGGGGGGCAGGCTGAGCTTGTGCTTAATTCTTCTTCCTGATGGGAAAATAGAGTGACCTGTGCCTGTCCCAACACCTAGAGCTAGTCTCTCATTGGTTCCCCCTCTTCCCGTTCATCCTCAGGACAAATTGCAACCTGTACGGAACAGGAGGTTAAAGGTGCTGATTCTCCAAGGAGGGAGATGGCTAGTAAATCGGCTGGAATGGCGAACCCGAGCAAAGGAGATGAGAAATGAGGTGCGTTTTAGAAACCTTTCCCGATCACACGGTGTACCATCTTCTGGGTTTCTCATGCCTGTTTTCGACGTAGGAAGATGCCCTCGAACCTGGAGATTTGGGACCCATGGGATGGGTACCATGCAGTATTACTTGAAAGGGTCTGCGTTGGCTCACCCAACCTCACCGAACCTCTCAGCCCCAAGAGTGTCCACCCTTATGTCTCAATCAGCTGTGGGTCTAGATATGGTCAATCCAGGTTGCATCACAGCCCCTGAACGAATTTTGTAAGAATTTCTCTCTCTTTCACTGTCTTTGTTTCACGGGTTTTGAAAAGTAATTTATTTTTATAATGGGGTTTAGCTGCTTTTCACGGCTGTGTTTATGCCGCTTTACACCCCCTTGACTCACTTACGGAGAGATATCAATACATAGGTTTGAAGATTCTTACTAGTCAGATATATTCTTGTGCGGTGAATAGGGGGTGTTGAGTCCAGTTCACTGAAAAAGGAATAGGTCTTGTCTCTTACATATTGGGTTTATGGAACGGTATCTGAGCTAATTTGAAACCCTTGTTTTATGCATCACCCCACCTCACCTTTCCCGTTCAGCAGCCATAGTGTGTTTCCTAAACGTGTGACTCTGTTCTGTTTTGTAATTCAGTTCAAGTGTAGCGGTTTTTACATTCCCTCTCTAAGTGATATCTTATGATAAGTGTCTTTTTCTGTGTGACTTATTTCACTTAGAATCGTCGTACCTAAATCCACTCATCGTGCTGCTACTAGCCTTATGACGTTGATTTCATGGCTGAGTGATATTCCATTGTACATGAGGAACCCAACTTCTTTATCCATTTTTCTCTTTCCTAGGATATTTAAGGTGTAATGAAGTGGGGGTTCTTGTCAACAGAGCAGCCCTAAACTTTGGGGTGCCTGTGTCTTGCTGATTTTTAGTTTTCCCAATTTATACGCCCATGAGTGGAAGTGCCCTATGCTGTCAAAGCTGTGTTTTTTTAGATGTTTCAGAACACACCGTACACTTCTCCAGAGTGGCTGTTGGCAATTTACATCCCACCCATCAGCATAGCAAGGCTCCCATTTCTCCATGGCCGGTCCTGCATTTCTGGTTTGGACACTTTTTTCCGCATGGCCCTTTTGCCCGCTGGGAAGCGAGACTTCTTTGGAGCGCTGATTGGCCTTTCCAGGTTGCTTGGTTGGCCAAAAAGGGCGTATGCGTTTTTTCCTGAATATATTCAGGAAAAAACGTATACGCCCTTTTTGGCCAAGGGCATCATTGTCCACGTTTTGCCGCTTTTCAGGTGCTTTCAAGGCGATTCGAATCTACCTCCTGAAATCTGTTTCCTGCAATTCTGCCTTGCTTTCAAAGCCTCTTCGTTGCCTTCCCCTAATATATTTGTGGACGAGAGGTATCATTTAAAACTCTGCAGGTTTGTGAATTGCAGTGCCCCTGAGCTCCATTTTTCAACTCGCTTTTTTGGGAGCTGGCCGCAAAAGCGCAGGATTGCTTCAGGCCCTCTTCTGGTTCTGGGGGGCAGGCTGAGCTTGTGCTTAATTCTTCTTCCTGATGGGAAAATAGAGTGACCTGTGCCTGTCCCAACACCTAGAGCTAGTCTCTCATTGGTTCCCCCTCTTCCCGTTCATCCTCAGGACAAATTGCAACCTGTACGGAACAGGAGGTTAAAGGTGCTGATTCTCCAAGGAGGGAGATGGCTAGTAAATCGGCTGGAATGGCGAACCCGAGCAAAGGAGATGAGAAATGAGGTGCGTTTTAGAAACCTTTCCCGATCACACGGTGTACCATCTTCTGGGTTTCTCATGCCTGTTTTCGACGTAGGAAGATGCCCTCGAACCTGGAGATTTGGGACCCATGGGATGGGTACCATGCAGTATTACTTGAAAGGGTCTGCGTTGGCTCACCCTACCTCACCGAACCTCTCAGCCCCAAGAGTGTCCACCCTTATGTCTCAATCAGCTGTGGGTCTAGATATGGTCAATCCAGGTTGCATCACAGCCCCTGAACGAATTTTGTAAGAATTTCTCTCTCTTTCACTGTCTTTGTTTCACGGGTTTTGAAAAGTAATTTATTTTTATAATGGGGTTTAGCTGCTTTTCACGGCTGTGTTTATGCCGCTTTACACCCCCTTGACTCACTGACGGAGAGATATCAATACATAGGTTTGAAGATTCTTACTAGTCAGATATATTCTTGTGTGGTGAATAGGGGGTGTTGAGTCCAGTTCACTGAAAAAGGAATAGGTCTTGTCTCTTACATATTGGGTTTATGGAACGGTATCTGAGCTAATTTGAAACCCTTGTTTTATGCATCACCCCACCTCACTTTTCCCGTTCAGCAGCCATAGTGTGTTTCCTAAACGTGTGACTCTGTTCTGTTTTGTAATTCAGTTCAAGTGTAGCGGTTTTTACATTCCCTCTCTAAGTGATATCTTATGATAAGTGTCTTTTTCTGTGTGACTTATTTCACTTAGAATCGTCGTACCTAAATCCACTCATCGTGCTGCTACTAGCCTTATGACGTTGATTTCATGGCTGAGTGATATTCCATTGTACATGTGGACCACAACTTCTTTATCCATTTTTCTCTTTCCTAGGATATTTAAGGTGTAATGAAGTGGGGGTTCTTGTCAACAGAGCAGCCCTAAACTTTGGGGTGCCTGTGTCTTGCTGATTTTTAGTTTTCCCAATTTATACGCCCATGAGTGGAAGTGCCCTATGCTCTCCAAGCTGTGTTTTTTAGATGTTTCAGAACACACCGTACACTTCTCCAGAGTGGCTGTTGGCAATTTACATCCCACCCATCAGCATAGCAAGGCTCCCATTTCTCCATGGCCGGTCCTGCATTTCTGGTTTGGACACTTTTTTCCGCATGGCCCTTTTGCCCGCTGGGAAGCGAGACTTCTTTGGAGCGCTGATTGGCCTTTCCAGGTTGCTTGGTTGGCCAAAAAGGGCGTATGCGTTTTTTCCTGAATATATTCAGGAAAAAACGTATACGCCCTTTTTGGCCAAGGGCATCATTGTCCACGTTTTGCCGCTTTTCAGGTGCTTTCAAGGCGATTCGAATCTACCTCCTGAAATCTGTTTCCTGCAATTCTGCCTTGCTTTCAAAGCCTCTTCGTTGCCTTCCCTTAATATATTTGTGGACGAGAGGTATCATTTAAAACTCTGCAGGTTTGTGAATTGCAGTGCCCCTGAGCTCCATTTTTCAACTCGCTTTTTTGGGAGCTGGCCGCAAAAGCGCAGGATTGCTTCAGGCCCTCTTCTGGTTCTGGGGGGCAGGCTGAGCTTGTGCTTAATTCTTCTTCCTGATGGGAAAATAGAGTGACCTGTGCCTGTCCCAACACCTAGAGCTAGTCTCTCATTGGTTCCCCCTCTTCCCGTTCATCCTCAGGACAAATTGCAACCTGTACGGAACAGGAGGTTAAAGGTGCTCATTCTCCAAGGAGGGAGATGGCTAGTAAATCGGCTGGAATGGCGAACCCGAGCAAAGGAGATGAGAAATGAGGTGCGTTTTAGAAACCTTTCCCGATCACACGGTGTACCATCTTCTGGGTTTCTCATGCCTGTTTTCGACGTAGGAAGATGCCCTTGAACCTGGAGATTTGGGACCCATGGGATGGGTACCATGCAGTATTACTTGAAAGGGTCTGCGTTGGCTCACCCTACCTCACCGAACCTCTCAGCCCCAAGAGTGTCCACCCTTATGTCTCAATCAGCTGTGGGTCTAGATATGGTCAATCCAGGTTGCATCACAGCCCCTGAACGAATTTTGTAAGAATTTCTCTCTCTTTCACTGTCTTTGTTTCACGGGTTTTGAAAAGTAATTTATTTTTATAATGGGGTTTAGCTGCTTTTCACGGCTGTGTTTATGCCGCTTTACACCCCCTTGACTCACTGACGGAGAGATATCAATACATAGGTTTGAAGATTCTTACTAGTCAGATATATTCTTGTGTGGTGAATAGGGGGTGTTGAGTCCAGTTCACTGAAAAAGGAATAGGTCTTGTCTCTTACATATTGGGTTTATGGAACGGTATCTGAGCTAATTTGAAACCCTTGTTTTATGCATCACCCCACCTCACCTTTCCCGTTCAGCAGCCATAGTGTGTTTCCTAAACGTGTGACTCTGTTCTGTTTTGTAATTCAGTTCAAGTGTAGCGGTTTTTACATTCCCTCTCTAAGTGATATCTTATGATAAGTGTCTTTTTCTGTGTGACTTATTTCACTTAGAATCGTCGTACCTAAATCCACTCATCGTGCTGCTACTAGCCTTATGACGTTGATTTCATGGCTGAGTGATATTCCATTGTACATGTGGACCACAACTTCTTTATCCATTTTTCTCTTTCCTAGGATATTTAAGGTGTAATGAAGTGGGGGTTCTTGTCAACAGAGCAGCCCTAAACTTTGGGGTGCCTGTGTCTTGCTGATTTTTAGTTTTCCCAATTTATACGCCCATGAGTGGAAGTGCCCTATGCTCTCCAAGCTGTGTTTTTTAGATGTTTCAGAACACACCGTACACTTCTCCAGAGTGGCTGTTGGCAATTTACATCCCACCCATCAGCATAGCAAGGCTCCCATTTCTCCATGGCCGGTCCTGCATTTCTGGTTTGGACACTTTTTTCCGCATGGCCCTTTTGCCCGCTGGGAAGCGAGACTTCTTTGGAGCGCTGATTGGCCTTTCCAGGTTGCTTGGTTGGCCAAAAAGGGCGTATGCGTTTTTTCCTGAATATATTCAGGAAAAAACGTATACGCCCTTTTTGGCCAAGGGCATCATTGTCCACGTTTTGCCGCTTTTCAGGTGCTTTCAAGGCGATTCGAATCTACCTCCTGAAATCTGTTTCCTGCAATTCTGCCTTGCTTTCAAAGCCTCTTCGTTGCCTTCCCTTAATATATTTGTGGACGAGAGGTATCATTTAAAACTCTGCAGGTTTGTGAATTGCAGTGCCCCTGAGCTCCATTTTTCAACTCGCTTTTTTGGGAGCTGGCCGCAAAAGCGCAGGATTGCTTCAGGCCCTCTTCTGGTTCTGGGGGGCAGGCTGAGCTTGTGCTTAATTCTTCTTCCTGATGGGAAAATAGAGTGACCTGTGCCTGTCCCAACACCTAGAGCTAGTCTCTCATTGGTTCCCCCTCTTCCCGTTCATCCTCAGGACAAATTGCAACCTGTACGGAACAGGAGGTTAAAGGTGCTGATTCTCCAAGGAGGGAGATGGCTAGTAAATCGGCTGGAATGGCGAACCCGAGCAAAGGAGATGAGAAATGAGGTGCGTTTTAGAAACCTTTCCCGATCACACGGTGTACCATCTTCTGGGTTTCTCATGCCTGTTTTCGACGTAGGAAGATGCCCTTGAACCTGGAGATTTGGGACCCATGGGATGGGTACCATGCAGTATTACTTGAAAGGGTCTGCGTTGGCTCACCCAACCTCACCAAACCTCTCAGCCCCAAGAGTGTCCACCCTTATGTCTCAATCAGCTGTGGGTCTAGATATGGTCAATCCAGGTTGCATCACAGCCCCTGAACGAATTTTGTAAGAATTTCTCTCTCTTTCACTGTCTTTGTTTCACGGGTTTTGAAAAGTAATTTATTTTTATAATGGGGTTTAGCTGCTTTTCACGGCTGTGTTTATGTCGCTTTACACCCCCTTGACTCACTTACGGAGAGATATCAATACATAGGTTTGAAGATTCTTACTAGTCAGATATATTCTTGTGTGGTGAATAGGGGGTGTTGAGTCCAGTTCACTGAAAAAGGAATAGGTCTTGTCTCTTACATATTGGGTTTATGGAACGGTATCTGAGCTAATTTGAAACCCTTTTTTTATGCATCACCCCACCTCACCTTTCCCGTTCAGCAGCCATAGTGTGTTTCCTAAACGTGTGACTCTGTTCTGTTTTGTAATTCAGTTCAAGTGTAGCGTTTTTTACATTCCCTCCCTAAGTGATATCTTATGATAAGTGCCTTTTTCTGTGTGACTTATTTCACTTAGAATCGTCGTACCTAAATCCACTCATCGTGCTGCTACTAGCCTTATGACGTTGATTTCATGGCTGAGTGATATTCCATTGTACATGTGGACCACAACTTCTTTATCCATTTTTCTCTTTCCTAGGATATTTAAGGTGTAATGAAGTGGGGGTTCTTGTCAACAGAGCAGCCCTAAACTTTGGGGTGCCTGTGTCTTGCTGATTTTTAGTTTTCCCAATTTATACGCCCATGAGTGGAAGTGCCCTATGCTCTCCAAGCTGTGTTTTTTAGATGTTTCAGAACACACCGTACACTTCTCCAGAGTGGCTGTTGGCAATTTACATCCCACCCATCAGCATAGCAAGGCTCCCATTTCTCCATGGCCGGTCCTGCATTTCTGGTTTGGACACTTTTTTCCGCATGGCCCTTTTGCCCGCTGGGAAGCGAGACTTCTTTGGAGCGCTGATTGGCCTTTCCAGGTTGCTTGGTTGGCCAAAAAGGGCGTATGCGTTTTTTCCTGAATATATTCAGGAAAAAACGTATACGCCCTTTTTGGCCAAGGGCATCATTGTCCACGTTTTGCCGCTTTTCAGGTGCTTTCAAGGCGATTCGAATCTACCTCCTGAAATCTGTTTCCTGCAATTCTGCCTTGCTTTCAAAGCTTCTTCGTTGCCTTCCCTTAATATATTTGTGGACGAGAGGTATCATTTAAAACTCTGCAGGTTTGTGAATTGCAGTGCCCCTGAGCTCCATTTTTCAACTCGCTTTTTTGGGAGCTGGCCGCAAAAGCGCAGGATTGCTTCAGGCCCTCTTCTGGTTCTGGGGGGCAGGCTGAGCTTGTGCTTAATTCTTCTTCCTGATGGGAAAATAGAGTGACCTGTGCCTGTCCCAACACCTAGAGCTAGTCTCTCATTGGTTCCCCCTCTTCCCGTTCATCCTCAGGACAAATTGCAACCTGTACGGAACAGGAGGTTAAAGGTGCTGATTCTCCAAGGAGGGAGATGGCTAGTAAATCGGCTGGAATGGCGAACCCGAGCAAAGGAGATGAGAAATGAGGTGCGTTTTAGAAACCTTTCCCGATCACACGGTGTACCATCTTCTGGGTTTCTCATGCCTGTTTTCGACGTAGGAAGATGCCCTTGAACCTGGAGATTTGGGACCCATGGGATGGGTACCATGCAGTATTACTTGAAAGGGTCTGCGTTGGCTCACCCTACCTCACCGAACCTCTCAGCCCCAAGAGTGTCCACCCTTATGTCTCAATCAGCTGTGGGTCTAGATATGGTCAATCCAGGTTGCATCACAGCCCCTGAACGAATTTTGTAAGAATTTCTCTCTCTTTCACTGTCTTTGTTTCACGGGTTTTGAAAAGTAATTTATTTTTATAATGGGGTTTAGCTGCTTTTCACGGCTGTGTTTATGCCGCTTTACACCCCCTTGACTCACTTACGGAGAGATATCAATACATAGGTTTGAAGATTTTTACTAGTCAGATATATTCTTGTGTGGTGAATAGGGGGTGTTGAGTCCAGTTCACTGAAAAAGGAATAGGTCTTGTCTCTTACATATTGGGTTTATGGAACGGTATCTGAGCTAATTTGAAACCCTTGTTTTATGCATCACCCCACCTCACCTTTCCCGTTCAGCAGCCATAGTGTGTTTTCTAACCGTGTGACTCTGTTCTGTTTTGTAATTCAGTTCAAGTGTAGCGGTTTTTACATTCCCTCTCTAAGTGATATCTTACGATAAGTGTCTTTTTCTGTGTGACTTATTTCACTTAGAATCGTCGTACATAAATCCACTCATCGTGCTGCTACTAGCCTTATGACGTTGATTTCATGGCTGAGTGATATTCCATTGTACATGAGGACCCCAACTTCTTTACCCATTTTTCTCTTTCCTAGGATATTTAAGGTGTAATGAAGTGGGGGTTCTTGTCAACAGAGCAGCCCTAAACTTTGTGGTGCCTGTGTCTTGCTGATTTTTAGTTTTCCCAATTTATACGCCCATGAGTGGAAGTGCCCTATGCTCTCCAAGCTGTGTTTTTTTAGATGTTTCAGAACACACCGTACACTTCTCCAGAGTGGCTGTTGGCAATTTACATCCCACCCATCAGCGTAGCAAGGCTCCCATTTCTCCATGGCCGGTCCTGCATTTCTGGTTTGGACACTTTTTTCCGCATGGCCCTTTTGCCCCCTGGGAAGCCAGACTTCTTTGGAGCGCTGATTGGCGTTTCCAGGTTGCTTGGTTGGCCAAAAAGGGCGTATGCGTTTTTTCCTGAATATATTGAGGAAAAAACGCATACGCCCTTTTTGGCCAAGGGTATCATTGTCCACGTTTTGCCGCTTTTCAGGTGCTTTCAAGGCGATTCGAATCTACCTCCTGAAATCTGTTTCCTGCAATTCTGCCTTGCTTTCAAAGCCTCTTCGTTGCCTTCCCTTAATATATTTGTGGACGAGAGGTATCATTTAAAACTCTGCAGGTTTGTGAATTGCAGTGCCCCTGAGCTCCATTTTTCAACTCGCTTTTTTGGGAGCTGGCCGCAAAAGCGCAGGATTGCTTCAGGCCCTCTTCTGGTTCTGGGGGGCAGGCTGAGCTTGTGCTTAATTCTTCTTCCTGATGGGAAAATAGAGTGACCTGTGCCTGTCCCAGCACCTAGAGCTAGTCTCTCATTGGTTCCCCCTCTTCCCGTTCATCCTCAGGACAAATTGCAACCTGTACGGAACAGGAGGTTAAAGGTGCTGATTCTCCAAGGAGGGAGATGGCTAGTAAATCGGCTGGAATGGCGAACCCGAGCAAAGGAGATGAGAAATGAGGTGCGTTTTAGAAACCTTTCCCGATCACACGGTGTACCATCTTCTGGGTTTCTCATGCCTGTTTTCGATGTAGGAAGATGCCCTTGAACCTGGAGATTTGGGACCCATGGGATGGGTACCATGCAGTATTACTTGAAAGGGTCTGCGTTGGCTCACCCAACCTCACCAAACCTCTCAGCCCCAAGAGTGTCCACCCTTATGTCTCAATCAGCTGTGGGTCTAGATATGGTCAATCCAGGTTGCATCACAGCCCCTGAACGAATTTTGTAAGAATTTCTCTCTCTTTCACTGTCTTTGTTTCACGGGTTTTGAAAAGTAATTTATTTTTATAATGGGGTTTAGCTGCTTTTCACGGCTGTGTTTATGTCGCTTTACACCCCCTTGACTCACTTACGGAGAGATATCAATACATAGGTTTGAAGATTCTTACTAGTCAGATATATTCTTGTGTGGTGAATAGGGGGTGTTGAGTCCAGTTCACTGAAAAAGGAATAGGTCTTGTCTCTTACATATTGGGTTTATGGAACGGTATCTGAGCTAATTTGAAACCCTTTTTTTATGCATCACCCCACCTCACCTTTCCCGTTCAGCAGCCATAGTGTGTTTCCTAAACGTGTGACTCTGTTCTGTTTTGTAATTCAGTTCAAGTGTAGCGGTTTTTACATTCCCTCTCTAAGTGATATCTTATGATAAGTGCCTTTTTCTGTGTGACTTATTTCACTTAGAATCGTCGTACCTAAATCCACTCATCGTGCTGCTACTAGCCTTATGACGTTGATTTCATGGCTGAGTGATATTCCATTGTACATGTGGACCACAACTTCTTTATCCATTTTTCTCTTTCCTAGGATATTTAAGGTGTAATGAAGTGGGGGTTCTTGTCAACAGAGCAGCCCTAAACTTTGGGGTGCCTGTGTCTTGCTGATTTTTAGTTTTCCCAATTTATACGCCCATGAGTGGAAGTGCCCTATGCTCTCCAAGCTGTGTTTTTTAGATGTTTCAGAACACACCGTACACTTCTCCAGAGTGGCTGTTGGCAATTTACATCCCACCCATCAGCATAGCAAGGCTCCCATTTCTCCATGGCCGGTCCTGCATTTCTGGTTTGGACACTTTTTTCCGCATGGCCCTTTTGCCCCCTGGGAAGCCAGACTTCTTTGGAGCGCTGATTGGCGTTTCCAGGTTGCTTGGTTGGCCAAAAAGGGCGTATGCGTTTTTTCCTGAATATATTCAGGAAAAAACGCATACGCCCTTTTTGGCCAAGGGCATCATTGTCCACGTTTTGCCGCTTTTCAGGTGCTTTCAAGGCGATTCGAATCTACCTCCTGAAATCTGTTTCCTGCAATTCTGCCTTGCTTTCAAAGCCTCTTCGTTGCCTTCCCTTAATATATTTGTGGACGAGAGGT
Source organism: Balaenoptera acutorostrata (assembly GCF_949987535.1). Taxonomy (NCBI): domain Eukaryota; kingdom Metazoa; phylum Chordata; class Mammalia; order Artiodactyla; family Balaenopteridae; genus Balaenoptera; species Balaenoptera acutorostrata. The sequence continues at coordinate 168,224 of NW_026646298.1, forward strand.
ATCATTTAAAACTCTGCAGGTTTGTGAATTGCAGTGCCCCTGAGCTCCATTTTTCAACTCGCTTTTTTGGGAGCTGGCCGCAAAAGCGCAGGATTGCTTCAGGCCCTCTTCTGGTTCTGGGGGGCAGGCTGAGCTTGTGCTTAATTCTTCTTCCTGATGGGAAAATAGAGTGACCTGTGCCTGTCCCAACACCTAGAGCTAGTCTCTCATTGGTTCCCCCTCTTCCCGTTCATCCTCAGGACAAATTGCAACCTGTACGGAACAGGAGGTTAAAGGTGCTGATTCTCCAAGGAGGGAGATGGCTAGTAAATCGGCTGGAATGGCGAACCCGAGCAAAGGAGATGAGAAATGAGGTGCGTTTTAGAAACCTTTCCCGATCACACGGTGTACCATCTTCTGGGTTTCTCATGCCTGTTTTCGATGTAGGAAGATGCCCTTGAACCTGGAGATTTGGGACCCATGGGATGGGTACCATGCAGTATTACTTGAAAGAGTCTGCGTTGGCTCACCCAACCTCACCAAACCTCTCAGCCCCAAGAGTGTCCACCCTTATGTCTCAATCAGCTGTGGGTCTAGATATGGTCAATCCAGGTTGCATCACAGCCCCTGAACGAATTTTGTAAGAATTTCTCTCTCTTTCACTGTCTTTGTTTCACGGGTTTGGAAAAGTAATTTATTTTTATAATGGGGTTTAGCTGCTTTTCACGGCTGTGTTTATGCCGCTTTACACCCCCTTGACTCACTTACGGAAAGATATCAATACATAGGTTTGAAGATTCTTACTAGTCAGATATATTCTTGTGTGGTGAATAGGGGGTGTTGAGTCCAGTTCACTGAAAAAGGAATAGGTCTTGTCTCTTACATATTGGGTTTATGGAACGGTATCTGAGCTAATTTGAAACCCTTTTTTTATGCATCACCCCACCTCACCTTTCCCGTTCAGCAGCCATAGTGTGTTTCCTAAACGTGTGACTCTGTTCTGTTTTGTAATTCAGTTCAAGTGTAGCGGTTTTTACATTCCCTCTCTAAGTGATATCTTATGATAAGTGCCTTTTTCTGTGTGACTTATTTCACTTAGAATCGTCGTACCTAAATCCACTCATCGTGCTGCTACTAGCCTTATGACGTTGATTTCATGGCTGAGTGATATTCCATTGTACATGTGGACCACAACTTCTTTATCCATTTTTCTCTTTCCTAGGATATTTAAGGTGTAATGAAGTGGGGGTTCTTGTCAACAGAGCAGCCCTAAACTTTGGGGTGCCTGTGTCTTGCTGATTTTTAGTTTTCCCAATTTATACGCCCATGAGTGGAAGTGCCCTATGCTCTCCAAGCTGTGTTTTTTAGATGTTTCAGAACACACCGTACACTTCTCCAGAGTGGCTGTTGGCAATTTACATCCCACCCATCAGCATAGCAAGGCTCCCATTTCTCCATGGCCGGTCCTGCATTTCTGGTTTGGACACTTTTTTCCGCATGGCCCTTTTGCCCGCTGGGAAGCGAGACTTCTTTGGAGCGCTGATTGGCCTTTCCAGGTTGCTTGGTTGGCCAAAAAGGGCGTATGCGTTTTTTCCTGAATATATTCAGGAAAAAACGTATACGCCCTTTTTGGCCAAGGGCATCATTGTCCACGTTTTGCCGCTTTTCAGGTGCTTTCAAGGCGATTCGAATCTACCTCCTGAAATCTGTTTCCTGCAATTCTGCCTTGCTTTCAAAGCTTCTTCGTTGCCTTCCCTTAATATATTTGTGGACGAGAGGTATCATTTAAAACTCTGCAGGTTTGTGAATTGCAGTGCCCCTGAGCTCCATTTTTCAACTCGCTTTTTTGGGAGCTGGCCGCAAAAGCGCAGGATTGCTTCAGGCCCTCTTCTGGTTCTGGGGGGCAGGCTGAGCTTGTGCTTAATTCTTCTTCCTGATGGGAAAATAGAGTGACCTGTGCCTGTCCCAACACCTAGAGCTAGTCTCTCATTGGTTCCCCCTCTTCCCGTTCATCCTCAGGACAAATTGCAACCTGTACGGAACAGGAGGTTAAAGGTGCTGATTCTCCAAGGAGGGAGATGGCTAGTAAATCGGCTGGAATGGCGAACCCGAGCAAAGGAGATGAGAAATGAGGTGCGTTTTAGAAACCTTTCCCGATCACACGGTGTACCATCTTCTGGGTTTCTCATGCCTGTTTTCGACGTAGGAAGATGCCCTTGAACCTGGAGATTTGGGACCCATGGGATGGGTACCATGCAGTATTACTTGAAAGGGTCTGCGTTGGCTCACCCTACCTCACCGAACCTCTCAGCCCCAAGAGTGTCCACCCTTATGTCTCAATCAGCTGTGGGTCTAGATATGGTCAATCCAGGTTGCATCACAGCCCCTGAACGAATTTTGTAAGAATTTCTCTCTCTTTCACTGTCTTTGTTTCACGGGTTTGGAAAAGTAATTTATTTTTATAATGGGGTTTAGCTGCTTTTCACGGCTGTGTTTATGCCGCTTTACACCCCCTTGACTCACTTACGGAAAGATATCAATACATAGGTTTGAAGATTCTTACCAGTCAGATATATTCTTGTGTGGTGAATAGGGGGTGTTGAGTCCAGTTCACTGAAAAAGGAATAGGTCTTGTCTCTTACATATTGGGTTTATGGAACGGTATCTGAGCTAATTTGAAACCCTTTTTTTATGCATCACCCCACCTCACCTTTCCCGTTCAGCAGCCATAGTGTGTTTCCTAAACGTGTGACTCTGTTCTGTTTTGTAATTCAGTTCAAGTGTAGCGGTTTTTACATTCCCTCTCTAAGTGATATCTTATGATAAGTGCCTTTTTCTGTGTGACTTATTTCACTTAGAATCGTCGTACCTAAATCCACTCATCGTGCTGCTACTAGCCTTATGACGTTGATTTCATGGCTGAGTGATATTCCATTGTACATGTGGACCACAACTTCTTTATCCATTTTTCTCTTTCCTAGGATATTTAAGGTGTAATGAAGTGGGGGTTCTTGTCAACAGAGCAGCCCTAAACTTTGGGGTGCCTGTGTCTTGCTGATTTTTAGTTTTCCCAATTTATACGCCCATGAGTGGAAGTGCCCTATGCTCTCCAAGCTGTGTTTTTTAGATGTTTCAGAACACACCGTACACTTCTCCAGAGTGGCTGTTGGCAATTTACATCCCACCCATCAGCATAGCAAGGCTCCCATTTCTCCATGGCCGGTCCTGCATTTCTGGTTTGGACACTTTTTTCCGCATGGCCCTTTTGCCCGCTGGGAAGCGAGACTTCTTTGGAGCGCTGATTGGCCTTTCCAGGTTGCTTGGTTGGCCAAAAAGGGCGTATGCGTTTTTTCCTGAATATATTCAGGAAAAAACGTATACGCCCTTTTTGGCCAAGGGCATCATTGTCCACGTTTTGCCGCTTTTCAGGTGCTTTCAAGGCGATTCGAATCTACCTCCTGAAATCTGTTTCCTGCAATTCTGCCTTGCTTTCAAAGCTTCTTCGTTGCCTTCCCTTAATATATTTGTGGACGAGAGGTATCATTTAAAACTCTGCAGGTTTGTGAATTGCAGTGCCCCTGAGCTCCATTTTTCAACTCGCTTTTTTGGGAGCTGGCCGCAAAAGCGCAGGATTGCTTCAGGCCCTCTTCTGGTTCTGGGGGGCAGGCTGAGCTTGTGCTTAATTCTTCTTCCTGATGGGAAAATAGAGTGACCTGTGCCTGTCCCAACACCTAGAGCTAGTCTCTCATTGGTTCCCCCTCTTCCCGTTCATCCTCAGGACAAATTGCAACCTGTACGGAACAGGAGGTTAAAGGTGCTGATTCTCCAAGGAGGGAGATGGCTAGTAAATCGGCTGGAATGGCGAACCCGAGCAAAGGAGATGAGAAATGAGGTGCGTTTTAGAAACCTTTCCCGATCACACGGTGTACCATCTTCTGGGTTTCTCATGCCTGTTTTCGACGTAGGAAGATGCCCTTGAACCTGGAGATTTGGGACCCATGGGATGGGTACCATGCAGTATTACTTGAAAGGGTCTGCGTTGGCTCACCCTACCTCACCGAACCTCTCAGCCCCAAGAGTGTCCACCCTTATGTCTCAATCAGCTGTGGGTCTAGATATGGTCAATCCAGGTTGCATCACAGCCCCTGAACGAATTTTGTAAGAATTTCTCTCTCTTTCACTGTCTTTGTTTCACGGGTTTTGAAAAGTAATTTATTTTTATAATGGGGTTTAGCTGCTTTTCACGGCTGTGTTTATGCCGCTTTACACCCCCTTGACTCACTTACGGAGAGATATCAATACATAGGTTTGAAGATTCTTACTAGTCAGATATATTCTTGTGTGGTGAATAGGGGGTGTTGAGTCCAGTTCACTGAAAAAGGAATAGGTCTTGTCTCTTACATATTGGGTTTATGGAACGGTATCTGAGCTAATTTGAAACCCTTGTTTTATGCATCACCCCACCTCACCTTTCCCGTTCAGCAGCCATAGTGTGTTTCCTAAACGTGTGACTCTGTTCTGTTTTGTAATTCAGTTCAAGTGTAGCGGTTTTTACATTCCCTCTCTAAGTGATATCTTAGGATAAGTGTCTTTTTCTGTGTGACTTATTTCACTTAGAATCGTCGTACATAAATCCACTCATCGTGCTGCTACTAGCCTTATGACGTTGATTTCATGGCTGAGTGATATTCCATTGTACATGAGGACCCCAACTTCTTTACCCATTTTTCTCTTTCCTAGGATATTTAAGGTGTAATGAAGTGGGGGTTCTTGTCAACAGAGCAGCCCTAAACTTTGGGGTGCCTGTGTCTTGCTGATTTTTAGTTTTCCCAATTTATACGCCCATGAGTGGAAGTGCCCTATGCTCTCCAAGCTGTGTTTTTTTAGATGTTTCAGAACACACCGTACACTTCTCCAGAGTGGCTGTTGGCAATTTACATCCCACCCATCAGCGTAGCAAGGCTCCCATTTCTCCATGGCCGGTCCTGCATTTCTGGTTTGGACACTTTTTTCCGCATGGCCCTTTTGCCCCCTGGGAAGCCAGACTTCTTTGGAGCGCTGATTGGCGTTTCCAGGTTGCTTGGTTGGCCAAAAAGGGCGTATGCGTTTTTTCCTGAATATATTGAGGAAAAAACGCATACGCCCTTTTTGGCCAAGGGTATCATTGTCCACGTTTTGCCGCTTTTCAGGTGCTTTCAAGGCGATTCGAATCTACCTCCTGAAATCTGTTTCCTGCAATTCTGCCTTGCTTTCAAAGCCTCTTCGTTGCCTTCCCTTAATATATTTGTGGACGAGAGGTATCATTTAAAACTCTGCAGGTTTGTGAATTGCAGTGCCCCTGAGCTCCATTTTTCAACTCGCTTTTTTGGGAGCTGGCCGCAAAAGCGCAGGATTGCTTCAGGCCCTCTTCTGGTTCTGGGGGGCAGGCTGAGCTTGTGCTTAATTCTTCTTCCTGATGGGAAAATAGAGTGACCTGTGCCTGTCCCAACACCTAGAGCTAGTCTCTCATTGGTTCCCCCTCTTCCCGTTCATCCTCAGGACAAATTGCAACCTGTACGGAACAGGAGGTTAAAGGTGCTGATTCTCCAAGGAGGGAGATGGCTAGTAAATCGGCTGGAATGGCGAACCCGAGCAAAGGAGATGAGAAATGAGGTGCATTTTAGAAACCTTTCCCGATCACACGGTGTACCATCTTCTGGGTTTCTCATGCCTGTTTTCGACGTAGGAAGATGCCCTTGAACCTGGAGATTTGGGACCCATGGGATGGGTACCATGCAGTATTACTTGAAAGGGTCTGCGTTGGCTCACCATACCTCACCGAACCTCTCAGCCCCAAGAGTGTCCACCCTTATGTCTCAATCAGCTGTGGGTCTAGATATGGTCAATCCAGGTTGCATCACAGCCCCTGAACGAATTTTGTAAGAATTTCTCTCTCTTTCACTGTCTTTGTTTCACGGGTTTTGAAAAGTAATTTATTTTTATAATGGGGTTTAGCTGCTTTTCACGGCTGTGTTTATGCCGCTTTACACCCCCTTGACTCACTTACGGAGAGATATCAATACATAGGTTTGAAGATTCTTACTAGTCAGATATATTCTTGTGTGGTGAATAGGGGGTGTTGAGTCCAGTTCACTGAAAAAGGAATAGGTCTTGTCTCTTACATATTGGGTTTATGGAACGGTATCTGAGCTAATTTGAAACCCTTGTTTTATGCATCACCCCACCTCACCTTTCCCGTTCAGCAGCCATAGTGTGTTTCCTAAACGTGTGACTCTGTTCTGTTTTGTAATTCAGTTCAAGTGTAGCGGTTTTTACATTCCCTCTCTAAGTGATATCTTATGATAAGTGTCTTTTTCTGTGTGACTTATTTCACTTAGAATCGTCGTACATAAATCCACTCATCGTGCTGCTACTAGCCTTATGACGTTGATTTCATGGCTGAGTGATATTCCATTGTACATGAGGACCCCAACTTCTTTACCCATTTTTCTCTTTCCTAGGATATTTAAGGTGTAATGAAGTGGGGGTTCTTGTCAACAGAGCAGCCCTAAACTTTGGGGTGCCTCTGTCTTGCTGATTTTTAGTTTTCCCAATTTATACGCCCATGAGTGGAAGTGCCCTATGCTCTCCAAGCTGTGTTTTTTTAGATGTTTCAGAACACACCGTACACTTCTCCAGAGTGGCTGTTGGCAATTTACATCCCACCCATCAGCGTAGCAAGGCTCCCATTTCTCCATGGCCGGTCCTGCATTTCTGGTTTGGACACTTTTTTCCGCATGGCCCTTTTGCCCCCTGGGAAGCCAGACTTCTTTGGAGCGCTGATTGGCGTTTCCAGGTTGCTTGGTTGGCCAAAAAGGGCGTATGCGTTTTTTCCTGAATATATTGAGGAAAAAACGCATACGCCCTTTTTGGCCAAGGGTATCATTGTCCACGTTTTGCCGCTTTTCAGGTGCTTTCAAGGCGATTCGAATCTACCTCCTGAAATCTGTTTCCTGCAATTCTGCCTTGCTTTCAAAGCCTCTTCGTTGCCTTCCCTTAATATATTTGTGGACGAGAGGTATCATTTAAAACTCTGCAGGTTTGTGAATTGCAGTGCCCCTGAGCTCCATTTTTCAACTCGCTTTTTTGGGAGCTGGCCGCAAAAGCGCAGGATTGCTTCAGGCCCTCTTCTGGTTCTGGGGGGCAGGCTGAGCTTGTGCTTAATTCTTCTTCCTGATGGGAAAATAGAGTGACCTGTGCCTGTCCCAACACCTAGAGCTAGTCTCTCATTGGTTCCCCCTCTTCCCGTTCATCCTCAGGACAAATTGCAACCTGTACGGAACAGGAGGTTAAAGGTGCTGATTCTCCAAGGAGGGAGATGGCTAGTAAATCGGCTGGAATGGCGAACCCGAGCAAAGGAGATGAGAAATGAGGTGCGTTTTAGAAACCTTTCCCGATCACACGGTGTACCATCTTCTGGGTTTCTCATGCCTGTTTTCGACGTAGGAAGATGCCCTTGAACCTGGAGATTTGGGACCCATGGGATGGGTACCATGCAGTATTACTTGAAAGGGTCTGCGTTGGCTCACCCTACCTCACCGAACCTCTCAGCCCCAAGAGTGTCCACCCTTATGTCTCAATCAGCTGTGGGTCTAGATATGGTCAATCCAGGTTGCATCACAGCCCCTGAACGAATTTTGTAAGAATTTCTCTCTCTTTCACTGTCTTTGTTTCACCGGTTTTGAAAAGTAATTTATTTTTATAATGGGGTTTAGCTGCTTTTCACGGCTGTGTTTATGCCGCTTTACACCCCCTTGACTCACTTACGGAGAGATATCAATGCATAGGTTTGAAGATTCTTACTAGTCAGATATATTCTTGTGCGGTGAATAGGGGGTGTTGAGTCCAGTTCACTGAAAAAGGAATAGGTCTTGTCTCTTACATATTGGGTTTATGGAACGGTATCTGAGCTAATTTGAAACCCTTGTTTTATGCATCACCCCACCTCACCTTGCCCGTTCAGCAGCCATAGTGTGTTTTCTAAACGTGTGACTCTGTTCTGTTTTGCAATTCAGTTCAAGTGTAGCGGTTTTTACATTCCCTCTCTAAGTGATATCTTAGGATAAGTGTCTTTTTCTGTGTGACTTATTTCACTTAGAATCGTCGTACCTAAATCCACTCATCGTGCTGCTACTAGCCTTATGACGTTGATTTCATGGCTGAGTGATATTCCATTGTACATGAGGACCCCAACTTCTTTATCCATTTTTCTCTTTCCTAGGATATTTAAGGTGTAATGAAGTGGGGGTTCTTGTCAACAGAGCAGCCCTAAACTTTGGGGTGCCTGTGTCTTGCTGATTTTTAGTTTTCCCAATTTATACGCCCATGAGTGGAAGTGCCCTATGCTCTCCAAGCTGTGTTTTTTAGATGTTTCAGAACACACCGTACACTTCTCCAGAGTGGCTGTTGGCAATTTACATCCCACCCATCAGCGTAGCAAGGCTCCCATTTCTCCATGGCCGGTCCTGCATTTCTGGTTTGGACACTTTTTTCCACATGGCCCTTTTGCCCGCTGGGAAGCGAGACTTCTTTGGAGCGCTGATTGGCCTTTCCAGGTTGCTTGGTTGGCCAAAAAGTGCGTATGCGTTTTTTCCTGAATATATTCAGGAAAAAACGCATACGCTCTTTGTGGCCAAGGGCATCATTGTCCACGTTTTGCCGCTTTTCATGTGCTTTCAAGGCGATTCGAATCTACCTCCTGAAATCTGTTTCCTGCAATTCTGCCTTGCTTTCAAGGCCGCTTCGTTGCCTTCCCTTAATATATTTGTGGACGAGAGGTATCATTTAAAACTCTGCAGGTTTGTGAATTGCAGTGCCCCTGAGCTCCATTTTTCAACTCGCTTTTTTGGGAGCTGGCCGCAAAAGCGCAGGATTGCTTCAGGCCCTCTTCTGGTTCTGGGGGGCAGGCTGAGCTTGTGCTTAATTCTTCTTCCTGATGGGAAAATAGAGTGACCTGTGCCTGTCCCAACACCTAGAGCTAGTCTCTCATTGGTTCCCCCTCTTCCCGTTCATCCTCAGGACAAATTGCAACCTGTACGGAACAGGAGGTTAAAGGTGCTGATTCTCCAAGGAGGGAGATGGCTAGTAAATCGGCTGGAATGGCGAACCCGAGCAAAGGAGATGAGAAATGAGGTGCGTTTTAGAAACCTTTCCCGATCACACGGTGTACCATCTTCTGGGTTTCTCATGCCTGTTTTCGACGTAGGAAGATGCCCTTGAACCTGGAGATTTGGGACCCATGGGATGGGTACCATGCAGTATTACTTGAAAGGGTCTGCGTTGGCTCACCCAACCTCACCGAACCTCTCAGCCCCAAGAGTGTCCACCCTTATGTCTCAATCAGCTGTGGGTCTAGATATGGTCAATCCAGGTTGCATCACAGCCCCTGAACGAATTTTGTAAGAATTTCTCTCTCTTTCACTGTCTTTGTTTCACGGGTTTTGAAAAGTAATTTATTTTTATAATGGGGTTTAGCTGCTTTTCACGGCTGTGTTTATGCCGCTTTACACCCCCTTGACTCACTTACGGAGAGATATCAATACATAGGTTTGAAGATTCTTACTAGTCAGATATATTCTTGTGTGGTGAATAGGGGGTGTTGAGTCCAGTTCACTGAAAAAGGAATAGGTCTTGTCTCTTACATATTGGGTTTATGGAACGGTATCTGAGCTAATTTGAAACCCTTGTTTTATGCATCACCCCACCTCACCTTTCCCGTTCAGCAGCCATAGTGTGTTTCCTAAACGTGTGACTCTGTTCTGTTTTGTAATTCAGTTCAAGTGTAGCGGTTTTTACATTCCCTCTCTAAGTGATATCTTATGATAAGTGTCTTTTTCTGTGTGACTTATTTCACTTAGAATCGTCGTACCTAAATCCACTCATCGTGCTGCTACTAGCCTTATGACGTTGATTTCATGGCTGAGTGATATTCCATTGTACATGAGGACCACAACTTCTTTATCCATTTTTCTCTTTCCTAGGATATTTAAGGTGTAATGAAGTGGGGGTTCTTGTCAACAGAGCAACACTAAACTTTGGGGTGCCTGTGTCTTGCTGATTTTTAGTTTTCCCAATTTATACGCCCATGAGTGGAAGTGCCCTATGCTCTCCAAGCTGTGTTTTTTAGATGTTTCAGAACACACCGTACACTTCTCCAGAGTGGCTGTTGGCAATTTACATCCCACCCATCAGCGTAGCAAGGCTCCCATTTCTCCATGGCCGGTCCTGCATTTCTGGTTTGGACACTTTTTTCCGCATGGCCCTTTTGCCCGCTGGGAAGCGAGACTTCTTTGGAGCGCTGATTGGCCTTTCCAGGTTGATGGTTGGCCAAAAAGTGCGTATGCGTTTTTTCCTGAATATATTCAGGAAAAAACGCATACGCCCTTTGTGGCCAAGGGCATCATTGTCCACGTTTTGCCGCTTTTCATGTGCTTTCAAGGCGATTCGAATCTACCTCCTGAAATCTGTTTCCTGCAATTCTGCCTTGCTTTCAAGGCCGCTTCGTTGCCTTCCCTTAATATATTTGTGGACGAGAGGTATCATTTAAAACTCTGCAGGTTTGTGAATTGCAGTGCCCCTGAGCTCCATTTTTCAACTCGCTTTTTTGGGAGCTGGCCGCAAAAGCGCAGGATTGCTTCAGGCCCTCTTCTGGTTCTGGGGGGCAGGCTGAGCTTGTGCTTAATTCTTCTTCCTGATGGGAAAATAGAGTGAACTGTGCCTGTCCCAACACCTAGAGCTAGTCTCTCATTGGTTCCCCCTCTTCCCGTTCATCCTCAGGACAAATTGCAACCTGTACGGAACAGGAGGTTAAAGGTGCTGATTCTCCAAGGAGGGAGATGGCTAGTAAATCGGCTGGAATGGCGAACCCGAGCAAAGGAGATGAGAAATGAGGTGCGTTTTAGAAACCTTTCCCGATCACACGGTGTACCATCTTCTGGGTTTCTCATGCCTGTTTTCGACGTAGGAAGATGCCCTTGAACCTGGAGATTTGGGACCCATGGGATGGGTACCATGCAGTATTACTTGAAAGGGTCTGCGTTGGCTCACCCAACCTCACCGAACCTCTCAGCCCCAAGAGTGTCCACCCTTATGTCTCAATCAGCTGTGCGTCTAGATATGGTCAATCCAGGTTGCATCACAGCCCCTGAACGAATTTTGTAAGAATTTCTCTCTCTTTCACTGTCTTTGTTTCACGGGTTTTGAAAAGTAATTTATTTTTATAATGGGGTTTAGCTGCTTTTCACGGCTGTGTTTATGCCGCTTTACACCCCCTTGACTCACTTACGGAGAGATATCAATACATAGGTTTGAAGATTCTTACTAGTCAGATATATTCTTGTGTGGTGAATAGGGGGTGTTGAGTCCAGTTCACTGAAAAAGGAATAGGTCTTGTCTCTTACATATTGGGTTTATGGAACGGTATCTGAGCTAATTTGAAACCCTTGTTTTATGCATCACCCCACCTCACCTTTCCCGTTCAGCAGCCATAGTGTGTTTTCTAAACGTGTGACTCTGTTCTGTTTTGCAATTCAGTTCAAGTGTAGCGGTTTTTACATTCCCTCTCTAAGTGATATCTTAGGATAAGTGTCTTTTTCTGTGTGACTTATTTCACTTAGAATCGTCGTACCTAAATCCACTCATCGTGCTGCTACTGGCCTTATGACGTTGATTTCATGGCTGAGTGATATTCCATTGTACATGAGGACCACAACTTCTTTATCCATTTTTCTCTTTCCTAGGATATTTAAGGTGTAATGAAGTGGGGGTTCTTGTCAACAGAGCAGCCCTAAACTTTGGGGTGCCTGTGTCTTGCTGATTTTTAGTTTTCCCAATTTATACGCCCATGAGTGGAAGTGCCCTATGCTCTCCAAGCTGTGTTTTTTAGATGTTTCAGAACACACCGTACACTTCTCCAGAGTGGCTGTTGGCAATTTACATCCCACCCATCAGCGTAGAAAGGCTCCCATTTCTCCATGGCCGGTCCTGCATTTCTGGTTTGGACACTTTTTTCCGCATGGCCCTTTTGCCTGCTGAGAAGCCAGACTTCTTTGGAGCGCTGATTGGCGTTTCCAGGTTGCTTGGTTGGCCAAAAAGGGCGTATGCGTTTTTTCCTGAATATATTCATGAAAAAACGCATACGCCCTTTTTGGCCAAGGGCATCATTGTCCACGTTTTGCCGCTTTTCATGTGCTTTCAAGGCGATTCGAATCTACCTCCTGAAATCTGTTTCCTGCAATTCTGCCTTGCTTTCAAAGCCTCTTCGTTGCCTTCCCTTAATATATTTGTGGACGAGAGGTATCATTTAAAACTCTGCAGGTTTGTGAATTGCAGTGCCCCTGAGCTCCATTTTTCAACTCGCTTTTTTGGGAGCTGGCCGCAAAAGCGCAGGATTGCTTCAGGCCCTCTTCTGGTTCTGGGGGGCAGGCTGAACTTGTGCTTAATTCTTCTTCCTGATGGGAAAATAGAGTGACCTGTGCCTGTCCCAACACCTAGAGCTAGTCTCTCATTGGTTCCCCCTCTTCCCGTTCATCCTCAGGACAAATTGCAACCTATACGGAACAGGAGGTTAAAGGTGCTGATTCTCCAAGGAGGGAGATGGCTAGTAAATCGGCTGGAATGGCGAACCCGAGCAAAGGAGATGAGAAATGAGGTGCGTTTTAGAAACCTTTCCCGATCACACGGTGTACCATCTTCTGGGTTTCTCATGCCTGTTTTCGACGTAGGAAGATGCCCTTGAACCTGGAGATTTGGGACCCATGGGATGGGTACCATGCAGTATTACTTGAAAGGGTCTGCGTTGGCTCACCCAACCTCACCGAACCTCTCAGCCCCAAGAGTGTCCACCCTTATGTCTCAATCAGCTGTGGGTCTAGATATGGTCAATCCAGGTTGCATCACAGCCCCTGAACGAATTTTGTAAGAATTTCTCTCTCTTTCACTGTCTTTGTTTCACGGGTTTTGAAAATTAATTTATTTTTATAATGGGGTTTAGCTGCTTTTCACGGCTGTGTTTATGCCGCTTTACACCCCCTTGACTCACTGACGGAGAGATATCAATACATAGGTTTGAAGATTCTTACTAGTCAGATATATTCTTGTGTGGTGAATAGGGGGTGTTGAGTCCAGTTCACTGAAAAAGGAATAGGTCTTGTCTCTTACATATTGGGTTTATGGAACGGTATCTGAGCTAATTTGAAACCCTTGTTTTATGCATCACCCCACCTCACCTTTCCCGTTCAGCAGCCATAGTGTGTTTCCTAAACGTGTGACTCTGTTCTGTTTTGTAATTCAGTTCAAGTGTAGCGGTTTTTACATTCCCTCTCTAAGTGATATCTTAGGATAAGTGTCTTTTTCTGTGTGACTTATTTCACTTAGAATCGTCGTACCTAAATCCACTCATCGTGCTGCTACTAGCCTTATGACGTTGATTTCATGGCTGAGTGATATTCCATTGTACATGTGGACCACAACTTCTTTATCCATTTTTCTCTTTCCTAGGATATTTAAGGTGTAATGAAGTGGGGGTTCTTGTCAACAGAGCAGCCCTAAACTTTGGGGTGCCTGTGTCTTGCTGATTTTTAGTTTTCCCAATTTATACGCCCATGAGTGGAAGTGCCCTATGCTCTCCAAGCTGTGTTTTTTAGATGTTTCAGAACACACCGTACACTTCTCCAGAGTGGCTGTTGGCAATTTACATCCCACCCATCAGCATAGCAAGGCTCCCATTTCTCCATGGCCGGTCCTGCATTTCTGGTTTGGACACTTTTTTCCGCATGGCCCTTTTGCCCGCTGGGAAGCGAGACTTCTTTGGAGCGCTGATTGGCCTTTCCAGGTTGCTTGGTTGGCCAAAAAGGGCGTATGCGTTTTTTCCTGAATATATTCAGGAAAAAACGTATACGCCCTTTTTGGCCAAGGGCATCATTGTCCACGTTTTGCCGCTTTTCAGGTGCTTTCAAGGCGATTCGAATCTACCTCCTGAAATCTGTTTCCTGCAATTCTGCCTTGCTTTCAAAGCCTCTTCGTTGCCTTCCCTTAATATATTTGTGGACGAGAGGTATCATTTAAAACTCTGCAGGTTTGTGAATTGCAGTGCCCCTGAGCTCCATTTTTCAACTCGCTTTTTTGGGAGCTGGCCGCAAAAGCGCAGGATTGCTTCAGGCCCTCTTCTGGTTCTGGGGGGCAGGCTGAGCTTGTGCTTAATTCTTCTTCCTGATGGGAAAATAGAGTGACCTGTGCCTGTCCCAACACCTAGAGCTAGTCTCTCATTGGTTCCCCCTCTTCCCGTTCATCCTCAGGACAAATTGCAACCTGTAAGGAACAGGAGGTTAAAGGTGCTGATTCTCCAAGGAGGGAGATGGCTAGTAAATCGGCTGGAATGGCGAACCCGAGCAAAGGAGATGAGAAATGAGGTGCGTTTTAGAAACCTTTCCCGATCACACGGTGTACCATCTTCTGGGTTTCTCATGCCTGTTTTCGACGTAGGAAGATGCCCTTGAACCTGGAGATTTGGGACCCATGGGATGGGTACCATGCAGTATTACTTGAAAGGGTCTGCGTTGGCTCACCCAACCTCACCAAACCTCTCAGCCCCAAGAGTGTCCACCCTTATGTCTCAATCAGCTGTGGGTCTAGATATGGTCAATCCAGGTTGCATCACAGCCCCTGAACGAATTTTGTAAGAATTTCTCTCTCTTTCACTGTCTTTGTTTCACGGGTTTTGAAAAGTAATTTATTTTTATAATGGGGTTTAGCTGCTTTTCACGGCTGTGTTTATGCCGCTTTACACCCCCTTGACTCACTTACGGAGAGATATCAATACATAGGTTTGAAGATTCTTACTAGTCAGATATATTCTTGTGTGGTGAATAGGGGGTGTTGAGTCCAGTTCACTGAAAAAGGAATAGGTCTTGTCTCTTACATATTGGGTTTATGGAACGGTATCTGAGCTAATTTGAAACCCTTGTTTTATGCATCACCCCACCTCACCTTTCCCGTTCAGCAGCCATAGTGTGTTTTCTAAACGTGTGACTCTGTTCTGTTTTGCAATTCAGTTCAAGTGTAGCGGTTTTTACATTCCCTCTCTAAGTGATATCTTAGGATAAGTGTCTTTTTCTGTGTGACTTATTTCACTTAGAATCGTCGTACCTAAATCCACTCATCGTGCTGCTACTGGCCTTATGACGTTGATTTCATGGCTGAGTGATATTCCATTGTACATGAGGACCACAACTTCTTTATCCATTTTTCTCTTTCCTAGGATATTTAAGGTGTAATGAAGTGGGGGTTCTTGTCAACAGAGCAACCCTAAACTTTGGGGTGCCTGTGTCTTGCTGATTTTTAGTTTTCCCAATTTATACACCCATGAGTGGAAGTGCCCTATGCTCTCCAAGCTGTGTTTTTTAGATGTTTCAGAACACACCGGACACTTCTCCAGAGTGGCTGTTGGCAATTTACATCCCACCCATCAGCGTAGCAAGGCTCCCATTTCTCCATGGCCGGTCCTGCATTTCTGGTTTGGACACTTTTTTCCACATGGCCCTTTTGCCCGCTGGGAAGCGAGACTTCTTTGGAGCGCTGATTGGCCTTTCCAGGTTGCTTGGTTGGCCAAAAAGTGCGTATGCGTTTTTTCCTGAATATATTCAGGAAAAAACGCATACGCTCTTTGTGGCCAAGGGCATCATTGTCCACGTTTTGCCGCTTTTCATGTGCTTTCAAGGCGATTCGAATCTACCTCCTGAAATCTGTTTCCTGCAATTCTGCCTTGCTTTCAAGGCCGCTTCGTTGCCTTCCCTTAATATATTTGTGGACGAGAGGTATCATTTAAAACTCTGCAGGTTTGTGAATTGCAGTGCCCCTGAGCTCCATTTTTCAACTCGCTTTTTTGGGAGCTGGCCGCAAAAGCGCAGGATTGCTTCAGGCCCTCTTCTGGTTCTGGGGGGCAGGTTGAGCTTGTGCTTAATTCTTCTTCCTGATGGGAAAATAGAGTGACCTGTGCCTGTCCCAACACCTAGAGCTAGTCTCTCATTGGTTCCCCCTCTTCCCGTTCATCCTCAGGACAAATTGCAACCTGTACGGAACAGGAGGTTAAAGGTGCTGATTCTCCAAGGAGGGAGATGGCTAGTAAATCGGCTGGAATGGCGAACCCGAGCAAAGGAGATGAGAAATGAGGTGCGTTTTAGAAACCTTTCCCGATCACACGGTGTACCATCTTCTGGGTTTCTCATGCCTGTTTTCGACGTAGGAAGATGCCCTTGAACCTGGAGATTTGGGACCCATGGGATGGGTACCATGCAGTATTACTTGAAAGGGTCGGCGTTGGCTCACCCAACCTCACCGAACCTCTCAGCCCCAAGAGTGTCCACCCTTATGTCTCAATCAGCTGTGCGTCTAGATATGGACAATCCAGGTTGCATCACAGCCCCTGAACGAATTTTGTAAGAATTTCTCTCTCTTTCACTGTCTTTGTTTCACGGGTTTTGAAAATTAATTTATTTTTATAATGGGGTTTAGCTGCTTTTCACGGCTGTGTTTATGCCGCTTTACACCCCCTTGACTCACTGACGGAGAGATATCAATACATAGGTTTGAAGATTCTTACTAGTCAGATATATTCTTGTGTGGTGAATAGGGGGTGTTGAGTCCAGTTCACTGAAAAAGGAATAGGTCTTGTCTCTTACATATTGGGTTTATGGAACGGTATCTGAGCTAATTTGAAACCCTTGTTTTATGCATCACCCCACCTCACCTTTCCCGTTCAGCAGCCATAGTGTGTTTCCTAAACGTGTGACTCTGTTCTGTTTTGTAATTCAGTTCAAGTGTAGCGGTTTTTACATTCCCTCTCTAAGTGATATCTTATGATAAGTGTCTTTTTCTGTGTGACTTATTTCACTTAGAATCGTCGTACCTAAATCCACTCATCGTGCTGCTACTAGCCTTATGACGTTGATTTCATGGCTGAGTGATATTCCATTGTACATGTGGACCACAACTTCTTTATCCATTTTTCTCTTTCCTAGGATATTTAAGGTGTAATGAAGTGGGGGTTCTTGTCAACAGAGCAGCCCTAAACTTTGGGGTGCCTGTGTCTTGCTGATTTTTAGTTTTCCCAATTTATACGCCCATGAGTGGAAGTGCCCTATGCTCTCCAAGCTGTGTTTTTTAGATGTTTCAGAACACACCGTACACTTCTCCAGAGTGGCTGTTGGCAATTTACATCCCACCCATCAGCATAGCAAGGCTCCCATTTCTCCATGGCCGGTCCTGCATTTCTGGTTTGGACACTTTTTTCCGCATGGCCCTTTTGCCCGCTGGGAAGCGAGACTTCTTTGGAGCGCTGATTGGCCTTTCCAGGTTGCTTGGTTGGCCAAAAAGGGCGTATGCGTTTTTTCCTGAATATATTCAGGAAAAAACGTATACGCCCTTTTTGGCCAAGGGCATCATTGTCCACGTTTTGCCGCTTTTCAGGTGCTTTCAAGGCGATTCGAATCTACCTCCTGAAATCTGTTTCCTGCAATTCTGCCTTGCTTTCAAAGCCTCTTCGTTGCCTTCCCTTAATATATTTGTGGACGAGAGGTATCATTTAAAACTCTGCAGGTTTGTGAATTGCAGTGCCCCTGAGCTCCATTTTTCAACTCGCTTTTTTGGGAGCTGGCCGCAAAAGCGCAGGATTGCTTCAGGCCCTCTTCTGGTTCTGGGGGGCAGGCTGAGCTTGTGCTTAATTCTTCTTCCTGATGGGAAAATAGAGTGACCTGTGCCTGTCCCAACACCTAGAGCTAGTCTCTCATTGGTTCCCCCTCTTCCCGTTCATCCTCAGGACAAATTGCAACCTGTACGGAACAGGAGGTTAAAGGTGCTGATTCTCCAAGGAGGGAGATGGCTAGTAAATCGGCTGGAATGGCGAACCCGAGCAAAGGAGATGAGAAATGAGGTGCGTTTTAGAAACCTTTCCCGATCACACGGTGTACCATCTTCTGGGTTTCTCATGCCTGTTTTCGACGTAGGAAGATGCCCTTGAACCTGGAGATTTGGGACCCATGGGATGGGTACCATGCAGTATTACTTGAAAGGGTCTGCGTTGGCTCACCCAACCTCACCAAACCTCTCAGCCCCAAGAGTGTCCACCCTTATGTCTCAATCAGCTGTGGGTCTAGATATGGTCAATCCAGGTTGCATCACAGCCCCTGAACGAATTTTGTAAGAATTTCTCTCTCTTTCACTGTCTTTGTTTCACGGGTTTTGAAAAGTAATTTATTTTTATAATGGGGTTTAGCTGCTTTTCACGGCTGTGTTTATGCCGCTTTACACCCCCTTGACTCACTGACGGAGAGATATCAATACATAGGTTTGAAGATTCTTACTAGTCAGATATATTCTTGTGTGGTGAATAGGGGGTGTTGAGTCCAGTTCACTGAAAAAGGAATAGGTCTTGTCTCTTACATATTGGGTTTATGGAACGGTATCTGAGCTAATTTGAAACCCTTGTTTTATGCATCACCCCACCTCACCTTTCCCGTTCAGCAGCCATAGTGTGTTTCCTAAACGTGTGACTCTGTTCTGTTTTGTAATTCAGTTCAAGTGTAGCGGTTTTTACATTCCCTCTCTAAGTGATATCTTATGATAAGTGTCTTTTTCTGTGTGACTTATTTCACTTAGAATCGTCGTACCTAAATCCACTCATCGTGCTGCTACTAGCCTTATGACGTTGATTTCATGGCTGAGTGATATTCCATTGTACATGTGGACCACAACTTCTTTATCCATTTTTCTCTTTCCTAGGATATTTAAGGTGTAATGAAGTGGGGGTTCTTGTCAACAGAGCAGCCCTAAACTTTGGGGTGCCTGTGTCTTGCTGATTTTTAGTTTTCCCATTTTATACGCCCATGAGTGGAAGTGCCCTATGCTCTCCAAGCTGTGTTTTTTAGATGTTTCAGAACACACCGTAAACTTCTCCAGAGTGGCTGTTGGCAATTTACATCCCACCCATCAGCGTAGCAAGGCTCCCATTTCTCCATGGCCGGTCCTGCATTTCTGGTTTGGACACTTTTTTCCGCATGGCCCTTTTGCCCGCTGGGAAGCGAGACTTCTTTGGAGCGCTGATTGGCCTTTCCAGGTTGCTTGGTTGGCCAAAAAGGGCGTATGCGTTTTTTCCTGAATATATTCAGGAAAAAACGCATACGCCCTTTTTGGCCAAGGGCATCATTGTCCACGTTTTGCCGCTTTTCATGTGCTTTCAAGGCGATTCGAATCTACCTCCTGAAATCTGTTTCCTGCAATTCTGCCTTGCTTTCAAAGCCTCTTCGTTGCCTTCCCTTAATATATTTGTGGACGAGAGGTATCATTTAAAACTCTGCAGGTTTGTGAATTGCAGTGTCCCTGAGCTCCATTTTTCAACTCGCTTTTTTGGGAGCTGGCCGCAAAAGCGCAGGATTGCTTCAGGCCCTCTTCTGGTTCTGGGGGGCAGGCTGAGCTTGTGCTTAATTCTTCTTCCTGATGGGAAAATAGAGTGACCTGTGCCTGTCCCAACACCTAGAGCTAGTCTCTCATTGGTTCCCCCTCTTCCCGTTCATCCTCAGGACAAATTGCAACCTGTACGGAACAGGAGGTTAAAGGTGCTGATTCTCCAAGGAGGGAGATGGCTAGTAAATCGGCTGGAATGGCGAACCCGAGCAAAGGAGATGAGAAATGAGGTGCGTTTTAGAAACCTTTCCCGATCACACGGTGTACCATCTTCTGGGTTTCTCATGCCTGTTTTCGACGTAGGAAGATGCCCTTGAACCTGGAGATTTGGGACCCATGGGATGGGTACCATGCAGTATTACTTGAAAGGGTCTGCGTTGGCTCACCCAACCTCACCAAACCTCTCAGCCCCAAGAGTGTCCACCCTTATGTCTCAATCAGCTGTGGGTCTAAATATGGTCAATCCAGCTTGCATCACAGCCCCTGAACGAATTTTGTAAGAATTTCTCTCTCTTTCACTGTCTTTGTTTCACGGGTTTTGAAAAGTAATTTATTTTTATAATGGGGTTTAGCTGCTTTTCACGGCTGTGTTTATGCCGCTTTACACCCCCTTGACTCACTTACGGAGAGATATCAATACATAGGTTTGAAGATTCTTACTAGTCAGATATATTCTTGTGCGGTGAATAGGGGGTGTTGAGTCCAGTTCACTGAAAAAGGAATAGGTCTTGTCTCTTACATATTGGGTTTATGGAACGGTATCTGAGCTAATTTGAAACCCTTGTTTTATGCATCACCCCACCTCACCTTTCCCGTTCAGCAGCCATAGTGTGTTTCCTAAACGTGTGACTCTGTTCTGTTTTGTAATTCAGTTCAAGTGTAGCGGTTTTTACATTCCCTCTCTAAGTGATATCTTAGGATAAGTGTCTTTTTCTGTGTGACTTATTTCACTTAGAATCGTCGTACCTAAATCCACTCATCGTGTTGCTACTAGCCTTATGACGTTGATTTCATGGCTGAGTGATATTCCATTGTACATGAGGACCACAACTTCTTTATCCATTTTTCTCTTTCCTAGGATATTTAAGGTGTAATGAAGTGGGGGTTCTTGTCAACAGAGCAGCCCTAAACTTTGGGGTGCCTGTGTCTTGCAGATTTTTAGTTTTCCCAATTTATACGCCCATGAGTGGAAGTGCCCTATGCTCTCCAAGCTGTGTTTTTTAGATGTTTCAGAACACACCGTACACTTCTCCCGAGTGGCTGTTGGCAATTTACATCCCACCCATCAGCGTAGCAAGGCTCCCATTTCTCCATGGCCGGTCCTGCATTTCTGGTTTGGACACTTTTTTCCGCATGGCCCTTTTGCCCGCTGGGAAGCGAGACTTCTTTGGAGCGCTGATTGGCCTTTCCAGGTTGCTTGGTTGGCCAAAAAGGGCGTATGCCTTTTTTCCTGAATATATTCAGGAAAAAACGCATACGCCCTTTTTGGCCAAGGGCATCATTGTCCACGTTTTGCCGCTTTTCATGTGCTTTCAAGGCGATTCGAATCTACCTCCTGAAATCTGTTTCCTGCAATTCTGCCTTGCTTTCAAAGCCTCTTCGTTGCCTTCCCTTAATATATTTGTGGACGAGAGGTATCATTTAAAACTCTGCAGGTTTGTGAATTGCAGTGCCCCTGAGCTCCATTTTTCAACTCGCTTTTTTGGGAGCTGGCCGCAAAAGCGCAGGATTGCTTCAGGCCCTCTTCTGGTTCTGGGGGGCAGGCTGAGCTTGTGCTTAATTCTTCTTCCTGATGGGAAAATAGAGTGACCTGTGCCTGTCCCAACACCTAGAGCTAGTCTCTCATTGGTTCCCCCTCTTCCCGTTCATCCTCAGGACAAATTGCAACCTGTACGGAACAGGAGGTTAAAGGTGCTGATTCTCCAAGGAGGGAGATGGCTAGTAAATCGGCTGGAATGGCGAACCCGAGCAAAGGAGATGAGAAATGAGGTGCGTTTTAGAAACCTTTCCCGATCACACGGTGTACCATCTTCTGGGTTTCTCATGCCTGTTTTCGACGTAGGAAGATGCCCTTGAACCTGGAGATTTGGGACCCATGGGATGGGTACCATGCAGTATTACTTGAAAGGGTCTGCGTTGGCTCACCCAACCTCACCAAACCTCTCAGCCCCAAGAGTGTCCACCCTTATGTCTCAATCAGCTGTGGGTCTAGATATGGTCAATCCAGGTTGCATCACAGCCCCTGAACGAATTTTGTAAGAATTTCTCTCTCTTTCACTGTCTTTGTTTCACGGGTTTTGAAAAGTAATTTATTTTTATAATGGGGTTTAGCTGCTTTTCACGGCTGTGTTTATGCCGCTTTACACCCCTTTGACTCACTTACGGACAGATATCAATACATAGGTTTGAAGATTCTTACTAGTCAGATATATTCTTGTGCGGTGAATAGGGGCTGTTGAGTCCAGTTCACTGAAAAAGGAATAGGTCTTGTCTCTTACATATTGGGTTTATGGAACGGTATCTCAGCTAATTTGAAACCCTTGTTTTATGCATCACCCCACCTCACCTTGCCCGTTCAGCAGCCATAGTGTGTTTTCTAAACGTGTGACTCTGTTCTGTTTTGTAATTCAGTTCAAGTGTAGCGGTTTTTACATTCCCTCTCTAAGTGATATCTTATGATAAGTGTCTTTTTCTGTGTGTCTTATTTCACTTAGAATCGTCGTACCTAAATCCACTCATCGTGCTGCTACTAGCCTTATGACGTTGATTTCATGGCTGAGTGATATTCCATTGTACATGAGGACCACAACTTCTTTATCCATTTTTCTCTTTCCTAGGATATTTAAGGTGTAATGAAGTGGGGGTTCTTGTCAACAGAGCAGCCCTAAACTTTGGGGTGCCTGTGTCTTGCTGATTTTTCGTTTTCCCAATTTATACGTCCATGAGTGGAAGTGCCCTATGCTCTCCAAGCTCTGTTTTTTAGATGTTTCAGAACACACCGTACACTTCTCCAGAGTGGCTGTTGGCAATTTACATCCCACCCATCAGCGTAGCAAGGCTCCCATTTCTCCATGGCCGGTCCTGCATTTCTGGTTTGGACACTTTTTTCCGCATGGCCCTTTTGCCCGCTGGGAAGCGAGACTTCTTTGGAGCGCTGATTGGCCTTTCCAGGTTGCTTGGTTGGCCAAAAAGGGCGTATGCGTTTTTTCCTGAATATATTCAGGAAAAAACGCATACGCCCTTTTTGGCCAAGGGCATCATTGTCCACGTTTTGCCGCTTTTCATGTGCTTTCAAGGCGATTCGAATCTACCTCCTGAAATCTGTTTCCTGCAATTCTGCCTTGCTTTCAAAGCCTCTTCGTTGCCTTCCCTTAATATATTTGTGGACGAGAGGTATCATTTAAAACTCTGGCAGGTTTGTGAATTGCAGTGCCCCTGAGCTCCATTATTCAACTCGCTTTTTTGGGAGCTGGCCGCAAAAGCGCAGGATTGCTTCAGGCCCTCTTCTGGTTCTGGGGGGCAGGCTGAGCTTGTGCTTAATTCTTCTTCCTGATGGGAAAATAGAGTGACCTGTGCCTGTCCCAACACCTAGAGCTAGTCTCTCATTGGTTCCCCCTCTTCCCGTTCATCCTCAGGACAAATTGCAACCTGTACGGAACAGGAGGTTAAAGGTGCTGATTCTCCAAGGAGGGAGATGGCTAGTAAATCGGCTGGAATGGCGAACCCGAGCAAAGGAGATGAGAAATGAGGTGCGTTTTAGAAACCTTTCCCGATCACACGGTGTACCATCTTCTGGGTTTCTCATGCCTGTTTTCGACGTAGGAAGATGCCCTTGAACCTGGAGATTTGGGACCCATGGGATGGGTACCATGCAGTATTACTTGAAAGGGTCTGCGTTGGCTCACCCAACCTCACCAAACCTCTCAGCCCCAAGAGTGTCCACCCTTATGTCTCAATCAGCTGTGGGTCTAGATATGGTCAATCCAGGTTGCATCACAGCCCCTGAACGAATTTTGTAAGAATTTCTCTCTCTTTCACTGTCTTTGTTTCACGGGTTTTGAAAAGTAATTTATTTTTATAATGGGGTTTAGCTGCTTTTCACGGCTGTGTTTATGCCGCTTTACACCCCCTTGACTCACTTACGGAGAGATATCAATACATAGGTTTGAAGATTCTTACTAGTCAGATATATTCTTGTGTGGTGAATAGGGGGTGTTGAGTCCAGTTCACTGAAAAAGGAATAGGTCTTGTCTCTTACATATTGGGTTTATGGAACGGTATCTGAGCTAATTTGAAACCCTTGTTTTATGCATCACCCCACCTCACCTTTCCCGTTCAGCAGCCATAGTGTGTTTTCTAAACGTGTGACTCTGTTCTGTTTTGCAATTCAGTTCATGTGTAGCGGTTTTTACATTCCCTCTCTAAGTGATATCTTAGGATAAGTGTCTTTTTCTGTGTGACTTATTTCACTTAGAATCGTCGTACCTAAATCCACTCATCGTGCTGCTACTGGCCTTATGACGTTGATTTCATGGCTGAGTGATATTCCATTGTACATGAGGACCACAACTTCTTTATCCATTTTTCTCTTTCCTAGGATATTTAAGGTGTAATGAAGTGGGGGTTCTTGTCAACAGAGCAACCCTAAACTTTGGGGTGCCTGTGTCTTGCTGATTTTTAGTTTTCCCAATTTATACGCCCATGAGTGGAAGTGCCCTATGCTCTCCAAGCTGTGTTTTTTAGATGTTTCAGAACACACCGTACACTTCTCCAGAGTGGCTGTTGGCAATTTACATCCCACCCATCAGCGTAGCAAGGCTCCCATTTCTCCATGGCCGGTCCTGCATTTCTGGTTTGGACACTTTTTTCCACATGGCCCTTTTGCCCGCTGGGAAGCGAGACTTCTTTGGAGCGCTGATTGGCCTTTCCAGGTTGCTTGGTTGGCCAAAAAGTGCGTATGCGTTTTTTCCTGAATATATTCAGGAAAAAACGCATACGCCCTTTGTGGCCAAGGGCATCATTGTCCACGTTTTGCCGCTTTTCATGTGCTTTCAAGGCGATTCGAATCTACCTCCTGAAATCTGTTTCCTGCAATTCTGCCTTGCTTTCAAGGCCGCTTCGTTGCCTTCCCTTAATATATTTGTGGACGAGAGGTATCATTTAAATCTCTGCAGGTTTGTGAATTGCAGTGCCCCTGAGCTCCATTTTTCAACTCGCTTTTTTGGGAGCTGGCCGCAAAAGCGCAGGATTGCTTCAGGCCCTCTTCTGGTTCTGGGGGGCAGGCTGAGCTTGTGCTTAATTCTTCTTCCTGATGGGAAAATAGAGTGACCTGTGCCTGTCCCAACACCTAGAGCTAGTCTCTCATTGGTTCCCCCTCTTCCCGTTCATCCTCAGGACAAATTGCAACCTGTACGGAACAGGAGGTTAAAGGTGCTGATTCTCCAAGTAGGGAGATGGCTAGTAAATCGGCTGGAATGGCGAACCCGAGCAAAGGAGATGAGAAATGAGGTGCGTTTTAGAAACCTTTCCCGATCACACGGTGTACCATCTTCTGGGTTTCTCATGCCTGTTTTCGACGTAGGAAGATGCCCTTGAACCTGGAGATTTGGGACCCATGGGATGGGTACCATGCAGTATTACTTGAAAGGGTCGGCGTTGGCTCACCCAACCTCACCGAACCTCTCAGCCCCAAGAGTGTCCACCCTTATGTCTCAATCAGCTGTGCCTCTAGATATGGACAATCCAGGTTGCATCACAGCCCCTGAACGAATTTTGTAAGAATTTCTCTCTCTTTCACTGTCTTTGTTTCACGGGTTTTGAAAATTAATTTATTTTTATAATGGGGTTTAGCTGCTTTTCACGGCTGTGTTTATGCCGCTTTACACCCCCTTGACTCACTGACGGAGAGATATCAATACATAGGTTTGAAGATTCTTACTAGTCAGATATATTCTTGTGTGGTGAATAGGGGGTGTTGAGTCCAGTTCACTGAAAAAGGAATAGGTCTTGTCTCTTACATATTGGGTTTATGGAACGGTATCTGAGCTAATTTGAAACCCTTGTTTTATGCATCACCCCACCTCACCTTTCCCGTTCAGCAGCCATAGTGTGTTTTCTAAACGTGTGACTCTGTTCTGTTTTGCAATTCAGTTCATGTGTAGCGGTTTTTACATTCCCTCTCTAAGTGATATCTTAGGATAAGTGTCTTTTTCTGTGTGACTTATTTCACTTAGAATCGTCGTACCTAAATCCACTCATCATGCTGCTACTGGCCTTATGACGTTGATTTCATGGCTGAGTGATATTCCATTGTACATGAGGACCACAACTTCTTTATCCATTTTTCTCTTTCCTAGGATATTTAAGGTGTAATGAAGTGGGGGTTCTTGTCAACAGAGCAACCCTAAACTTTGGGGTGCCTGTGTCTTGCTGATTTTTAGTTTTCCCAATTTATACGCCCATGAGTGGAAGTGCCCTATGCTCTCCAAGCTGTGTTTTTTAGATGTTTCAGAACACACCGTACACTTCTCCAGAGTGGCTGTTGGCAATTTACATCCCACCCATCAGCGTAGCAAGGCTCCCATTTCTCCATGGCCAGTCCTGCATTTCTGGTTTGGACACTTTTTTCCACATGGCCCTTTTGCCCGCTGGGAAGCGAGACTTCTTTGGAGCGCTGATTGGCCTTTCCAGGTTGCTTGGTTGGCCAAAAAGGGCGTATGCGTTTTTTCCTGAATATATTCAGGAAAAAACGCATACGCCCTTTGTGGCCAAGGGCATCATTGTCCACGTTTTGCCGCTTTTCATGTGCTTTCAAGGCGATTCGAATCTACCTCCTGAAATCTGTTTCCTGCAATTCTGCCTTGCTTTCAAGGCCGCTTCGTTGCCTTCCCTTAATATATTTGTGGACGAGAGGTATCATTTAAATCTCTGCAGGTTTGTGAATTGCAGTGCCCCTGAGCTCCATTTTTCAACTCGCTTTTTTGGGAGCTGGCCGCAAAAGCGCAGGATTGCTTCAGGCCCTCTTCTGGTTCTGGGGGGCAGGCTGAGCTTGTGCTTAATTCTTCTTCCTGATGGGAAAATAGTGACCTGTGCCTGTCCCAACACCTAGAGCTAGTCTCTCATTGGTTCCCCCTCTTCCCGTTCATCCTCAGGACAAATTGCAACCTGTACGGAACAGGAGGTTAAAGGTGCTGATTCTCCAAGGAGGGAGATGGCTAGTAAATCGGCTGGAATGGCGAACCCGAGCAAAGGAGATGAGAAATGAGGTGCGTTTTAGAAACCTTTCCCGATCACACGGTGTACCATCTTCTGGGTTTCTCATGCCTGTTTTCGACGTAGGAAGATGCCCTTGAACCTGGAGATTTGGGACCCATGGGATGGGTACCATGCAGTATTACTTGAAAGGGTCGGCGTTGGCTCACCCAACCTCACCGAACCTCTCAGCCCCAAGAGTGTCCACCCTTATGTCTCAATCAGCTGTGCGTCTAGATATGGACAATCCAGGTTGCATCACAGCCCCTGAACGAATTTTGTAAGAATTTCTCTCTCTTTCACTGTCTTTGTTTCACGGGTTTTGAAAATTAATTTATTTTTATAATGGGGTTTAGCTGCTTTTCACGGCTGTGTTTATGCCGCTTTACACCCCCTTGACTCACTGACGGAGAGATATCAATACATAGGTTTGAAGATTCTTACTAGTCAGATATATTCTTGTGTGGTGAATAGGGGGTGTTGAGTCCAGTTCACTGAAAAAGGAATAGGTCTTGTCTCTTACATATTGGGTTTATGGAACGGTATCTGAGCTAATTTGAAACCCTTGTTTTATGCATCACCCCACCTCACCTTTCCCGTTCAGCAGCCATAGTGTGTTTCCTAAACGTGTGACTCTGTTCTGTTTTGTAATTCAGTTCAAGTGTAGCGGTTTTTACATTCCCTCTCTAAGTGATATCTTATGATAAGTGTCTTTTTCTGTGTGACTTATTTCACTTAGAATCGTCGTACCTAAATCCACTCATCGTGCTGCTACTAGCCTTATGACGTTGATTTCATGGCTGAGTGATATTCCATTGTACATGTGGACCACAACTTCTTTATCCATTTTTCTCTTTCCTAGGATATTTAAGGTGTAATGAAGTGGGGGTTCTTGTCAACAGAGCAGCCCTAAACTTTGGGGTGCCTGTGTCTTGCTGATTTTTAGTTTTCCCAATTTATACGCCCATGAGTGGAAGTGCCCTATGCTCTCCAAGCTGTGTTTTTTAGATGTTTCAGAACACACCGTACACTTCTCCAGAGTGGCTGTTGGCAATTTACATCCCACCCATCAGCATAGCAAGGCTCCCATTTCTCCATGGCCGGTCCTGCATTTCTGGTTTGGACACTTTTTTCCGCATGGCCCTTTTGCCCGCTGGGAAGCGAGACTTCTTTGGAGCGCTGATTGGCCTTTCCAGGTTGCTTGGTTGGCCAAAAAGGGCGTATGCGTTTTTTCCTGAATATATTCAGGAAAAAACGCATACGCCCTTTGTGGCCAAGGGCATCATTGTCCACGTTTTGCCGCTTTTCATGTGCTTTCAAGGCGATTCGAATCTACCTCCTGAAATCTGTTTCCTGCAATTCTGCCTTGCTTTCAAGGCCGCTTCGTTGCCTTCCCTTAATATATTTGTGGACGAGAGGTATCATTTAAATCTCTGCAGGTTTGTGAATTGCAGTGCCCCTGAGCTCCATTTTTCAACTCGCTTTTTTGGGAGCTGGCCGCAAAAGCGCAGGATTGCTTCAGGCCCTCTTCTGGTTCTGGGGTGCAGGCTGAGCTTGTGCTTAATTCTTCTTCCTGATGGGAAAATAGAGTGACCTGTGCCTGTCCCAACACCTAGAGCTAGTCTCTCATTGGTTCCCCCTCTTCCCGTTCATCCTCAGGACAAATTGCAACCTGTACGGAACAGGAGGTTAAAGGTGCTGATTCTCCAAGGAGGGAGATGGCTAGTAAATCGGCTGGAATGGCGAACCTGAGCAAAGGAGATGAGAAATGAGGTGCGTTTTAGAAACCTTTCCCGATCACACGGTGTACCATCTTCTGGGTTTCTCATGCCTGTTTTCGACGTAGGAAGATGCCCTTGAACCTGGAGATTTGGGACCCATGGGATGGGTACCATGCAGTATTACTTGAAAGGGTCGGCGTTGGCTCACCCAACCTCACCGAACCTCTCAGCCCCAAGAGTGTCCACCCTTATGTCTCAATCAGCTGTGCGTCTAGATATGGACAATCCAGGTTGCATCACAGCCCCTGAACGAATTTTGTAAGAATTTCTCTCTCTTTCACTGTCTTTGTTTCACGGGTTTTGAAAAGTAATTTATTTTTATAATGGGGTTTAGCTGCTTTTCACGGCTGTGTTTATGCCGCTTTACACCCCCTTGACTCACTGACGGAGAGATATCAATACATAGGTTTGAAGATTCTTACTAGTCAGATATATTCTTGTGTGGTGAATAGGGGGTGTTGAGTCCAGTTCACTGAAAAAGGAATAGGTCTTGTCTCTTACATATTGGGTTTATGGAACGGTATCTGAGCTAATTTGAAACCCTTGTTTTATGCATCACCCCACCTCACCTTTCCCGTTCAGCAGCCATAGTGTGTTTCCTAAACGTGTGACTCTGTTCTGTTTTGTAATTCAGTTCAAGTGTAGCGGTTTTTACATTCCCTCTCTAAGTGATATCTTATGATAAGTGTCTTTTTCTGTGTGACTTATTTCACTTAGAATCGTCGTACCTAAATCCACTCATCGTGCTGCTACTAGCCTTATGACGTTGATTTCATGGCTGAGTGATATTCCATTGTACATGTGGACCACAACTTCTTTATCCATTTTTCTCTTTCCTAGGATATTTAAGGTGTAATGAAGTGGGGGTTCTTGTCAACAGAGCAGCCCTAAACTTTGGGGTGCCTGTGTCTTGCTGATTTTTAGTTTTCCCAATTTATACGCCCATGAGTGGAAGTGCCCTATGCTCTCCAAGCTGTGTTTTTTAGATGTTTCAGAACACACCGTACACTTCTCCAGAGTGGCTGTTGGCAATTTACATCCCACCCATCAGCATAGCAAGGCTCCCATTTCTCCATGGCCGGTCCTGCATTTCTGGTTTGGACACTTTTTTCCGCATGGCCCTTTTGCCCGCTGGGAAGCGAGACTTCTTTGGAGCGCTGATTGGCCTTTCCAGGTTGCTTGGTTGGCCAAAAAGGGCGTATGCGTTTTTTCCTGAATATATTCAGGAAAAAACGTATACGCCCTTTTTGGCCAAGGGCATCATTGTCCACGTTTTGCCGCTTTTCATGTGCTTTCAAGGCGATTCGAATCTACCTCCTGAAATCTGTTTCCTGCAATTCTGCCTTGCTTTCAAAGCCTCTTCGTTGCCTTCCCTTAATATATTTGTGGACGAGAGGTATCATTTAAAACTCTGCAGGTTTGTGAATTGCAGTGCCCCTGAGCTCCATTTTTCAACTCGCTTTTTTGGGAGCTGGCCGGAAAAGCGCAGGATTGCTTCAGGCCCTCTTCTGGTTCTGGGGGGCAGGCTGAGCTTGTGCTTAATTCTTCTTCCTGATGGGAAAATAGAGTGACCTGTGCCTGTCCCAACACCTAGAGCTAGTCTCTCATTGGTTCCCCCTCTTCCCGTTCATCCTCAGGACAAATTGCAACCTGTAAGGAACAGGAGGTTAAAGGTGCTGATTCTCCAAGGAGGGAGATGGCTAGTAAATCGGCTGGAATGGCGAACCCGAGCAAAGGAGATGAGAAATGAGGTGCGTTTTAGAAACCTTTCCCGATCACATGGTGTACCATCTTCTGGGTTTCTCATGCCTGTTTTCGACGTAGGAAGATGCCCTTGAACCTGGAGATTTGGGACCCATGGGATGGGTACCATGCAGTATTACTTGAAAGGGTCTGCGTTGGCTCACCCAACCTCACCAAACCTCTCAGCCCCAAGAGTGTCCACCCTTATGTCTCAATCAGCTGTGGGTCTAAATATGGTCAATCCAGCTTGCATCACAGCCCCTGAACGAATTTTGTAAGAATTTCTCTCTCTTTCACTGTCTTTGTTTCACGGGTTTTGAAAAGTAATTTATTTTTATAATGGGGTTTAGCTGCTTTTCACGGCTGTGTTTATGCCGCTTTACACCCCCTTGACTCACTTACGGAGAGATATCAATACATAGGTTTGAAGATTCTTACTAGTCAGATATATTCTTGTGCGGTGAATAGAGGGTGTTGAGTCCAGTTCACTGAAAAAGGAATAGGTCTTGTCTCTTACATATTGGGTTTATGGAACGGTATCTGAGCTAATTTGAAACCCTTGTTTTATGCATCACCCCACCTCACCTTTCCCGTTCAGCAGCCATAGTGTGTTTCCTAAACGTGTGACTCTGTTCTGTTTTGTAATTCAGTTCAAGTGTAGCGGTTTTTACATTCCCTCTCTAAGTGATATCTTAGGATAAGTGTCTTTTTCTGTGTGTCTTATTTCACTTAGAATCGTCGTACCTAAATCCACTCATCGTGCTGCTACTAGCCTTATGACGTTGATTTCATGGCTGAGTGATATTCCATTGTACATGAGGACCACAACTTCTTTATCCATTTTTCTCTTTCCTAGGATATTTAAGGTGTAATGAAGTGGGGGTTCTTGTCAACAGAGCAGCCCTAAACTTTGGGGTGCCTGTGTCTTGCAGATTTTTAGTTTTCCCAATTTATACGCCCATGAGTGGAAGTGCCCTATGCTCTCCAAGCTGTGTTTTTTAGATGTTTCAGAACACACCGTACACTTCTCCCGAGTGGCTGTTGGCAATTTACATCCCACCCATCAGCGTAGCAAGGCTCCCATTTCTCCATGGCCGGTCCTGCATTTCTGGTTTGGACACTTTTTTCCCTATCGCCCTTTTGCCCGCTAGGAAGCGAGACTTCTTTGGAGTGCTGATTTGCCTTTCCAGGTTGCTTGGTTGGCCAAAAAGGGCGTATGCGTTTTTTCCTGAATATATTCAGGAAAAAACGCATACGCCCTTTTTGGCCAAGGGCATCATTGTCCACGTTTTGCCGCTTTTCATGTGCTTTCAAGGCGATTCGAATCTACCTCCTGAAATCTGTTTCCTGCAATTCTGCCTTGCTTTCAAAGCCTCTTCGTTGCCTTCCCTTAATATATTTGTGGACGAGAGGTATCATTTAAAACTCTGCAGGTTTGTGAATTGCAGTGACCCTGAGCTCCATTTTTCAACTCGCTTTTTTGGGAGCTGGCCGCAAAAGCGCAGGATTGCTTCAGGCCCTCTTCTGGTTCTGGGGGGCAGGCTGAGCTTGTGCTTAATTCTTCTTCCTGATGGGAAAATAGAGTGACCTGTGCCTGTCCCAACACCTAGAGCTAGTCTCTCATTGGTTCCCCCTCTTCCCGTTCATCCTCAGGACAAATTGCAACCTGTACGGAACAGGAGGTTAAAGGTGCTGATTCTCCAAGGAGGGAGATGGCTAGTAAATCGGCTGGAATGGCGAACCCGAGCAAAGGAGATGAGAAATGAGGTGCGTTTTAGAAACCTTTCCCGATCACACGGTGTACCATCTTCTGGGTTTCTCATGCCTGTTTTCGACGTAGGAAGATGCCCTTGAACCTGGAGATTTGGGACCCATGGGATGGGTACCATGCAGTATTACTTGAAAGGGTCTGCGTTGGCTCACCCAACCTCACCGAACCTCTCAGCCCCAAGAGTGTCCACCCTTATGTCTCAATCAGCTGTGGGTCTAAATATGGTCAATCCAGCTTGCATCACAGCCCCTGAACGAATTTTGTAAGAATTTCTCTCTCTTTCACTGTCTTTGTTTCACGGGTTTTGAAAAGTAATTTATTTTTATAATGGGGTTTAGCTGCTTTTCACGGCTGTGTTTATGCCGCTTTACACCCCCTTGACTCACTTACGGAGAGATATCAATACATAGGTTTGAAGATTCTTACTAGTCAGATATATTCTTGTGCGGTGAATAGAGGGTGTTGAGTCCAGTTCACTGAAAAAGGAATAGGTCTTGTCTCTTACATATTGGGTTTATGGAACGGTATCTGAGCTAATTTGAAACCCTTGTTTTATGCATCACCCCACCTCACCTTTCCCGTTCAGCAGCCATAGTGTGTTTCCTAAACGTGTGACTCTGTTCTGTTTTGTAATTCAGTTCAAGTGTAGCGGTTTTTACATTCCCTCTCTAAGTGATATCTTAGGATAAGTGTCTTTTTCTGTGTGTCTTATTTCACTTAGAATCGTCGTACCTAAATCCACTCATCGTGCTGCTACTAGCCTTATGACGTTGATTTCATGGCTGAGTGATATTCCATTGTACATGAGGACCACAACTTCTTTATCCATTTTTCTCTTTCCTAGGATATTTAAGGTGTAATGAAGTGGGGGTTCTTGTCAACAGAGCAGCCCTAAACTTTGGGGTGCCTGTGTCTTGCAGATTTTTAGTTTTCCCAATTTATACGCCCATGAGTGGAAGTGCCCTATGCTCTCCAAGCTGTGTTTTTTAGATGTTTCAGAACACACCGTACACTTCTCCCGAGTGGCTGTTGGCAATTTACATCCCACCCATCAGCGTAGCAAGGCTCCCATTTCTCCATGGCCGGTCCTGCATTTCTGGTTTGGACACTTTTTTCCCTATCGCCCTTTTGCCCGCTAGGAAGCGAGACTTCTTTGGAGTGCTGATTTGCCTTTCCAGGTTGCTTGGTTGGCCAAAAAGGGCGTATGCGTTTTTTCCTGAATATATTCAGGAAAAAACGCATACGCCCTTTTTGGCCAAGGGCATCATTGTCCACGTTTTGCCGCTTTTCATGTGCTTTCAAGGCGATTCGAATCTACCTCCTGAAATCTGTTTCCTGCAATTCTGCCTTGCTTTCAAAGCCTCTTCGTTGCCTTCCCTTAATATATTTGTGGACGAGAGGTATCATTTAAAACTCTGCAGGTTTGTGAATTGCAGTGCCCCTGAGCTCCATTTTTCAACTCGCTTTTTTGGGAGCTGGCCGCAAAAGCGCAGGATTGCTTCAGGCCCTCTTCTGGTTCTGGGGGGCAGGCTGAGCTTGTGCTTAATTCTTCTTCCTGATGGGAAAATAGAGTGACCTGTGCCTGTCCCAACACCTAGAGCTAGTCTCTCATTGGTTCCCCCTCTTCCCGTTCATCCTCAGGACAAATTGAAACCTGTACGGAACAGGAGGTTAAAGGTGCTGATTCTCCAAGGAGGGAGATGGCTAGTAAATCGGCTGGAATGGCGAACCCGAGCAAAGGAGATGAGAAATGAGGTGCGTTTTAGAAACCTTTCCCGATCACACGGTGTACCATCTTCTGGGTTTCTCATGCCTGTTTTCGACGTAGGAAGATGCCCTTGAACCTGGAGATTTGGGACCCATGAGATGGGTACCATGCAGTATTACTTGAAAGGGTCTGCGTTGGCTCACCCAACCTCACCAAACCTCTCAGCCCCAAGAGTGTCCACCCTTATGTCTCAATCAGCTGTGGGTCTAAATATGGTCAATCCAGCTTGCATCACAGCCCCTGAACGAATTTTGTAAGAATTTCTCTCTCTTTCACTGTCTTTGTTTCACGGGTTTTGAAAAGTAATTTATTTTTATAATGGGGTTTAGCTGCTTTTCACGGCTGTGTTTATGCCGCTTTACACCCCCTTGACTCACTTACGGAGAGATATCAATACATAGGTTTGAAGATTCTTACTAGTCAGATATATTCTTGTGCGGTGAATAGGGGGTGTTGAGTCCAGTTCACTGAAAAAGGAATCGGTCTTGTCTCTTACATATTGGGTTTATGGAACGGTATCTGAGCTAATTTGAAACCCTTGTTTTATGCATCACCCCACCTCACCTTTCCCGTTCAGCAGCCATAGTGTGTTTCCTAAACGTGTGACTCTGTTCTGTTTTGTAATTCAGTTCAAGTGTAGCGGTTTTTACATTCCCTCTCTAAGTGATATCTTATGATAAGTGTCTTTTTCTGTGTGACTTATTTCACTTAGAATCGTCGTACCTAAATCCACTCATTGTGCTGCTACTAGCCTTATGACGTTGATTTCATGGCTGAGTGATATTCCATTGTACATGAGGACCCCAACTTCTTTATCCATTTTTCTCTTTCCTAGGATATTTAAGGTGTAATGAAGTGGGGGTTCTTGTCAACAGAGCAGCCCTAAACTTTGGGGTGCCTGTGTCTTGCTGATTTTTAGTTTTCCCAATTTATACGCCCATGAGTGGAAGTGCCCTATGCTCTCCAAGCTGTGTTTTTTAGATGTTTCAGAACACACCGTACACTTCTCCAGAGTGGCTATTGGCAATTTACATCCCACCCATCAGCGTAGCAAGGCTCCCATTTCTCCATGGCCGGTCCTGCATTTCTGGTTTGGACACTTTTTTCCGCATGGCCCTTTTGCCCGCTGGGAAGCGAGACTTCTTTGGAGCGCTGATTGGCCTTTCCAGGTTGCTTGGTTGGCCAAAAAGGGCGTATGCGTTTTTTCCTGAATATATTCAGGAAAAAACGCATACGCCCTTTTTGGCCAAGGGCATCATTGTCCACGTTTTGCCGCTTTTCATGTGCTTTCAAGGCGATTCGAATCTACCTCCTGAAATCTGTTTCCTGCAATTCTGCCTTGCTTTCAAAGCCTCTTCGTTGCCTTCCCTTAATATATTTGTGGACGAGAGGTATCATTTAAAACTCTGGCAGGTTTGTGAATTGCAGTGCCCCTGAGCTCCATTTTTCAACTCGCTTTTTTGGGAGCTGGCCGCAAAAGCGCAGGATTGCTTCAGGCCCTCTTCTGGTTCTGGGGGGCAGGCTGAGCTTGTGCTTAATTCTTCTTCCTGATGGGAAAATAGAGTGACCTGTGCCTGTCCCAACACCTAGAGCTAGTCTCTCATTGGTTCCCCCTCTTCCCGTTCATCCTCAGGACAAATTGCAACCTGTACGGAACAGGAGGTTAAAGGTGCTGATTCTCCAAGGAGGGAGATGGCTAGTAAATCGGCTGGAATGGCGAACCCGAGCAAAGGAGATGAGAAATGAGGTGCGTTTTAGAAACCTTTCCCGATCACACGGTGTACCATCTTCTGGGTTTCTCATGCCTGTTTTCGACGTAGGAAGATGCCCTTGAAGCTGGAGATTTGGGACCCATGGGATGGGTACCATGCAGTATTACTTGAAAGGGTCTGCGTTGGCTCACCCAACCTCAACAAACCTCTCAGCCCCAAGAGTGTCCACCCTTATGTCTCAATCAGCTGTGGGTCTAAATATGGTCAATCCAGCTTGCATCACAGCCCCTGAACGAATTTTGTAAGAATTTCTCTCTCTTTCACTGTCTTTGTTTCACGGGTTTTGAAAAGTAATTTATTTTTATAATGGGGTTTAGCTGCTTTTCACGGCTGTGTTTATGCCGCTTTACACCCCCTTGACTCACTTACAGAGAGATATCAATACATAGGTTTGAAGATTCTTACTAGTCAGGTATATTCTTGTGCGGTGAATAGGGGGTGTTGAGTCCAGTTCACTGAAAAAGGAATCGGTCTTGTCTCTTACATATTGGGTTTATGGAACGGTATCTGAGCTAATTTGAAACCCTTGTTTTATGCATCACCCCACCTCACCTTTCCCGTTCAGCAGCCATAGTGTGTTTCCTAAACGTGTGACTCTGTTCTGTTTTGTAATTCAGTTCAAGTGTAGCGGTTTTTACATTCCCTCTCTAAGTGATATCTTATGATAAGTGTCTTTTTCTGTGTGACTTATTTCACTTAGAATCGTCGTACCTAAATCCACTCATCGTGCTGCTACTAGCCTTATGACGTTGATTTCATGGCTGAGTGATATTCCATTGTACATGAGGACCCCAACTTCTTTATCCATTTTTCTCTTTCCTAGGATATTTAAGGTGTAATGAAGTGGGGTTTCTTGTCAACAGAGCAGCCCTAAACTTTGGGGTGCCTGTGTCTTGCTGATTTTTAGTTTTCCAATTTATACGCCCATGAGTGGAAGTGCCCTATGCTCTCCAAGCTGTGTTTTTTAGATGTTTCAGAACACACCGTACACTTCTCCAGAGTGGCTGTTGGCAATTTACATCCCACCCATCAGCGTAGCAAGGCTCCCATTTCTCCATGGCCGGTCCTGCATTTCTGGTTTGGACACTTTTTTCCGCATGGCCCTTTTGCCCGCTGGGAAGCGAGACTTCTTTGGAGCGCTGATTGGCCTTTCCAGGTTGCTTGGTTGGCCAAAAAGGGCGTATGCGTTTTTTCCTGAATATATTCAGGAAAAAACGCATACGCCCTTTTTGGCCAAGGGCATCATTGTCCACGTTTTGCCGCTTTTCATGTGCTTTCAAGGCGATTCGAATCTACCTCCTGAAATCTGTTTCCTGCAATTCTGCCTT
Source organism: Balaenoptera acutorostrata (assembly GCF_949987535.1). NCBI lineage: Eukaryota > Metazoa > Chordata > Mammalia > Artiodactyla > Balaenopteridae > Balaenoptera > Balaenoptera acutorostrata. The sequence continues at coordinate 205,111 of NW_026646298.1, forward strand.
GCTTTCAAAGCCTCTTCGTTGCCTTCCCTTAATATATTTGTGGACGAGAGGTATCATTTAAAACTCTGGCAGGTTTGTGAATTGCAGTGCCCCTGAGCTCCATTTTTCAACTCGCTTTTTTGGGAGCTGGCCGCAAAAGCGCAGGATTGCTTCAGGCCCTCTTCTGGTTCTGGGGGGCAGGCTGAGCTTGTGCTTAATTCTTCTTCCTGATGGGAAAATAGAGTGACCTGTGCCTGTCCCAACACCTAGAGCTAGTCTCTCATTGGTTCCCCCTCTTCCCGTTCATCCTCAGGACAAATTGCAACCTGTACGGAACAGGAGGTTAAAGGTGCTGATTCTCCAAGGAGGGAGATGGCTAGTAAATCGGCTGGAATGGCGAACCCGAGCAAAGGAGATGAGAAATGAGGTGCGTTTTAGAAACCTTTCCCGATCACACGGTGTACCATCTTCTGGGTTTCTCATGCCTGTTTTCGACGTAGGAAGATGCCCTTGAACCTGGAGATTTGGGACCCATGGGATGGGTACCATGCAGTATTACTTGAAAGGGTCTGCGTTGGCTCACCCAACCTCACCGAACCTCTCAGCCCCAAGAGTGTCCACCCTTATGTCTCAATCAGCTGTGGGTCTAAATATGGTCAATCCAGCTTGCATCACAGCCCCTGAACGAATTTTGTAAGAATTTCTCTCTCTTTCACTGTCTTTGTTTCACGGGTTTTGAAAAGTAATTTATTTTTATAATGGGGTTTAGCTGCTTTTCACGGCTGTGTTTATGCCGCTTTACACCCCCTTGACTCACTTACGGAGAGATATCAATACATAGGTTTGAAGATTCTTACTAGTCAGATATATTCTTGTGCGGTGAATAGAGGGTGTTGAGTCCAGTTCACTGAAAAAGGAATAGGTCTTGTCTCTTACATATTGGGTTTATGGAACGGTATCTGAGCTAATTTGAAACCCTTGTTTTATGCATCACCCCACCTCACCTTTCCCGTTCAGCAGCCATAGTGTGTTTCCTAAACGTGTGACTCTGTTCTGTTTTGTAATTCAGTTCAAGTGTAGCGGTTTTTACATTCCCTCTCTAAGTGATATCTTAGGATAAGTGTCTTTTTCTGTGTGTCTTATTTCACTTAGAATCGTCGTACCTAAATCCACTCATCGTGCTGCTACTAGCCTTATGACGTTGATTTCATGGCTGAGTGATATTCCATTGTACATGAGGACCACAACTTCTTTATCCATTTTTCTCTTTCCTAGGATATTTAAGGTGTAATGAAGTGGGGGTTCTTGTCAACAGAGCAGCCCTAAACTTTGGGGTGCCTGTGTCTTGCAGATTTTTAGTTTTCCCAATTTATACGCCCATGAGTGGAAGTGCCCTATGCTCTCCAAGCTGTGTTTTTTAGATGTTTCAGAACACACCGTACACTTCTCCCGAGTGGCTGTTGGCAATTTACATCCCACCCATCAGCGTAGCAAGGCTCCCATTTCTCCATGGCCGGTCCTGCATTTCTGGTTTGGACACTTTTTTCCCTATCGCCCTTTTGCCCGCTAGGAAGCGAGACTTCTTTGGAGTGCTGATTTGCCTTTCCAGGTTGCTTGGTTGGCCAAAAAGGGCGTATGCGTTTTTTCCTGAATATATTCAGGAAAAAACGCATACGCCCTTTTTGGCCAAGGGCATCATTGTCCACGTTTTGCCGCTTTTCATGTGCTTTCAAGGCGATTCGAATCTACCTCCTGAAATCTGTTTCCTGCAATTCTGCCTTGCTTTCAAAGCCTCTTCGTTGCCTTCCCTTAATATATTTGTGGACGAGAGGTATCATTTAAAACTCTGCAGGTTTGTGAATTGCAGTGCCCCTGAGCTCCATTTTTCAACTCGCTTTTTTGGGAGCTGGCCGCAAAAGCGCAGGATTGCTTCAGGCCCTCTTCTGGTTCTGGGGGGCAGGCTGAGCTTGTGCTTAATTCTTCTTCCTGATGGGAAAATAGAGTGACCTGTGCCTGTCCCAACACCTAGAGCTAGTCTCTCATTGGTTCCCCCTCTTCCCGTTCATCCTCAGGACAAATTGAAACCTGTACGGAACAGGAGGTTAAAGGTGCTGATTCTCCAAGGAGGGAGATGGCTAGTAAATCGGCTGGAATGGCGAACCCGAGCAAAGGAGATGAGAAATGAGGTGCGTTTTAGAAACCTTTCCCGATCACACGGTGTACCATCTTCTGGGTTTCTCATGCCTGTTTTCGACGTAGGAAGATGCCCTTGAACCTGGAGATTTGGGACCCATGAGATGGGTACCATGCAGTATTACTTGAAAGGGTCTGCGTTGGCTCACCCAACCTCACCAAACCTCTCAGCCCCAAGAGTGTCCACCCTTATGTCTCAATCAGCTGTGGGTCTAAATATGGTCAATCCAGCTTGCATCACAGCCCCTGAACGAATTTTGTAAGAATTTCTCTCTCTTTCACTGTCTTTGTTTCACGGGTTTTGAAAAGTAATTTATTTTTATAATGGGGTTTAGCTGCTTTTCACGGCTGTGTTTATGCCGCTTTACACCCCCTTGACTCACTTACGGAGAGATATCAATACATAGGTTTGAAGATTCTTACTAGTCAGATATATTCTTGTGCGGTGAATAGGGGGTGTTGAGTCCAGTTCACTGAAAAAGGAATCGGTCTTGTCTCTTACATATTGGGTTTATGGAACGGTATCTGAGCTAATTTGAAACCCTTGTTTTATGCATCACCCCACCTCACCTTTCCCGTTCAGCAGCCATAGTGTGTTTCCTAAACGTGTGACTCTGTTCTGTTTTGTAATTCAGTTCAAGTGTAGCGGTTTTTACATTCCCTCTCTAAGTGATATCTTATGATAAGTGTCTTTTTCTGTGTGACTTATTTCACTTAGAATCGTCGTACCTAAATCCACTCATTGTGCTGCTACTAGCCTTATGACGTTGATTTCATGGCTGAGTGATATTCCATTGTACATGAGGACCCCAACTTCTTTATCCATTTTTCTCTTTCCTAGGATATTTAAGGTGTAATGAAGTGGGGGTTCTTGTCAACAGAGCAGCCCTAAACTTTGGGGTGCCTGTGTCTTGCTGATTTTTAGTTTTCCCAATTTATACGCCCATGAGTGGAAGTGCCCTATGCTCTCCAAGCTGTGTTTTTTAGATGTTTCAGAACACACCGTACACTTCTCCAGAGTGGCTATTGGCAATTTACATCCCACCCATCAGCGTAGCAAGGCTCCCATTTCTCCATGGCCGGTCCTGCATTTCTGGTTTGGACACTTTTTTCCGCATGGCCCTTTTGCCCGCTGGGAAGCGAGACTTCTTTGGAGCGCTGATTGGCCTTTCCAGGTTGCTTGGTTGGCCAAAAAGGGCGTATGCGTTTTTTCCTGAATATATTCAGGAAAAAACGCATACGCCCTTTTTGGCCAAGGGCATCATTGTCCACGTTTTGCCGCTTTTCATGTGCTTTCAAGGCGATTCGAATCTACCTCCTGAAATCTGTTTCCTGCAATTCTGCCTTGCTTTCAAAGCCTCTTCGTTGCCTTCCCTTAATATATTTGTGGACGAGAGGTATCATTTAAAACTCTGGCAGGTTTGTGAATTGCAGTGCCCCTGAGCTCCATTTTTCAACTCGCTTTTTTGGGAGCTGGCCGCAAAAGCGCAGGATTGCTTCAGGCCCTCTTCTGGTTCTGGGGGGCAGGCTGAGCTTGTGCTTAATTCTTCTTCCTGATGGGAAAATAGAGTGACCTGTGCCTGTCCCAACACCTAGAGCTAGTCTCTCATTGGTTCCCCCTCTTCCCGTTCATCCTCAGGACAAATTGCAACCTGTACGGAACAGGAGGTTAAAGGTGCTGATTCTCCAAGGAGGGAGATGGCTAGTAAATCGGCTGGAATGGCGAACCCGAGCAAAGGAGATGAGAAATGAGGTGCGTTTTAGAAACCTTTCCCGATCACACGGTGTACCATCTTCTGGGTTTCTCATGCCTGTTTTCGACGTAGGAAGATGCCCTTGAAGCTGGAGATTTGGGACCCATGGGATGGGTACCATGCAGTATTACTTGAAAGGGTCTGCGTTGGCTCACCCAACCTCAACAAACCTCTCAGCCCCAAGAGTGTCCACCCTTATGTCTCAATCAGCTGTGGGTCTAAATATGGTCAATCCAGCTTGCATCACAGCCCCTGAACGAATTTTGTAAGAATTTCTCTCTCTTTCACTGTCTTTGTTTCACGGGTTTTGAAAAGTAATTTATTTTTATAATGGGGTTTAGCTGCTTTTCACGGCTGTGTTTATGCCGCTTTACACCCCCTTGACTCACTTACAGAGAGATATCAATACATAGGTTTGAAGATTCTTACTAGTCAGGTATATTCTTGTGCGGTGAATAGGGGGTGTTGAGTCCAGTTCACTGAAAAAGGAATCGGTCTTGTCTCTTACATATTGGGTTTATGGAACGGTATCTGAGCTAATTTGAAACCCTTGTTTTATGCATCACCCCACCTCACCTTTCCCGTTCAGCAGCCATAGTGTGTTTCCTAAACGTGTGACTCTGTTCTGTTTTGTAATTCAGTTCAAGTGTAGCGGTTTTTACATTCCCTCTCTAAGTGATATCTTATGATAAGTGTCTTTTTCTGTGTGACTTATTTCACTTAGAATCGTCGTACCTAAATCCACTCATCGTGCTGCTACTAGCCTTATGACGTTGATTTCATGGCTGAGTGATATTCCATTGTACATGAGGACCCCAACTTCTTTATCCATTTTTCTCTTTCCTAGGATATTTAAGGTGTAATGAAGTGGGGTTTCTTGTCAACAGAGCAGCCCTAAACTTTGGGGTGCCTGTGTCTTGCTGATTTTTAGTTTTCCAATTTATACGCCCATGAGTGGAAGTGCCCTATGCTCTCCAAGCTGTGTTTTTTAGATGTTTCAGAACACACCGTACACTTCTCCAGAGTGGCTGTTGGCAATTTACATCCCACCCATCAGCGTAGCAAGGCTCCCATTTCTCCATGGCCGGTCCTGCATTTCTGGTTTGGACACTTTTTTCCGCATGGCCCTTTTGCCCGCTGGGAAGCGAGACTTCTTTGGAGCGCTGATTGGCCTTTCCAGGTTGCTTGGTTGGCCAAAAAGGGCGTATGCGTTTTTTCCTGAATATATTCAGGAAAAAACGCATACGCCCTTTTTGGCCAAGGGCATCATTGTCCACGTTTTGCCGCTTTTCATGTGCTTTCAAGGCGATTCGAATCTACCTCCTGAAATCTGTTTCCTGCAATTCTGCCTTGCTTTCAAAGCCTCTTCGTTGCCTTCCCTTAATATATTTGTGGACGAGAGGTATCATTTAAAACTCTGGCAGGTTTGTGAATTGCAGTGCCCCTGAGCTCCATTTTTCAACTCGCTTTTTTGGGAGCTGGCCGCAAAAGCGCAGGATTGCTTCAGGCCCTCTTCTGGTTCTGGGGGGCAGGCTGAGCTTGTGCTTAATTCTTCTTCCTGATGGGAAAATAGAGTGACCTGTGCCTGTCCCAACACCTAGAGCTAGTCTCTCATTGGTTCCCCCTCTTCCCGTTCATCCTCAGGACAAATTGCAACCTGTACGGAACAGGAGGTTAAAGGTGCTGATTCTCCAAGGAGGGAGATGGCTAGTAAATCGGCTGGAATGGCGAACCCGAGCAAAGGAGATGAGAAATGAGGTGCGTTTTAGAAACCTTTCCCGATCACACGGTGTACCATCTTCTGGGTTTCTCATGCCTGTTTTCGACGTAGGAAGATGCCCTTGAAGCTGGAGATTTGGGACCCATGGGATGGGTACCATGCAGTATTACTTGAAAGGGTCTGCGTTGGCTCACCCAACCTCAACAAACCTCTCAGCCCCAAGAGTGTCCACCCTTATGTCTCAATCAGCTGTGGGTCTAAATATGGTCAATCCAGCTTGCATCACAGCCCCTGAACGAATTTTGTAAGAATTTCTCTCTCTTTCACTGTCTTTGTTTCACGGGTTTTGAAAAGTAATTTATTTTTATAATGGGGTTTAGCTGCTTTTCACGGCTGTGTTTATGCCGCTTTACACCCCCTTGACTCACTTACAGAGAGATATCAATACATAGGTTTGAAGATTCTTACTAGTCAGGTATATTCTTGTGCGGTGAATAGGGGGTGTTGAGTCCAGTTCACTGAAAAAGGAATAGGTCTTGTCTCTTACATATTGGGTTTATGGAAAGGTATCTGAGCTAATTTGAAACCCTTGTTTTATGCATCACCCCACCTCACCTTTCCCGTTCAGCAGCCATAGTGTGTTTCCTAAACGTGTGAGTCTGTTCTGTTTTGTAATTCAGTTCAAGTGTAGCGGTTTTTACATTCCCTCTCTAAGTGATATCTTATTATAAGTGTCTTTTTCTGTGTGACTTATTTCACTTAGAATCGTCGTACCTAAATCCACTCATCGTGCTGCTACTAGCCTTATGACGTGGATTTCATGGCTGAGTGATATTCCATTGTACATGTGGACCACAACTTCTTTATCCATTTTTCTCTTTCCTATTATATTTAAGGTGTAATGAAGTGGGGGTTCTTGTCAACAGAGCAGCCCTAAACTTTGGGGTGCCTGTGTCTTGCTGATTTTTAGTTTTCCCAATTTATACGCCCATGAGTGGAAGTGCCCTATGCTCTCCAAGCTGTGTTTTTTAGATGTTTCAGAACACACCGTACACTTCTCCAGAGTGGCTGTTGGCAATTTACATCCCACCCATCAGCATAGCAAGGCTCCCATTTCTCCATGGCTGGTCCTGCATTTCTGGTTTGGACACTTTTTTCCGCATGGCCCTTTTGCCCGCTGGGAAGCGAGACTTCTTTGGAGCGCTGATTGGCCTTTCCAGGTTGCTTGGTTGGCCAAAAAGGGCGTATGCGTTTTTTCCTGAATATATTCAGGAAAAAACATATACGCCCTTTTTGGCCAAGGGCATCATTGTCCACGTTTTGCCGCTTTTCAGGTGCTTTCAAGGCGATTCGAATCTACCTCATGAAATCTGTTTCCTGCAATTCTGCCTTGCTTTCAAAGCCTCTTCGTTGCCTTCCCTTAATATATTTGTGGACGAGAGGTATCATTTAAAACTCTGCAGGTTTGTGAATTGCAGTGCCCCTGAGCTCCATTTTTCAACTCGCTTTTTTGGGAGCTGGCCGCAAAAGCGCAGGATTGCTTCAGGCCCTCTTCTGGTTCTGGGGGGCAGGCTGAGCTTGTGCTTAATTCTTCTTCCTGATGGGAAAATAGAGTGACCTGTGCCTGTCCCAACACCTAGAGCTAGTCTCTCATTGGTTCCCCCTCTTCCCGTTCAACCTCAGGACAAATTGCAACATGTACGGAACAGGAGGTTAAAGGTGCTGATTCTCCAAGGAGGGAGATGGCTATTAAATCGGCTGGAATGGCGAACCCGAGCAAAGGAGATGAGAAATGAGGTGCGTTTTAGAAACCTTTCCCGATCACACGGTGTACCATCTTCTGGGTTTCTCATGCCTGTTTTCGACGTAGGAAGATGCCCTTGAACCTGGAGATTTGGGACCCATGGGATGGGTACCATGCAGTATTACTTGAAAGGGTCTGCGTTGGCTCACCCAACCTCACCAAACCTCTCAGCCCCAAGAGTGTCCACCCTTATGTCTCAATCAGCTGTGGGTCTAAATATGGTCAATCCAGCTTGCATCACAGCCCCTGAACGAATTTTGTAAGAATTTCTCTCTCTTTCACTGTCTTTGTTTCACGGGTTTTGAAAAGTAATTTATTTTTATAATGGGGTTTAGCTGCTTTTCACGGCTGTGTTTATGCCGCTTTACACCCCCTTGACTCACTTACAGAGAGATATCAATACATAGGTTTGAAGATTCTTACTAGTCAGATATATTCTTGTGCGGTGAATAGGGGGTGTTGAGTCCAGTTCACTGAAAAAGGAATAGGTCTTGTCTCTTACATATTGGGTTTATAGAACGGTATCTGAGCTAATTTGAAACCCTTGTTTTATGCATCACCCCACCTCACCTTTCCCGTTCAGCAGCCATAGTGTGTTTCCTAAACGTGTGACTCTGTTCTGTTTTGTAATTCAGTTCAAGTGTAGCGGTTTTTACATTCCCTCTCTAAGTGATATCTTATGATAAGTGTCTTTTTCTGTGTGACTTATTTCACTTAGAATCGTCGTACCTAAATCCACTCATCGTGCTGCTACTAGCCTTATGACGTTGATTTCATGGCTCAGTGATATTCCATTGTACATGTGGACCACAACTTCTTTATCCATTTTTCTCTTTCCTAGGATATTTAAGGTGTAATGAAGTGGGGGTTCTTGTCAACAGAGCAGCCGTAAACTTTGGGGTGCCTGTGTCTTGCTGATTTTTAGTTTTCCCAATTTATACGTCCATGACTGGAAGTGCCCTATGCTCTCCAAGCTCTGTTTTTTAGATGTTTCAGAACACACCGTACACTTCTCCAGAGTGGCTGTTGGCAATTTACATCCCACCCATCAGCGTAGCAAGGCTCCCATTTCTCCATGGCCGGTCCTGCATTTCTGGTTTGGACACTTTTTTCCGCATGGCCCTTTTGCCCGCTGGGAAGCGAGACTTCTTTGGAGCGCTGATTGGACTTTCCAGGTTGCTTGGTTGGCCAAAAAGGGCGTATGCGTTTTTTCCTGAATATATTCAGGAAAAAACGCATACGCCCTTTTTGGCCAAGGGCATCATTGTCCACGTTTTGCCGCTTTTCATGTGCTTTCAAGGCGATTCGAATCTACCTCCTGAAATCTGTTTCCTGCAATTCTGCCTTGCTTTCAAAGCCTCTTCGTTGCCTTCCCTTAATATATTTGTGGACGAGAGGTATCATTTAAAACTCTGCAGGTTTGTGAATTGCAGTGCCCCTGAGGTCCATTTTTCAACTCGCTTTTTTGGGAGCTGGCCGCAAAAGCGCAGGATTGCTTCAGGCCCTCTTCTGGTTCTGGGGGGCAGGCTGAGCTTGTGCTTAATTCTTCTTCCTGATGGGAAAATAGAGTGACCTGTGCCTGTCCCAACACCTAGAGCTAGTCTCTCATTGGTTTCCCCTCTTCCCGTTCATCCTCAGGACAAATTGCAACCTGTACGGAACAGGAGGTTAAAGGTGCTGATTCTCCAAGGAGGGAGATGGCTAGTAAATCGGCTGGAATGGCGAACCCGAGCAAAGGAGATGAGAAATGAGGTGCGTTTTAGAAACCTTTCCCGATCACACGGTGTACCATCTTCTGGGTTTCTCATGCCTGTATTCGACGTAGGAAGATGCCCTTGAACCTGGAGATTTGGGACCCATGAGATGGGTACCATGCAGTATTACTTGAAAGGGTCTGCGTTGGCTCACCCAACCTCACCAAACCTCTCAGCCCCAAGAGTGTCCACCCTTATGTCTCAATCAGCTGTGGGTCTAAATATGGTCAATCCAGCTTGCATCACAGCCCCTGAACGAATTTTGTAAGAATTTCTCTCTCTTTCACTGTCTTTGTTTCACAGGTTTTGAAAAGTAATTTATTTTTATAATGGGGTTTAGCTGCTTTTCACGGCTGTGTTTATGCCGCTTTACACCCCCTTGACTCACTTACGGAGAGATATCAATACATAGGTTTGAAGATTCTTACTAGTCAGATATATTCTTGTGCGGTGAATAGGGGGTGTTGAGTCCAGTTCACTGAAAAAGGAATCGGTCTTGTCTCTTACATATTGGGTTTATGGAACGGTATCTGAGCTAATTTGAAACCCTTGTTTTATGCATCACCCCACCTCACCTTTCCCGTTCAGCAGCCATAGTGTGTTTCCTAAACGTGTGACTCTGTTCTGTTTTGTAATTCAGTTCAAGTGTAGCGGTTTTTACATTCCCTCTCTAAGTGATATCTTATGATAAGTGTCTTTTTCTGTGTGACTTATTTCACTTAGAATCGTCGTACCTAAATCCACTCATTGTGCTGCTACTAGCCTTATGACGTTGATTTCATGGCTGAGTGATATTCCATTGTACATGAGGACCCCAACTTCTTTATCCATTTTTCTCTTTCCTAGGATATTTAAGGTGTAATGAAGTGGGGGTTCTTGTCAACAGAGCAGCCCTAAACTTTGGGGTGCCTGTGTCTTGCTGATTTTTAGTTTTCCCAATTTATACGCCCATGAGTGGAAGTGCCCTATGCTCTCCAAGCTGTGTTTTTTAGATGTTTCAGAACACACCGTACACTTCTCCAGAGTGGCTGTTGGCAATTTACATCCCACCCATCAGCATAGCAAGGCTCCCATTTCTCCATGGCTGGTCCTGCATTTCTGGTTTGGACACTTTTTTCCGCATGGCCCTTTTGCCCGCTGGGAAGCGAGACTTCTTTGGAGCGCTGATTGGCCTTTCCAGGTTGCTTGGTTGGCCAAAAAGGGCGTATGCGTTTTTTCCTGAATATATTCAGGAAAAAACGCATACGCCCTTTTTGGCCAAGGGCATCATTGTCCACGTTTTGCCGCTTTTCATGTGCTTTCAAGGCGATTCGAATCTACCTCCTGAAATCTGTTTCCTGCAATTCTGCCTTGCTTTCAAGGCCGCTTCGTTGCCTTCCCTTAATATATTTGTGGACGTGAGGTATCATTTAAAACTCTGCAGGTTTGTGAATTGCAGTGCCCCTGAGGTCCATTTTTCAACTCGCTTTTTTGGGAGCTGGCCGCAAAAGCGCAGGATTGCTTCAGGCCCTCTTCTGGTTCTGGGGGGCAGGCTGAGCTTGTGCTTAATTCTTCTTCCTGATGGGAAAATAGAGTGACCTGTGCCTGTCCCAACACCTAGAGCTAGTCTCTCATTGGTTCCCCCTCTTCCCGTTCATCCTCAGGACAAATTGCAACCTGTACGGAACAGGAGGTTAAAGGTGCTGATTCTCCAAGGAGGGAGATGGCTAGTAAATCGGCTGGAATGGCGAACCCGAGCAAAGGAGATGAGAAATGAGGTGCGTTTTAGAAACCTTTCCCGATCACACGGTGTACCATCTTCTGGGTTTCTCATGCCTGTTTTCGATGTAGGAAGATGCCCTTGAACCTGGAGATTTGGGACCCATGGGATGGGTACCATGCAGTATTACTTGAAAGGGTCTGCGTTGGCTCACCCAACCTCACCGAACCTCTCAGCCCCAAGAGTGTCCACCCTAATGTCTCAATCAGCTGTGTGTCTAAATATGGTCAATCCAGCTTGCATCACAGCCACTGAACGAATTTTGTAAGAATTTCTCTCTCTTTCACTGTCTTTGTTTCACGGGATTTGAAAAGTAATTTATTTTTATAATGGGGTTTAGCTGCTTTTCACGGCTGTGTTTTTGCCGCTTTACACCCCCTTGACTCACTTACGGAGAGATATCAATACATAGGTTTGAAGATTCTTACTAGTCAGATATATTCTTGTGTGGTGAATAGGGGGTGTTGAGTCCAGTTCACTGAAAAAGGAATAGGTCTTGTCTCTTACATATTGGGTTTATGGAACGGTATCTGAGCTAATTTGAAACCCTTGTTTTATGCATCATCCCACCTCACCTTTCCCGTTCAGCAGCCATAGTGTGTTTCCTAAACGTGTGACTCTGTTCTGTTTTGTAATTCAGTTCAAGTGTAGCGGTTTTTACATTCCCTCTCTAAGTGATATCTTATGATAAGTGTCTTTTTCTGTGTGACTTATTTCACTTAGAATCGTCGTACCTAAATCCACTCATCGTGCTGCTACTAGCCTTATGACGTTGATTTCATGGCTGAGTGATATTCCATTGTACATGTGGACCACAACTTCTTTATCCATTTTTCTCTTTCCTAGGATATTTAAGGTGTAATGAAGTGGGGGTTCTTGTCAACAGAGCAGCCCTAAACTTTGGGGTGCCTGTGTCTTGCAGATTTTTAGTTTTCCCAATTTATACGCCCATGAGTGGAAGTGCCCTATGCTCTCCAAGCTGTGTTTTTTAGATGTTTCAGAACACACCGTACACTTCTCCCGAGTGGCTGTTGGCAATTTACATCCCACCCATCAGCGTAGCAAGGCTCCCATTTCTCCATGGCCGGTCCTGCATTTCTGGTTTGGACACTTTTTTCCCTATCGCCCTTTTGCCCGCTAGGAAGCGAGACTTCTTTGGAGCGCTGATTTGCCTTTCCAGGTTGCTTGGTTGGCCAAAAAGGGCGTATGCGTTTTTTCCTGAATATATTCAGGAAAAAACGCATACGCCCTTTTTGGCCAAGGGCATCATTGTCCACGTTTTGCCGCTTTTCATGTGCTTTCAAGGCGATTCGAATCTACCTCCTGAAATCTGTTTCCTGCAATTCTGCCTTGCTTTCAAAGCCTCTTCGTTTCCTTCCCTTAATATATTTGTGGACGAGAGGTATCATTTAAAACTCTGAAGCTTTGTGAATTGCAGTGCCCCTGAGCTCCATTTTTCAACTCGCTTTTTTGGGAGCTGGCCGCAAAAGCGCAGGATTGCTTCAGGCCCTCTTCTGGTTCTGGGGGGCAGGCTGAGCTTGTGCTTAATTCTTCTTCCTGATGGGAAAATAGAGTGACCTGTGCCTGTCCCAACACCTAGAGCTAGTCTCTCATTGGTTCCCCCTCTTCCCGTTCATCCTCAGGACAAATTGCAACCTGTACGGAACAGGAGGTTAAAGGTGCTGATTCTCCAAGGAGGGAGATGGCTAGTAAATCGGCTGGAATGGCGAACCCGAGCAAAGGAGATGAGAAATGAGGTGCGTTTGAGAAACCTTTCCCGATCACACGGTGTACCATCTTCTGGGTTTCTCATGCCTGTTTTCGACGTAGGAAGATGCCCTTGAACCTGGAGATTTGGGACCCATGGGATGGGTACCATGCAGTATTACTTGAAAGGGTCTGCGTTGGCTCACCCAACCTCACCAAACCTCTCAGCCCCAAGAGTGTCCACCCTTATGTCTCAATCAGCTGTGGGTCTAGATATGGTCAATCCAGCTTGCATCACAGCCCCTGAACGAATTTTGTAAGAATTTCTCTCTCTTTCACTGTCTTTGTTTCACGGGTTTTGAAAAGTAATTTATTTTTATAATGGGGTTTAGCTGCTTTTCACGGCTGTGTTTATGCCGCTTTACACCCCTTTGACTCACTTACGGAGAGATATCAATACATAGGTTTGAAGATTCTTACTAGTCAGATATATTCTTGTGCGGTGAATAGGGGCTGTTGAGTCCAGTTCACTGAAAAAGGAATAGGTCTTGTCTCTTACATATTGGGTTTATGGAACGGTATCTGAGCTAATTTGAAACCCTTGTTTTATGCATCACCCCACCTCACCTTGCCCGTTCAGCAGCCATAGTGTGTTTTCTAAACGTGTGACTCTGTTCTGTTTTGTAATTCAGTTCAAGTGTAGCGGTTTTTACATTCCCTCTCTAAGTGATATCTTATGATAAGTGTCTTTTTCTGTGTGACTTATTTCACTTAGAATCGTCGTACCTAAATCCACTCATCGTGCTGCTACTAGCCTTATGACGTTTATTTCATGGCTGAGTGATATTCCATTGTACATGAGGACCACAACTTCTTTATCCATTTTTCTCTTTCCTAGGATATTTAAGGTGTAATGAAGTGGGGGTTCTTGTCAACAGAGCAGCCCTAAACTTTGGGGTGCCTGTGTCTTGCTGATTTTTAGTTTTCCCAATTTATACGTCCATGAGTGGAAGTGCCCTATGCTCTCCAAGCTCTGTTTTTTAGATGTTTCAGAACACACCGTACACTTCTCCAGAGTGGCTGTTGGCAATTTACATCCCACCCATCAGCGTAGCAAGGCTCCCATTTCTCCATGGCCGGTCCTGCATTTCTGGTTTGGACACTTTTTTCCGCATGGCCCTTTTGCCCGCTGGGAAGCGAGACTTCTTTGGAGCGCTGATTGGCCTTTCCAGGTTGCTTTGTTGGCCAAAAAGGGCGTATGCGTTTTTTCCTGAATATATTCAGGAAAAAACGCATACGCCCTTTTTGGCCAAGGGCATCATTGTCCACGTTTTGCCGCTTTTCATGTGCTTTCAAGGCGATTCGAATCTACCTCCTGAAATCTGTTTCCTGCAATTCTGCCTTGCTTTCAAAGCCTCTTCGTTGCCTTCCCTTAATATATTTGTGGACGAGAGGTATCATTTAAAACTCTGCAGGTTTGTGAATTGCAGTGCCCCTGAGCTCCATTTTTCAACTCGCTTTTTTGGGAGCTGGCCGCAAAAGCGCAGGATTGCTTCAGGCCCTCTTCTGGTTCTGGGGGGCAGGCTGAGCTTGTGCTTAATTCTTCTTCCTGATGGGAAAATAGAGTGACCTGTGCCTGTCCCAACACCTAGAGCTAGTCTCTCATTGGTTCCCCCTCTTCCCGTTCATCCTCAGGACAAATTGCAACCTGTACGGAACAGGAGGTTAAAGGTGCTGATTCTCCAAGGAGGGAGATGGCTAGTAAATCGGCTGGAATGGCGAACCCGAGCAAAGGAGATGAGAAATGAGGTGCGTTTTAGAAACCTTTCCCGATCACACGGTGTACCATCTTCTGGGTTTCTCATGCCTGTTTTCGACGTAGGAAGATGCCCTTGAACCTGGAGATTTGGGACCCATGGGATGGGTACCATGCAGTATTACTTGAAAGGGTCTGCGTTGGCTCACCCAACCTCACCAAACCTCTCAGCCCCAAGAGTGTCCACCCTTATGTCTCAATCAGCTGTGGGTCTAAATATGGTCAATCCAGCTTGCATCACAGCCCATGAACGAATTTTGTAAGAATTTCTCTCTCTTTCACTGTCTTTGTTTCACGGGTTTTGAAAAGTAATTTATTTTTATAATGGGGTTTAGCTGCTTTTCACGGCTGTGTTTATGCCGCTTTACACCCCCTTGACTCACTTACGGAGAGATATCAATACATAGGTTTGAAGATTCTTACTAGTCAGATATATTCTTGTGCGGTGAATAGGGGGTGTTGAGTCCAGTTCACTGAAAAAGGAATAGGTCTTGTCTCTTACATATTGGGTTTATGGAACGGTATCTGAGATAATTTGAAACCCTTGTTTTATGCATCACCCCACCTCACCTTTCCCGTTCAGCAGCCATAGTGTGTTTCCTAAACGTGTGACTCTGTTCTGTTTTGTAATTCAGTTCAAGTGTAGCGGTTTTTACATTCCCTCTCTAAGTGATATCTTAGGATAAGTGTCTTTTTCTGTGTGACTTATTTCACTTAGAATCGTCGTACCTAAATCCACTCATCATGCTGCTACTAGCCTTATGACGTTGATTTCATGGCTGAGTGATATTCCATTGTACATGAGGACCCCAACTTCTTTATCCATTTTTCTCTTTCCTAGGATATTTAAGGTGTAATGAAGTGGGGGTTCTTGTCAACAGAGCAGCCCTAAACTTTGGGGTGCCTGTGTCTTGCTGATTTTTAGTTTTCCCAATTTATACGTCCATGAGTGGAAGTGCCCTATGCTCTCCAAGCTCTGTTTTTCAGATGTTTCAGAACACACCGTACACTTCTCCAGAGTGGCTGTTGGCAATTTACATCCCACCCATCAGCGTAGCAAGGCTCCCATTTCTCCATGGCCGGTCCTGCATTTCTGGTTTGGACACTTTTTTCCGCATGGCCCTTTTGCCCGCTGGGAAGCGAGACTTCTTTGGAGCGCTGATTGGCCTTTCCAGGTTGCTTGGTTGGCCAAAAAGGGCGTATGCGTTTTTTCCTGAATATATTCAGGAAAAAACGCATACGCCCTTTTTGGCCAAGGGCATCATTGTCCACGTTTTGCCGCTTTACAGGTGCTTTCAAGGCGATTCGAATCTACCTCCTGAAATCTGTTTCCTGCAATTCTGCCTTGCTTTCAAAGCCTCTTCGTTGCCTTCCCTTAATATATTTGTGGACGAGAGGTATCATTTAAAACTCTGCAGGTTTGTGAATTGCAGTGCCCCTGAGCTCCATTTTTCAACTCGCTTTTTTGGGAGCTGGCCGCAAAAGCGCAGGATTGCTTCAGGCCCTCTTCTGGTTCTGGGGGGCAGGCTGAGCTTGTGCTTAATTCTTCTTCCTGATGGGAAAATAGAGTGACCTGTGCCTGTCCCAACACCTAGAGCTAGTCTCTCATTGGTTCCCCCTCTTCCCGTTCATCCTCAGGACAAATTGCAACCTGTACGGAACAGGAGGTTAAAGGTGCTGATTCTCCAAGGAGGGAGATGGCTAGTAAATCGGCTGGAATGGCGAACCCGAGCAAAGGAGATGAGAAATGAGGTGCGTTTTAGAAACCTTTCCCGATCACACGGTGTACCATCTTCTGGGTTTCTCATGCCTGTTTTCGACGTAGGAAGATGCCCTTGAACCTGGAGATTTGGGACCCATGGGATGGGTACCATGCAGTATTACTTGAAAGGGTCTGCGTTGGCTCACCCAACCTCACCAAACCTCTCAGCCCCAAGAGTGTCCACCCTTATGTCTCAATCAGCTGTGGGTCTAAATATGGTCAATCCAGCTTGCATCACAGCCCCTGAACGAATTTTGTAAGAATTTCTCTCTCTTTCACTGTCTTTGTTTCACGGGTTTTGAAAAGTAATTTATTTTTATAATGGAGTTTAGCTGCTTTTCACGGCTGTGTTTATGCCGCTTTATACCCCCTTGACTCACTTACGGAGAGATATCAATACATAGGTTTGAAGATTCTTACTAGTCAGATATATTCTTGTGCGGTGAATAGGGGGTGTTGAGTCCAGTTCACTGAATAAGGAATAGGTCTTGTCTCTTACATATTGGGTTTATGGAACGGTATCTGAGATAATTTGAAACCCTTGTTTTATGCATCACCCCACCTCACCTTTCCCCTTCAGCAGCCATAGTGTGTTTCCTAAACGTGTGACTCTGTTCTGTTTTGTAATTCAGTTCAAGTGTAGCGGTTTTTACATTCCCTCTCTAAGTGATATCTTAGGATAAGTGTCTTTTTCTGTGTGACTTATTTCACTTAGAATCGTCGTACCTAAATCCACTCATCGTGCTGCTACTAGCCTTATGACGTTGATTTCATGGCTGAGTGATATTCCATTGTACATGAGGACCACAACTTCTTTATCCATTTTTCTCTTTCCTAGGATATTTAAGGTGTAATGAAGTGGGGGTTCTTGTCAACAGAGCAGCCCTAAACTTTGGGGTGCCTGTGTCTTGCTGATTTTTAGTTTTCCCAATTTATACGTCCATGAGTGGAAGTGCCCTATGCTCTCCAAGCTCTGTTTTTTAGATGTTTCAGAACACACCGTACACTTCTCCAGAGTGGCTGTTGGCAATTTACATCCCACCCATCAGCGTAGCAAGGCTCCCATTTCTCCATGGCCGGTCCTGCATTTCTGGTTTGGACACTTTTTTCCGCATGGCCCTTTTGCCCGCTGGAAAGCGAGACTTCTTTGGAGCGCTGATTGGCCTTTCCAGGTTGCTTGGTTGGCCAAAAAGGGCGTATGCGTTTTTTCCTGAATATATTCAGGAAAAAACGCATACGCCCTTTTTGGCCAAGGGCATCATTGTCCACGTTTTGCCGCTTTTCATGTGCTTTCAAGGCGATTCGAATCTACCTCCTGAAATCTGTTTCCTGCAATTCTGCCTTGCTTTCAAAGCCTCTTCGTTGCCTTCCCTTAATATATTTGTGGACGAGAGGTATCATTTAAAACTCTGCAGGTTTGTGAATTGCAGTGACCCTGAGCTCCATTTTTCAACTCGCTTTTTTGGGAGCTGGCCGCAAAAGCGCAGGATTGCTTCAGGCCCTCTTCTGGTTCTGGGGGGCAGGCTGAGCTTGTGCTTAATTCTTCTTCCTGATGGGAAAATAGAGTGACCTGTGCCTGTCCCAACACCTAGAGCTAGTCTCTCATTGGTTCCCCCTCTTCCCGTTCATCCTCAGGACAAATTGCAACCTGTACGGAACAGGAGGTTAAAGGTGCTGATTCTCCAAGGAGGGAGATGGCTAGTAAATCGGCTGGAATGGCGAACCCGAGCAAAGGAGATGAGAAATGAGGTGCGTTTTAGAAACCTTTCCCGATCACACGGTGTACCATCTTCTGGGTTTCTCATGCCTGTTTTCGACGTAGGAAGATGCCCTTGAACCTGGAGATTTGGGACCCATGGGATGGGTACCATGCAGTATTACTTGAAAGGGTCTGCGTTGGCTCACCCAACCTCACCAAACCTCTCAGCCCCAAGAGTGTCCACCCTAATGTCTCAATCAGCTATGGGTCTAAATATGGTCAATCCAGGTTGCATCACAGCCCCTGAACGAATTTTGTAAGAATTTCTCTCTCTTTCACTGTCTTTGTTTCACGGGTTTTGAAAAGTAATTTATTTTTATAATGGGGTTTAGCTGCTTTTCACGGCTGTGTTTATGCCGCTTTACACCCCCTTGACTCACTTACGGAGAGATATCAATACATAGGTTTGAAGATTCTTACTAGTCAGATATATTCTTGTGCGGTGAATAGGGGGTGTTGAGTCCAGTTCACTGAAAAAGGAATAGGTCTTGTCTCTTACATATTGGGTTTATGGAACGGTATCTGAGCTAATTTGAAACCCTTGTTTTATGCATCACCCCACCTCACCTTTCCCGTTCAGCAGCCATAGTGTGTTTCCTAAACGTGTGACTCTGTTCTGTTTTGTAATTCAGTTCAAGTGTAGCGGTTTTTACATTCCCTCTCTAAGTGATATCTTATGATAAGTGTCTTTTTCTGTGTGACTTATTTCACTTAGAATCGTCGTACCTAAATCCACTCATCGTGCTGCTACTAGCCTTATGACGTTGATTTCATGGCTGAGTGATATTCCATTGTACATGAGGACCACAACTTCTTTATCCATTTTTCTCTTTCCTAGGATATTTAAGGTGTAATGAAGTGGGGGTTCTCGTCAACAGAGCAGCCCTAAACTTTGGGGTGCCTGTGTCTTGCTGATTTTTAGTTTTCCCAATTTATACGCCCATGAGTGGAAGTGCCCTATGCTCTCCAAGCTGTGTTTTTTAGATGTTTCAGAACACACCGTACACTTCTCCAGAGTGGCTGTTGGCAATTTACATCCCACCCATCAGCGTAGCAAGGCTCCCATTTCTCCATGGCCGGTCCTGCATTTCTGGTTTGGACACTTTTTTCCGCATGGCCCTTTTGCCCGCTGGGAAGCCAGACTTCTTTGGAGCGCTGATTGGCGTTTCCAGGTTGCTTGGTTGGCCAAAAAGGGCGTATGCGTTTTTTCCTGAATATATTCAGGAAAAAACGCATACGCCCTTTTTGGCCAAGGGCATCATTGTCCACGTTTTGCCGCTTTTCATGTGCTTTCAAGGCGATTCGAATCTACCTCCTGAAATCTGTTTCCTGCAATTCTGCCTTGCTTTCAAAGCCTCTTCGTTGCCTTCCCTTAATATATTTGTGGACGCGAGGTATCATTTAAAACTCTGCAGGTTTGTGAATTGCAGTGCCCCTGAGCTCCATTTTTCAACTCGCTTTTTTGGGAGCTGGCCGCAAAAGCGCAGGATTGCTTCAGGCCCTCTTCTGGTTCTGGGGGGCAGGCTGAGCTTGTGCTTAATTCTTCTTCCTGATGGGAAAATAGAGTGACCTGTGCCTGTCCCAACACCTAGAGCTAGTCTCTCATTGGTTCCCCCTCTTCCCGTTCATCCTCAGGACAAATTGCAACCTGTACGGAACAGGAGGTTAAAGGTGCTGATTCTCCAAGGAGGGAGATGGCTAGTAAATCGGCTGGAATGGCGAACCCGAGCAAAGGAGATGAGAAATGAGGTGCGTTTTAGAAACCTTTCCCGATCACACGGTGTACCATCTTCTGGGTTTCTCATGCCTGTTTTCGACGTAGGAAGATGCCCTTGAACCTGGAGATTTGGGACCCATGGGATGGGTACCATGCAGTATTACTTGAAAGGGTCTGCGTTGGCTCACCCAACCTCACCAAACCTCTCAGCCCCAAGAGTGTCCACCCTAATGTCTCAATCAGCTATGGGTCTAAATATGGTCAATCCAGGTTGCATCACAGCCCCTGAACGAATTTTGTAAGAATTTCTCTCTCTTTCACTGTCTTTGTTTCACGGGTTTTGAAAAGTAATTTATTTTTATAATGGGGTTTAGCTGCTTTTCACGGCTGTGTTTATGCCGCTTTACACCCCCTTGACTCACTTACGGAGAGATATCAATACATAGGTTTGAAGATTCTTACTAGTCAGATATATTCTTGTGCGGTGAATAGGGGGTGTTGAGTCCAGTTCACTGAAAAACGAATAGGTCTTGTCTCTTACATATTGGGTTTATGGAACGGTATCTGAGCTAATTTGAAACCCTTGTTTTATGCATCACCCCACCTCACCTTTCCCGTTCAGCAGCCATAGTGTGTTTCCTAAACGTGTGACTCTGTTCTGTTTTGTAATTCAGTTCAAGTGTAGCGGTTTTTACATTCCCTCTCTAAGTGATATCTTATGATAAGTGTCTTTTTCTGTGTGACTTATTTCACTTAGAATCGTCGTACCTAAATCCACTCATCGTGCTGCTACTAGCCTTATGACGTTGATTTCATGGCTGAGTGATATTCCATTGTACATGAGGACCACAACTTCTTTATCCATTTTTCTCTTTCCTAGGATATTTAAGGTGTAATGAAGTGGGGGTTCTTGTCAACAGAGCAGCCCTAAACTTTGGGGTGCCTGTGTCTTGCTGATTTTTAGTTTTCCCAATTTATACGCCCATGAGTGGAAGTGCCCTATGCTCTCCAAGCTGTGTTTTTTAGATGTTTCAGAACACACCGTACACTTCTCCAGAGTGGCTGTTGGCAATTTACATCCCACCCATCAGCGTAGCAAGGCTCCCATTTCTCCATGGCCGGTCCTGCATTTCTGGTTTGGACACTTTTTTCCGCATGGCCCTTTTGCCCGCTGGGAAGCCAGACTTCTTTGGAGCGCTGATTGGCGTTTCCAGGTTGCTTGGTTGGCCAAAAAGGGCGTATGCGTTTTTTCCTGAATATATTCAGGAAAAAACGCATACGCCCTTTTTGGCCAAGGGCATCATTGTCCACGTTTTGCCGCTTTTCATGTGCTTTCAAGGCGATTCGAATCTACCTCCTGAAATCTGTTTCCTGCAATTCTGCCTTGCTTTCAAAGCCTCTTCGTTGCCTTCCCTTAATATATTTGTGGACGAGAGGTATCATTTAAAACTCTGCAGGTTTGTGAATTGCAGTGCCCCTGAGCTCCATTTTTCAACTCGCTTTTTTGGGAGCTGGCCGCAAAAGCGCAGGATTGCTTCAGGCCCTCTTCTGGTTCTGGGGGGCAGGCTGAGCTTCTGCTTAATTCTTCTTCCTGATGGGAAAATAGAGTGACCTGTGCCTGTCCCAACACCTAGAGCTAGTCTCTCATTGGTTCCCCCTCTTCCCGTTCATCCTCAGGACAAATTGCAACCTGTACGGAACAGGAGGTTAAAGGTGCTGATTCTCCAAGGAGGGAGATGGCTAGTAAATCGGCTGGAATGGCGAACCCGAGCAAAGGAGATGAGAAATGAGGTGCGTTTTAGAAACCTTTCCCGATCACACGGTGTACCATCTTCTGGGTTTCTCATGCCTGTTTTCGACGTAGGAAGATGCCCTTGAACCTGGAGATTTGGGACCCATGGGATGGGTACCATGCAGTATTACTTGAAAGGGTCTGCGTTGGCTCACCCAACCTCACCGAACCTCTCAGCCCCAAGAGTGTCCACCCTTATGTCTCAATCAGCTGTGGGTCTAGATATGGTCAATCCAGGTTGCATCACAGCCCCTGAACGAATTTTGTAAGAATTTCTCTCTCTTTCACTGTCTTTGTTTCACGGGTTTTGAAAAGTAATTTATTTTTATAATGGGGTTTAGCTGCTTTTCACGGCTGTGTTTATGCCGCTTTACACCCCCTTGACTCACTTACGGACAGATATCAATACATAGGTTTGAAGATTCTTACTAGTCAGATATATTCTTGTGCGGTGAATAGGGGGTGTTGAGTCCAGTTCACTGAAAAAGGAATAGGTCTTGTCTCTTACATATTGGTTTTATGGAACGGTATCGGAGCTAATTTGAAACCCTTGTTTTATGCATCACCCCACCTCACCTTTCCCGTTCAGCAGCCATAGTGTATTTTCTAAACGTGTGACTCTGTTCTGTTTTGTAATTCAGTTCAAGTGTAGCGGTTTTTACATTCCCTCTCTAAGTGATATCTTAGGATAAGTGTCTTTTTCTGTGTGACTTATTTCACTTAGAATCGTCGTACCTAAATCCACTCATCGTGCTGCTACTAGCCTTATGACGTGGATTTCATGGCTGAGTGCTATTCCATTGTACATGAGGACCACAACTTCGTTATCCACTTTTCTCTTTCCTAGGATATTTAAGGTGTAATGAAGTGGGGGTTCTTGTCAACAGAGCAGCCTTAAACTTTGGGGTGCCTGTGTCTTGCTGATTTTTAGTTTTCCCAATTTATATGCCCATGAGTGGAAGTGCCCTATGCTCTCCAAGCTGTGTTTTTTAGATGTTTCAGGACACACCGTACACTTCTCCAGAGTGGCTGTTGGCAATTTACATCCCACCCATCAGCGTAGCAAGGCTCCCATTTCTCCATGGCCGGTCCTGCATTTCTGGTTTGGACACTTTTTTCCACATGGCCCTTTTGCCCGCTGGGAAGCGAGACTTCTTTGGAGCGGTATTTGCATTTCCAGGTTGCTTGGTTGGCCACAAAGGGCGTATGCGTTTTTTCCTGAATATATTCAGGAAAAAACGCATACGCCCTTTTTGGCCAAGGGCATCATTGTCCACGTTTTGCCGCTTTTCATGTGCTTTCAAGGCGATTCGAATCTACCTCCTGAAATCTGTTTCCTGCAATTCTGCCTTGCTTTCAAAGCCTCTTCGTTGCCTTCCCTCAATATATTTGTGGACGAGAGTTATCATTTATAACTCTGCAGGTTTGTGAATTGCAGTGCCCCTGAGCTCCATTTTTCAACTCGCTTTTTTGGGAGCTGGCCGCAAAAGTGCAGGATTGCTTCAGGCCCTCTTCTGGTTCTGGGGCGCAGGCTGAGCTTGTGGTTAATTCTTCTTCCTGATGGGAAAATAGAGTGACCTGGGCCTGTCCCAACCCCTAGAGATAGTCTCTCATTGGTTCCCCCTCTTCCCGTTCATCCTCAGGACAAATTGCAACCTGTACGGAACAGGAGGTTAAAGGTGCTGATTCTCCAAGGACGGAGATGGCTAGTAAAGCGGCTGGAATGGCGAAACCGAGCACAAGGAGATGAGAAATGAGGTGCGTTTTAGAAACCATTCCCGATCACACGGTGTATCATCTTCTGGGTTTCTCATGCATGTTTTCGACGTAGGAAGATGCCCTTGAACCTGGAGATTTGGGACCCATGGGATGGGTACCATGCAGTATTACTTTAAAGGGTCTGCGTTGGCTCACGCAACCTAACCAAACCTCTCAGCCCCAAGAGTGTCCACCCTTATGTCTCAATCAGCTGTGGGTCTAGATAAGGTCAATCCAGGTTGCATCACAGCCCCTGAACGAATTTTGTAAGAATTTCTCTCTCTTTCACTGTCTCTGTTTCACGGGTTTTGAAAAGTAATTTATTTTTATAATGGGGTTTAGGTGCTTTTCACGGCTGTGTTTATGCCGATTTACACCCCCGTGACTCACTTACAGAGCGATATCAATACATAGGTTTGAAGATTCTTACTAGTCAGATATATTCTTCTGCGGTGAATAGGGGGTGTTGAGTCCAGTTCACTGAGCAAGGAGTACGTCTTGTCTACTACATATTGGGTTTATGGAACGGTATCAGAGCTAATTTGAAACCCTTGTTTTATGCATCACCCCACCTCACCTTTCCCGTTCAGCAGCCATAGTGTGTTTTCTGAACGTGTGACTCTGTTCTGTTTTGTAATTCAGTTCAAGTGTAGCGGTTTTTACATTCCCTCTATAAGTGATATCTTATGATAAGTGTCTTTTTCTGTGTGACTTATTTCACTTAGAATCGTCGTACCTAAATCCACTCATCGTGCTGCTACTAGCCTTATGACGTGGATTTCGTGGCTGAGTGATATTCCATTGTACATGAGGACCACAACTTCTTTATCCTCTTTTCTCTTTCCTAGGATATTTAAGGTGTAATGAAGTGGGGGTTCTTGTCAACAGAGCACCCCTAAACTTTTGGGTGCCTGTGTCTTGCTGATTTTTATTTTTCCCAATTTATACGCCCATGAGTGGAAGTGCCCTATGCTCTCCAAGCTGTGTTTTTTAGATGTTTCAGGACACACCGTATACTTCTCCAGAATGGCTGTTGGCAATTTACATCCCGCCCATCAGCGTAGCAAGTCTCCCATTTCTCCATGGCCGGTGCTGCATTTCTGGTTTGGACACTTTTTTCCGCATGGCCCTTTTGCCCGCTGGGAAGCGAGACTTCTTTGGAGCGCTGATTTGCCTTTCCAGGTGGCTTGGTTGGTCAAAAAGGGCATATGCGTTTTTTCCTGAATATATTCAGGAAAAAACGCATATGCCCTTTTTGGCCAAGGGCATCATTGTCCACGTTTTGCCGCTTTTCATGTGCTTTCAAGGCGATTCGAATCTACCTCCTGAAATCTGTTTCCTGCAATTCTGCCTTGCTTTCAAAGCCTCTTCGTTTCCTTCCCTCAATATATTTGTGGACGAGGGTTATCATTTATAACTCTGCAGGTTTGTGAATTGCAGGGCCCCTGAGCTATATTTTTCCAGTCGCTTTTTTGGGAGCTGGCCGCAAAAGTGCAGGATTGCTTCAGGCCCTCTTCTGGTTCTGGGGGGCAGGGTGAGCTTGTGGTTAATTCTTCTTCCTGATGGGAAAATAGAGTGACCTGTGCCTGTCCCAACCCCTAGAGCTAGTCTCTCATTGGTTCCCCCTCTTCCCGTTCATCCTCAGGACAAATTGCAACCTGGACGGAACAGGAGGTTAAAGGTGCTGATTCTCCAAGGAGGGAGATGGCTAGTAAAGCGGCTGGAATGGCGAACCCGAGCACAAGGAGATGAGAAATGAGGTGCGTTTTAGAAACCTTTCCCGATCACACGGTGTACCATCTTCTGGGTTTCTCATGCATGTTTTCGACGTAGGAAGATGCCCTTTGAAGCTGGAGATTTGGGACCCATGGGATGGGTACCATGCAGTATTACTTTAAAGGGTCTGTGTTGCCTCACGCAACCTCACCAAACCTCTCAGTCCAAAGAGTGTCCACCCTTATGTCTCAATCAGCTGTGGGTCTAGATATTGTCAATCCAGGTTGCATCACAGCCCCTGAACGAATTTTGTAAGAATTTCTCTCTCTTTCACTGTCTTTGTTTCACGGGTTTTGAAAAGTAATTTCTTTTTATAATGGGGTTTAGCTGCTTTTCACGGCTGTGTTTATGACGCTTTACACCCCCTTGACTCACTTACAGAGAGATATCAATACATAAGTTTGAAGATTCTTACTAGTCAGATATATTCTTCTGCGGTGAATAGGGGGTGTTGAGTCCAGTTCACTGAGCATGGAGTAAGTCTTGTCTACTACATATTGGGATTATGGAACGGTATCGGAGCTAATTTGAAACCCTTGTTTTATGCATCACCCCACCTCACATTTCCCGTTCAGCAACCATAGTGTGTTTTCTAAACGTGTGACTGTGTTCTGTTTTGTAATTCAGTTCAAGTGTAGCATTTTTTACATTCCCTCTATAAGTGATATCTTATGATAAGTGTCTTTTTCTGTGTGACTTATTTCACTTAGAATCGTCGTACCTAAATCCACTCATCGTGCTGCTACTAGCCTTATGACGTGGATTTCCTGGCTGAGTGATATTCCATTGTACATGAGGACCACAACTTCGTTATCCACTTTTCTCTTTCCTAGGATATTTAAGGTGTAATGAAGTGGGGGTTCTTGTCAACAGAGCAGCCTTAAACTTTGGGGTGCCTGTGTCTTGCTGATTTTTAATTTTCCCAATTTATACGCCCATGAGTGGAAGTGCCCTATGCTCTCCAAGCTGTGTTTTTTAGATGTTTCAGGACACACCGTACACTTCTCCAGAGTGGCTGTTGGCAATTTACATCCCACCCATCAGCGTAGCAAGGCTCCCATTTCTCCATGGCCGGTCCTGCATTTCTGGTTTGGACACTTTTTTCCACATGGCCCTTTTGCCCGCTGGGAAGCGAGACTTCTTTGGAGCGCTGATTTGCATTTCCAGGTTGCTTGGTTGGCCAAAAAGGGCGTATGCGTTTTTTCCTGAATATATTCAGGAAAAAACGCATACGCCCTTTTTGGCCAAGGGCATCATTGTCCACGTTTTGCCGCTTTTCATGTGCTTTCAAGGCGATTCGAATCTACCTCCTGAAATCTGTTTCCTGCAATTCTGCCTTGCTTTCAAAGCCTCTTCGTTGCCTTCCGTCAATATATTTGTGGACGAGAGTTATCATTTATAACTCTGCAGGTTTGTGAATTGCAGTGCCCCTGAGCTCCATTTTTCCAGTCGCTTTTTTGGGAGCTGGCCGCAAAAGTGCAGGATTGCTTCAGGCCCTCTTCTGGTTCTGGGGCGCAGGCTGAGCTTGTGGTTAATTCTTCTTTCTGATGGGAAAATAGAGTGACCTGGGCCTGTCCCAACCCCTAGAGATAGTCTCTCATTGGTTCCCCCTCTTCCCGTTCATCCTCAGGACAAATTGCAACCTGTACGGAACAGGAGGTTAAAGGTGCTGATTCTCCAAGGACGGAGATGGCTAGTAAAGCGGCTGGAATGGCGAAACCGAGCACAAGGAGATGAGAAATGAGGTGCGTTTTAGAAACCATTCCCGATCACACGGTGTATCATCTTCTGGGTTTCTCATGCATGTTTTCGACGTAGGAAGATGCCCTTGAACCTGGAGATTTGGGACCCATGGGATGGGTACCATGCAGTATTACTTTAAAGGGTCTGCGTTGGCTCACGCAACCTCACCAAACCTCTCAGCCCCAAGAGTGTCCACCCTTATGTCTCAATCAGCTGTGGGTCTAGATAAGGTCAATCCAGGTTGCATCACAGCCCCTGAACGAATTTTGTAAGAATTTCTCTCTCTTTCACTGTCTTTGTTTCACGGGTTTTGAAAAGTAATTTATTTTTATAATGGGGTTTAGCTGCTTTTCACGGCTGTGTTTATGCCGCTTTACACCCCCGTGACTCACTTACAGAGCGATATCAATACATAGGTTTGAAGATTCTTACTAGTCAGATATATTCTTCTGCGGTGAATAGGGGGTGTTGAGTCCAGTTCACTGAGCAAGGAGTTGGTCTTGTCTAATACATATTGGGTTTATGGAACGGTATCTGAGCTAATTTGAAACCCTTGTTTTATGCATCACCCCACCTCACCTTTCCCGTTCAGCAGCCATAGTGTGTTTTCTGAACGTGTGACTCTGTTCTGTTTTGTAATTCAGTTCAAGTGTAGCGGTTTTTACATTCCCTCTATAAGTGATATCTTATGATAAGTGTCTTTTTCTGTTTGACTAAGAATCGTCGTACCTAAATCCACTCATCGTGCTGCTACTAGCCTTATGACGTGGATTTCATGGCTGAGTGCTATTCCATTGTACATGAGGACCACAACTTCGTTATCCACTTTTCTCTTTCCTAGGATATTTAAGGTGTAATGAAGTGGGGGTTCTTGTCAACAGAGCAGCCCTAAACTTTGGGGTGCCTGTGTCTTGCTGATTTTTAGTTTTCCCAATTTATACGCCCATGAGTGGAAGTGCCCTATGCTCTCCAAGCTGTGTTTTTTAGATGTTTCAGGACACACCGTACACTTCTCCAGAGTGGCTGTTGGCAATTTACATCCCGCCCATCAGCGTAGCAAGGCTCCCATTTCTCCATGGCCGGTCCTGCATTTTTGGTTTGGACACTTTTTTCCGCATGGCCCTTTTGCCCGCTGGGAAGCGAGACTTCTTTGGAGCGCAGATTTGCCTTTCCAGGTGGCTTGGTTGGCCAAAAAGGGCGTATGCGTTTTTTCCTGAATATATTCAGGAAAAAACGCATACGCCCTTTTTGGCCAAGGGCATCATTGTCCACGTTTTGCCGCTTTTCATGTGCTTTCAAGGCGATTCGAATCTACCTCCTGAAATCTGTTTCCTGCAATTCTGCCTTGCTTTCAAAGCCTCTTCATTGCCTTCCCTCAATATATTTGTGGACGAGAGTTATCATTTATAACTCTGCAGGTTTGCGAATTGCAGTGCCCCTGAGCTCCATTTTTCCAGTCGCTTTTTTGAGAGCTGGCCGCAAAAGTGCAGGATTGCTTCAGGCCCTCTTCTGGTTCTGGGGGGCAGGGTGAGCTTGTGGTTAATTCTTCTTCCTGATGGGAAAATAGAGTGACCTGTGCCTGTCCCAACCCCTAGAGCTAGTCTTTCATTGCTTCCCCCTCTTCTCGTTCATCCTCAGGACAAATTGCAACCTGTACGGAACAGGAGGTTAAAGGTGCTGATTCTCCAAGGAGGGAGATGGCTAGTAAAGCGGCTGGAATGGAGAACCCGAGCACAAGGAGATGAGAAATGAGGTGCGTTTTAGAAACCTTTCCCGATCACACAGTGTACCATCTTCTGGGTTTCTCATGCATGGTTTCGACGTAGGAAGATGCCCTTGAACCTGGAGATTTGGGACCCATGGGATGGGTACCATGCAGTATTACTTTAAAGGGTCTGCGTTGGCTCACACAACCTCACCAAACCTCTCAGCCCCAAGAGTGTCCACCCTTATGTCTCAATCAGCTGTGGGTCTAGATATGGTCAATCCAGGTTGCATCACAGCCCCTGTATGAATTTTGTAAAAATTTCTCTCTCTTTCACTGTCTTTGTTTCACGGGTTTTGAAAAGTAATTTATTTTTATAATGGGGTTTAGCTGCTTTTCACGGCTGTGTTTATGCCGCTTTACACACCCTTGACTCACTTACAGAGCAATATCAATACATAGGTTTGAAGATTCTTACTAGTCAGATATATTCTTCTGCGGTGAATAGGGGGTGTTGAGTCCAGTTCACTGAGCAAGGAGTAGGTCTTGTCTACTACATATTGGGTTTATGGAACGCTATCTGAGCTAATTTGAAACCCTTGTTTTATGCATCACCCCACCTCACCTTTCAAGATCAGCAGCCATAGTGTGTTTTCTGAACGTGTGACTCTGTTCTGTTTTGTAATTCAGTTCAAGTGTAGCGGTTTTTACATTCCCTCTATAAGTGATATCTTATGATAAGTGTCTTTTTCTGTGTGACTTATTTCACTTAGAATCGTCGTACCTAAATCCACTCATCGTGCTGCTACTAGGCTTATGACGTTCATTTCATGGCTGAGTGATATTCCATAGTACATGAGGACCACAACTTCGTTATCCACTTTTCTCTTTCCTAGGATATTTAAGGTGTAATGAAGTGGGGGTTCTTGTCAACAGAGCAGCCCTAAACTTTGGGGTGCCTGTGTCTTGCTGATTTTTAATTTTCCCAATTTATACGCCCATGAGTTGAAGTGCCCTCTGCTCTCCAAGCTGTGTTTTTTAGATGTTTCAGGACACACCGTACACTTCTCCAGAGTGGCTGTTGGCAATTTACATCCCGCCCATCAGCGTAGCAAGGCTCCCATTTCTCCATGGCCGGTCCTGCATTTCTGGTTTGGACACTTTTTTCCGCATGGCCCTTTTGCCCGCTGGAAAGCGAGACTTCTTTGGAGCGCTGATTTGCCTTTCCAGGTTGCTTGGTTGGCCAAAAAGGGCGTATGCGTTTTTTCCGGAATATATTCAGGAAAAAACGCATACGCCCTTTTCGAACAAGGGCATCATTGTCCCCGTTTTGCCGCTTTTCATGTGCTTTCAAGGCGATTCGAATCTACCTCCTGAAATCTGTTTCCTGCAATTCTGCCTTGCTTTCAAAGCCTCTTCGTTGCCTTCCCTCAATATATTTGTGGACGAGAGTTATCATTTATAACTCTGCAGGTTTGCGAATTGCAGTGCCCCTGAGCTCCATTTTTCCAGTCGCTTTTTTGGGAGCTGGCCGCAAAAGTGCAGGATTGCTTCAGGCCCTCTTCTGGTTCTGGGGGGCAGGGTGAGCTTGTGGTTAATTCTTCTTCCTGATGGGAAAATAGAGTGACCTGTGCCTGTCCCAACCCCTAGAGCTAGTCTTTCATTGCTTCCCCCTCTTCTCGTTCATCCTCAGGACAAATTGCAACCTATACGGAACAGGAGGTTAAAGGTGCTGATTCTCCAAGGAGGGAGATGGCTAGTAAAGCGGCTGGAATGGCGAACCCGAGCACAAGGAGATGAGAAATGAGGTGCGTTTTAGAAACCTTTCCCGATCACACAGTGTACCATCTTCTGGGTTTCTCATGCATGGTTTCGACGTAGGAAGATGCCCTTGAACCTGGAGATTTGGGACCCATGGGATGGGTACCATGCAGTATTACTTTAAAGGGTCTGCGTTGGCTCACACAACCTCACCAAACCTCTCAGCCCCAAGAGTGTCCACCCTTATGTCTCAATCAGCTGTGGGTCTAGATATGGTCAATCCAGGTTGCATCACAGCCCCTGTATGAATTTTGTAAAAATTTCTCTCTCTTTCACTGTCTTTGTTTCACGGGTTTTGAAAAGTAATTTATTTTTATAATGGGGTTTAGCTGCTTTTCACGGCTGTGTTTATGCCGCTTTACACCCCCTTGACTCACTTACAGAGCGATATCAATACATAGGTTTGAAGATTCTTACTAGTCAGATATATTCTTCTGCGGTGAATAGGGGGTGTTGAGTCCAGTTCACTGAGCAAGTAGTTGGTCTTGTCTAATACATATTGGGTTTATGGAACGGTATCTGAGCTAATTTGAAACCCTTGTTTTATGCATCACCCCACCTCACCTTTCCCGTTCAGCAGCCATAGTGTGTTTTCAGAACGTGTGACTCTGTTCTGTTTTGTAATTCAGTTCAAGTGTAGCGGTTTTTACATTCCCTCTATAAGTGATATCTTATGATAAGTGTCTTTTTCTGTGTGACTTATTTCACTTAGAATCGTCGTACCTAAATCCACTCATCGTGCTGCTACTAGCCTTATTACGTGGATTTCATGGCTGAGTGATATTCCATTGTACATGAGGACCACAACTTCGTTATCCACTTTTCTCTTTCCTAGGATATTTAAGGTGTAATGAAGTGGGGGTTCTTGTCAACAGAGCAGCCCTAAACTTTGGGGTGCCTGTGTCTTGCTGATTTTTAGTTTTCCCAATTTATACGCCCATGAGTGGAAGTGCCCTATGCTCTCCAAGCTGTGTTTTTTAGATGTTTCAGGACACACCGTAAACTTCTCCAGAGTGGCTGTTGGCAATTTACATCCCGCCCATCAGCGTAGCAAGGCTCCCATTTCTCCATGGCCGGTCCTGCATTTCTGGTTTGGACACTTTTTTCCGCATGGCCCTTTTGCCCGCTGGGAAGCAAGACTTCTTTGGAGCGCTGATTTGCCTTTCCAGGTTGCTTGGTTGGCCAAAAAGGGCGTATGCGTTTTTTCCTGAATTCAGGAAAAAACGCATACGCCCTTTTTGGCCAAGGGCATCATTGTCCCCGTTTTGCCGCTTTTCATGTGCTTTCAAGGCGATTCGAATCTACCTCCTGAAATCTGTTTCCTGCAATTCTGCCTTGCTTTCAAAGCCTCTTCGTTGCCTTCCCTCAATATATTTGTGGACGAGAGTTATCATTTATAACTCTGCAGGTTTGTGAATTGCAGTGCCCCTGAGCTCCATTTTTCCAGTCGCTTTTTTGGGAGCTGGCCGCAAAAGTGCAGGATTGCTTCAGGCCCTCTTCTGGTTCTGGGGGGCAGGCTGAGCTTGTGGTTAATTCTTCTTCCTGATGGGAAAATAGAGTGAACTGTGCCTGTCCCAACCCCTAGAGATAGTCTCTCATTGGTTCCCCCTCTTCCCGTTCATCCTCAGGACAAATTGCAACCTGTACGGAACAGGAGGTTAAAGGTGCTGATTCTCCAAGGAGGGAGAAGGCTAGTAAAGCGGCTGGAATGGCGAAACAGAGCACAAGGAGATGAGAAATGAGGTGCGTTTTAGAAACCATTCCCGATCACACGGTGTATCATCTTCTGGGTTTCTCATGCATGTTTTCGACGTAGGAAGATGCCCTTGAACCTGGAGATTTGGGACCCATGGGATGGGTACCATGCAGTATTACTTTAAAGGGTCTGCGTTGGCTCACGCAACCTCACCAAACCTCTCAGCCCCAAGAGTGTCCACCCTTATGTCTCAATCAGCTGTGGGTCTAGATAAGGTCAATCCAGGTTGCATCACAGCCCCTGAACGAATTTTGTAAGAATTTCTCTCTCTTTCACTGTCTTTGTTTCACGGGTTTTGAAAAGTAATATATTTTTATAATGGGGTTTAACTGCTTTTCACGGCTGTGTTTATGCCGCTTTACACCCCATTGACTCACTTACAGAGCGATATCAATACATAGGTTTGAAGATTTTTACTAGTCAGATATATTCTTGTGCGGTGAATAGGGGGTGTTGTGTCCAGTTCACTGAGCAAGGAGTAGGTCTTGTCTGCTACATATTGGGTTTATGGAACGGTATCTGAGCTAATTTGAAACCCTTGTTTTATGCATCACCCCACCTCACCTTTCCCGTTCAGCACCCATAGTGTGTTTTCTGAACGTGTGACTCTGTTCTGTTTTGTAATTCAGTTCAAGTGTAGCGGTTTTTACATTCCCTCTATAAGTGATATCTTATGATAAGTGTCTTTTTCTGTGTGACTTATTTCACTTAGAATCGTCGTACCTAAATCCACTCATCGTGCTGCTACTAGCCTTATTACGTGGATTTCATGGCTGAGTGATATTCCATTGTACATGAGGACCACAACTTCGTTATCCACTTTTCTCTTTCCTAGGATATTTAAGGTGTAATGAAGTGGGGGTTCTTGTCAACAGAGCAGCCCTAAACTTTGGGGTGCCTGTGTCTTGCTGATTTTTAGTTTTCCCAATTTATACGCCCATGAGTGGAAGTGCCCTATGCTCTCCAAGCTGTGTTTTTTAGATGTTTCAGGACACACCGTAAACTTCTCCAGAGTGGCTGTTGGCAATTTACATCCCGCCCATCAGCGTAGCAAGGCTCCCATTTCTCCATGGCCGGTCCTGCATTTCTGGTTTGGACACTTTTTTCCGCATGGCCCTTTTGCCCGCTGTGAAGCAAGACTTCTTTGGAGCGCTGATTTGCCTTTCCAGGTTGCTTGGTTGGCCAAAAAGGGCGTATGCGTTTTTTCCTGAATTCAGGAAAAAACGCATACGCCCTTTTTGGCCAAGGGCATCATTGTCCCCGTTTTGCCGCTTTTCATGTGCTTTCAAGGCGATTCGAATCTACCTCCTGAAATCTGTTTCCTGCAATTCTGCCTTGCTTTCAAAGCCTCTTCGTTGCCTTCCCTCAATATATTTGTGGACGAGAGTTATCATTTATAACTCTGCAGGTTTGTGAATTGCAGTGCCCCTGAGCTCCATTTTTCCAGTCGCTTTTTTGGGAGCTGGCCGCAAAAGTGCAGGATTGCTTCAGGCCCTCTTCTGGTTCTGGGGGGCAGGCTGAGCTTGTGGTTAATTCTTCTTCCTGATGGGAAAATAGAGTGAACTGTGCCTGTCCCAACCCCTAGAGATAGTCTCTCATTGGTTCCCCCTCTTCCCGTTCATCCTCAGGACAAATTGCAACCTGTACGGAACAGGAGGTTAAAGGTGCTGATTCTCCAAGGAGGGAGAAGGCTAGTAAAGCGGCTGGAATGGCGAAACAGAGCACAAGGAGATGAGAAATGAGGTGCGTTTTAGAAACCATTCCCGATCACACGGTGTATCATCTTCTGGGTTTCTCATGCATGTTTTCGACGTAGGAAGATGCCCTTGAACCTGGAGATTTGGGACCCATGGGATGGGTACCATGCAGTATTACTTTAAAGGGTCTGCGTTGGCTCACGCAACCTCACCAAACCTCTCAGCCCCAAGAGTGTCCACCCTTATGTCTCAATCAGCTGTGGGTCTAGATAAGGTCAATCCAGGTTGCATCACAGCCCCTGAACGAATTTTGTAAGAATTTCTCTCTCTTTCACTGTCTTTGTTTCACGGGTTTTGAAAAGTAATATATTTTTATAATGGGGTTTAACTGCTTTTCACGGCTGTGTTTATGCCGCTTTACACCCCATTGACTCACTTACAGAGCGATATCAATACATAGGTTTGAAGATTTTTACTAGTCAGATATATTCTTGTGCGGTGAATAGGGGGTGTTGTGTCCAGTTCACTGAGCAAGGAGTAGGTCTTGTCTACTACATATTGGGTTTATGGAACGGTATCTGAGCTAATTTGAAACCCTTGTTTTATGCATCACCCCACCTCACCTTTCCCGTTCAGCACCCATAGTGTGTTTTCTGAACGTGTGACTCTGTTCTGTTTTGTAATTCAGTTCAACTGTAGCGGTTTTTACATTCCCTCCATAAGTGATATCTTATGATAAGTGTCTTTTTCTGTGTGACTTATTTCACTTAGAATCGTCGTACCTAAATCCACTCATCGTGCTGCTACTAGCCTTATTACGTGGATTTCATGGCTGAGTGATATTCCATTGTACATGAGGACCACAACTTCTTTATCCACTTTTCTCTTTCCTAGGATATTTAAGGTGTAATGAAATGGGGGTTCTTGTCAACAGAGCAGCCCTAAACTTTGGGGTGCCTTTGTCTTGCTGATTTTTAGTTTTCCCAATTTATACGCCCATGAGTGGAAGTGCCCTATGCTCTCCAAGCTGTGTTTTTTAGATGTTTCAGGACACACCGTACACTTCTCCAGAGTGGCTGTTGGCAATTTACATCCCGCCCATCAGCGTAGCAAGGCTCCTATTTCTCCATGGCCGGTCCTGCATTTCTGGTTTGGACACTTTTTTCCGCATGGCCCTTTTGCCCGCTGAGAATCGAGACTACTTTGGAGCGCTGATTTGCCTTTCCAGGTGGCTTGGTTGGCCAAAAAGGCCTATTCGTTTTTTCCTGAATATATTCAGGAAAAAACGCATACGCCCTTTATG
Organism: Balaenoptera acutorostrata; assembly: GCF_949987535.1. NCBI lineage: Eukaryota > Metazoa > Chordata > Mammalia > Artiodactyla > Balaenopteridae > Balaenoptera > Balaenoptera acutorostrata. The sequence goes on from NW_026646298.1 coordinate 240,186, forward strand.
GCCAAGGGCATCATTGTCCACGGTTTGCTGCTTTTCATGTGCTTTCAAGGCGATTCGAATCTACCTCCTGAAATCTGTTTCCTGCAATTCTGCCTTGCTTTCAAAGCCTCTTCGTTGCCTTCCCTCAATATATTTGTGGACGAGAGTTATCATTTATAACTCTGCAGGTTTGTGAATTGCAGTGCCCCTGAGCTCCATTTTTCCAGTCGCTTTTTTGGGAGCTGGCCGCAAAAGTGCAGGATTGCTTCAGGCCCTCTTCTGGTTCTGGGGGGCAGGCTGAGCTTGTGGTTAATTCTTCTTCCTGATGGGAAAATAGAGTGACCTGTGCCCGTCCCAACCCCTAGAGCTAGACTCTCATTGGTTCCCCCTCTTCCCGTTCATTCTCAGGACAAATTGCAACCTCTACCGAACAGGAGGTTAAAGGTGCTGATTCTCCAAGGAGGGAGATGGCTAGTAAAGCGGCTGGAATGGCGAACCCGAGCACAAGGAGATGAGAAATGAGGTGCGTTTTAGAAACCTTTCCGAATCACACGGTGTACCATCTTCTGGGTTTCTCATGCATGTTTTCGACGTAGGAAGATGCCCTTGAACCTGGAGATTTGGGACCCATGGGATGGGTACCATGCAGTATTACTTTAAAGGGTGTGCGTTGGCTCACGCAACCTCACCAAACCTCTCAGCCCCAAGAGTGTCCACCCTTATGTCTCAATCAGCTGTGGGTCTAGATATGGTCAATCCAGGTTGCATCACAGCCCCTGAACGAATTTTGTAAGAATATCTCTCTCTTTCACTGTCTTTGTTTCACGGGTTTTGAAAAGTAATTTATTTTTATAATGGGGTTTAGCTGATTTTCACGGCTGTGTTTATGCCGCTTTACACCCCCTTGACTCACTTACAGAGGAATATCAATACATAGTTTTGAAGATTCTTACTAGTCAGATATATTCTTCTGCGGTGAATAGGGGGTGTTGAGTCCAGTTCACTGAGCAAGGAGTAGGTCTTGTCTACTACATATTGGGTTTATGGAACGGTATCGGAGCTAATTTGAAACCCTTGTTTTATGCATCACCCCACCTCACCTTTCCCGTTCAGCAACCATAGTGTGTTTTCTGAACCTGTGACTCTGTTCTGTTTTGTAATTCAGTTCAAGTGTAGCGGTTTTTAAATTCCCTCTCTAAGTGATATCTTATGATAAGTGTCTTTTTCTGTGTGACTTATTTCACTTAGAATCGTCGTACCTAAATCCACTCATCGTGCTGCTACTAGCCTTATGACGTGGATTTCGTGGCTGAGTGATATTCCATTGTACATGAGGACCACAACTTCTTTATCCACTTTTCTCTTTCCTAGGATATTTAAGGTGTAATGAAGTGGGGGTCCTTGTCAACAGAGCAGCCCTAAACTTTGGGGTGCCTGTGTCTTGCTGATTTTTAGTTTTCCCAATTTATACGCCTATGAGTGGAAGTGCCCTATGCTCTCCAAGCTGTGTTTTTTAGATGTTTCAGGACACACCGTACACTTCTCCAGAGTGGCTGTTGGCAATTTACATCCCGCCCATCAGCGTAGCAAGGCTCCCATTTCTCCATGGCCGGTCCTGCATTTCTGGTTTGGACACTTTTTTCCGCATGGCCCTTTTGCCCGCTGGGAAGCGAGACTTCTTTGGAGCGCTGATTTGCCTTTCCAGGTTGCTTGGTTGGCCAAAAAGGGCGTATGCGTTTTTTCCTGAATATATTCAGGAAAAAACGCATACGCCCTTTATGGCCAAGGGCATCATTGTCCCCGTTTTGCCGCTTTTCATGTGCTTTCAAGGCGATTCGAATCTACCTCCTGAAATCTGTTTCCTGCAATTCTGCCTTGCTTTCAAAGCCTCTTCGTTGCCTTCCCTCAATATATTTGTGGACGAGAGTTATCATTTATAACTCTGCAGGTTTGTGAATTGCAGTGCCCCTGAGCTCCATTTTTCCAGTCGCTTTTTTGGGAGTTGGCCGTAAAAGTGAAGGATTGCTTCAGGCCCTCTTCTGGTTCTGGGGGGCAGGCTGAGCTTGTGGTTAATTCTTCTTCCTGATGGGAAAATAGAGTGACCTGTGCCTGTCCCAACCCCTAGAGCTAGTCTCTCATTGGTTCCCCCTCTTCCCGTTCATCCTCAGGACAAATTGCAACCTGTACGGAACAGGAGGTTAAAGGTGCTGATTCTCCAAGGAGGGAGATGGCTAGTAAAGCGGCTGGAATGGCGAACCCGAGCACAAGGAGATGAGAAATGAGGTGCGTTTTAGAAACCTTTCCCGATCACACAGTGTACCATCTTCTGGGTTTCTCATGCATGGTTTCGACGTAGGAAGATGCCCTTGAACCTGGAGATTTGGGACCCATGGGATGGGTACCATGCAGTATTACTTTAAAGGGTCTGCGTTGGCTCACACAACCTCACCAAACCTCTCAGCCCCAAGAGTGTCCACCCTTATGTCTCAATCAGCTGTGGGTCTAGATATGGTCAATCCAGGTTGCATCACAGCCCCTGAACGAATTTTGTAAGAATTTCTCTCTCTTTCACTGTCTTTGTTTCACGGGTTTTGAAAAGTAATATATTTTTATAATGGGGTTTAACTGCTTTTCACGGCTGTGTTTATGCCGCTTTACACCCCATTGACTCACTTACAGAGCGATATCAATACATAGGTTTGAAGATTTTTACTAGTCAGATATATTCTTGTGCGGTGAATAGGGGGTGTTGTGTCCAGTTCACTGAGCAAGGAGTAGGTCTTGTCTACTACATATTGGGTTTATGGAACGGTATCTGAGCTAATTTGAAACCCTTGTTTTATGCATCACCCCACCTCACCTTTCCCGTTCAGCACCCATAGTGTGTTTTCTGAACGTGTGACTCTGTTCTGTTTTGTAATTCAGTTCAACTGTAGCGGTTTTTACATTCCCTCTATAAGTGATATCTTATGATAAGTGTCTTTTTCTGTGTGACTTATTTCACTTAGAATCGTCGTACCTAAATCCACTCATCGTGCTGCTACTAGCCTTATGACGTTGATTTCATGGCTGAGTGATATTCCATTGTACATGAGGACCACAACTTCTTTATCCATTTTTCTCTTTCCTAGGATATTTAAGGTGTAATGAAGTGGGGGTTCTTGTCAACAGAGCAGCCCTAAACTTTGGGGTGCCTGTCTCTTGCTGATTTTTAGTTTTCCCAATTTATACGCCCATGAGTGGAAGTGCCCTATGCTCTCCAAGCTGTGTTTTTTAGATGTTTCAGGACACACCGTACACTTCTCCAGAGTGGCTGTTGGCAATTTACATCCCGCCCATCAGCGTAGCAAGGCTCCTATTTCTCCATGGCCGGTCCTGCATTTCTGGTTTGGACACTTTTTTCCGCATGGCCCTTTTGCCCGCTGGGAATCGAGACTTCTTTGGAGCGCTGATTTGCCTTTCCAGGTGGCTTGGTTGGCCAAAAAGGCCTATGCGTTTTTTCCTGAATATATTCAGGAAAAAACGCATACGCCCTTTATGGCCAAGGGCATCATTGTCCACGGTTTGCCGCTTTTCATGTGCTTTCAAGGCGATTCGAATCTACCTCCTGAAATCTGTTTCCTGCAATTCTGCCTTGCTTTCAAAGCCTCTTCGTTGCCTTCCCTCAATATATTTGTGGACGAGAGTTATCATTTATAACTCTGCAGGTTTGTGAATTGCAGTGCCCCTGAGCTCCATTTTTCCAGTCGCTTTTTTGGGAGCTGGACGCAAAAGTGCAGGATTGCTTCAGGCCCTCTTCTGGTTCTGGGGGGCAGGCTGAGCTTGTGGTTAATTCTTCTTCCTGATGGGAAAATAGAGTGACCTGTCCCCGTCCCAACCCCTAGAGCTAGACTCTCATTGGTTCCCCCTCTTCCCGTTCATTCTCAGGACAAATTGCAACCTCTACCGAACAGGAGGTTAAAGGTGCTGATTCTCCAAGGAGGGAGATGGCTAGTAAAGCGGCTGGAATGGCGAACCCGAGCACAAGGAGATGAGAAATGAGGTGCGTTTTAGAAACCTTTCCGAATCACACGGTGTACCATCTTCTGGGTTTCTCATGCATGTTTTCGACGTAGGAAGATGCCCTTGAACCTGGAGATTTGGGACCCATGGGATGGGTACCATGCAGTATTACTTTAAAGGGTGTGCGTTGGCTCACGCAACCTCACCAAACCTCTCAGCCCCAAGAGTGTCCACCCTTATGTCTCAATCAGCTGTGGGTCTAGATATGGTCAATCCAGGTTGCATCACAGCCCCTGAACGAATTTTGTAAGAATATCTCTCTCTTTCATTGTCTTTGTTTCACGGGTTTTGAAAAGTAATTTATTTTTATAATGGGGTTTAGCTGATTTTCACGGCTGTGTTTATGCCGCTTTACACCCCCTTGACTCACTTACAGAGGAATATCAATACATAGTTTTGAAGATTCTTACTAGTCAGATATATTCTTCTGCGGTGAATAGGGGGTGTTGAGTCCAGTTCACTGAGCAAGGAGTAGGTCTTGTCTACTACATATTGGGTTTATGGAACGGTATCGGAGCTAATTTGAAACCCTTGTTTTATGCATCACCCCACCTCACCTTTCCCGTTCAGCAACCATAGTGTGTTTTCTGAACCTGTGACTCTGTTCTGTTTTGTAATTCAGTTCAAGTGTAGCGGTTTTTACATTCCCTCTCTAAGTGATATCTTATGATAAGTGTCTTTTTCTGTGTGACTTATTTCACTTAGAATCGTCGTACCTAAATCCACTCATCGTGCTGCTACTAGCCTTATGACGTGGATTTCGTGGCTGAGTGATATTCCATTGTACATGAGGACCACAACTTCTTTATCCACTTTTCTCTTTCCTAGGATATTAAAGGTGTAATGAAGTGGGGGTCCTTGTCAACAGAGCAGCCCTAAACTTTGGGGTGCCTGTGTCTTGCTGATTTTTAGTTTTCCCAATTTATACGCCTATGAGTGGAAGTGCCCTATGCTCTCCAAGCTGTGTTTTTTAGATGTTTCAGGACACACCGTACACTTCTCCAGAGTGGCTGTTGGCAATTTACATCCCGCCCATCAGCGTAGCAAGGCTCCCATTTCTCCATGGCCGGTCCTGCATTTCTGGTTTGGACACTTTTTTCCGCATGGCCCTTTTGCCCGCTGGGAAGCGAGACTTCTTTGGAGCGCTGATTTGCCTTTCCAGGTTGCTTGGTTGGCCAAAAAGGGCGTATGCGTTTTTTCCTGAATATATTCAGGAAAAAACGCATACGCCCTTTATGGCCAAGGGCATCATTGTCCACGTTTTGCCGCTTTTCATGTGCTTTCAAGGCGATTCGAATCTACCTCCTGAAATCTGTTCCCTGCAATTCTGCCTTGCTTTCAAAGCCTCTTCGTTGCCTTCCCTCAATATATTTGTGGACGAGAGTTATCATTTATAACTCTGCAGGTTTGTGAATTGCAGTGCCCCTGAGCTCCATTTTTCCAGTCGCTTTTTTGGGAGCTGGCCGCAAAAGTGCAGGATTGCTTCAGGCCCTCTTCTGGTTCTGGGGGGCAGGCTGAGCTTGTGGTTAATTCTTCTTCCTGATGGGAAAATAGAGTGACCTGTGCCTGTCCCAACACCTACAGCTAGTCTCTCATTGGTTCCCCCTCTTCCCGTTCATCCTCAGGACAAATTGCAACCTGTACGGAACAGGAGGTTAAAGGTGCTGATTCTCCAATGAGGGAGATGGCTAGTAAAGCGGCTGGAATGGCGAACCCGAGCACAAGGAGATGAGAAATGAGGTGCGTTTTAGAAACCTTTCCCAATCACACGGTGTACCATCTTCTGGGTTTCTCATGCATGTTTTCGACGTAGGAAGATGCTCTTGAACCTGGAGATTTGGGACCCATGGGATGGGTACCATGCAGTATTACTTTAAAGGGTGTGCGTTGGCTCACGCAACCTCACCAAACCTCTCAGCCCCAAGAGTGTCCACCCTTATTTCTCAATCAGCTGTGGGTCTAGATCTGGTCAATCCAGGTTGCATCACAGCCCCTGAACGAATTTTGTAAGAATATCTCTCTCTTTCACTTTCTTTGTTTCACGGGTTTTGAAAAGTAATTTATTTTTATAATGGGGTTTAGCTGATTTTCACGGCTGTGTTTATGCCGCTTTACACCCCCTTGACTCACTTACAGAGGAATATCAATACATAGTTTTGAAGATTCTTACTAGTCAGATATATTCTTCTGCGGTGAATAGGGGGTGTTGAGTCCAGTTCACTGAGCAAGGAGTAGGTCTTGTCTACTACATATTGGGTTTATGGAACGGTATCGGAGCTAATTTGAAACCCTTGTTTTATGCATCACCCCACCTCACCTTTCCCGTTCAGCAACCATAGTGTGTTTTCTGAACCTGTGACTCTGTTCTGTTTTGTAATTCAGTTCAAGTGTAGCGGTTTTTACATTCCCTCTCTAAGTGATATCTTATGATAAGTGTCTTTTTCTGTGTGACTTATTTCACTTAGAATCGTCGTACCTAAATCCACTCATCGTGCTGCTACTAGCCTTATGACGTGGATTTCGTGGCTGAGTGATATTCCATTGTACATGAGGACCACAACTTCTTTATCCACTTTTCTCTTTCCTAGGATATTAAAGGTGTAATGAAGTGGGGGTCCTTGTCAACAGAGCAGCCCTAAACTTTGGGGTGCCTGTGTCTTGCTGATTTTTAGTTTTCCCAATTTATACGCCTATGAGTGGAAGTGCCCTATGCTCTCCAAGCTGTGTTTTTTAGATGTTTCAGGACACACCGTACACTTCTCCAGAGTGGCTGTTGGCAATTTACATCCCGCCCATCAGCGTAGCAAGGCTCCCATTTCTCCATGGCCGGTCCTGCATTTCTGGTTTGGACACTTTTTTCCGCATGGCCCTTTTGCCCGCTGGGAAGCGAGACTTCTTTGGAGCGCTGATTTGCCTTTCCAGGTTGCTTGGTTGGCCAAAAAGGGCGTATGCGTTTTTTCCTGAATATATTCAGGAAAAAACGCATACGCCCTTTATGGCCAAGGGCATCATTGTCCACGTTTTGCCGCTTTTCATGTGCTTTCAAGGCGATTCGAATCTACCTCCTGAAATCTGTTCCCTGCAATTCTGCCTTGCTTTCAAAGCCTCTTCGTTGCCTTCCCTCAATATATTTGTGGACGAGAGTTATCATTTATAACTCTGCAGGTTTGTGAATTGCAGTGCCCCTGAGCTCCATTTTTCCAGTCGCTTTTTTGGGAGCTGGCCGCAAAAGTGCAGGATTGCTTCAGGCCCTCTTCTGGTTCTGGGGGGCAGGCTGAGCTTGTGGTTAATTCTTCTTCCTGATGGGAAAATAGAGTGACCTGTGCCTGTCCCAACACCTACAGCTAGTCTCTCATTGGTTCCCCCTCTTCCCGTTCATCCTCAGGACAAATTGCAACCTGTACGGAACAGGAGGTTAAAGGTGCTGATTCTCCAATGAGGGAGATGGCTAGTAAAGCGGCTGGAATGGCGAACCCGAGCACAAGGAGATGAGAAATGAGGTGCGTTTTAGAAACCTTTCCCAATCACACGGTGTACCATCTTCTGGGTTTCTCATGCATGTTTTCGACGTAGGAAGATGCTCTTGAACCTGGAGATTTGGGACCCATGGGATGGGTACCATGCAGTATTACTTTAAAGGGTGTGCGTTGGCTCACGCAACCTCACCAAACCTCTCAGCCCCAAGAGTGTCCACCCTTATTTCTCAATCAGCTGTGGGTCTAGATCTGGTCAATCCAGGTTGCATCACAGCCCCTGAACGAATTTTGTAAGAATATCTCTCTCTTTCACTTTCTTTGTTTCACGGGTTTTGAAAAGTAATTTATTTTTATAATGGGGTTTAGCTGCTTTTCACGGCTGTGTTTATGCCGCTTTACACCCCATTGACTCACTTACAGAGCGATATCAATACATAGTTTTGAAGATTCTTACTAGTCAGATATATTCTTCTGCGGTGAATAGGGGGTGTTGAGTCCAGTTCACTGAGCAAGGAGTAGGTGTTGTCTACTACATATTGGGTTTATGGAACGGTATCGGAGCTAATTTGAAACCCTTGTTTTATGCATCACCCCACCTCACCTTTCCCGTTCAGCAACCATAGTGTGTTTTGTGAACGTGTGACTCTGTTCTGTTTTGTAATTCAGTTCAAGTGTAGCGGTTTTTACATTCCCTCTATAAGTGATATCTTATGATAAGTGTCTTTTTCTGTGTGACTTATTTCACTTAGAATCGCCGTACCTAAATCGACTCATCGTGCTGCTACTAGCCTTATGACGTGGATTTCATGGCTGAGTGATATTCCATTGTACATGAGGACCACAACTTCTTTATCCACTTTTCTCTTTCCTAGGATATTTAAGGTGTAATGAAGTGGGGGTTCTTGTCAACAGAGCAGCCCTAAACTTTGGGGTGCCTGTGTCTTGCTGATTTTTAGTTTTCCCAATTTATACGCCCATGAGTGGAAGTGTCCTATGCTCTCCAAGCTGTGTTTTTTAGATGTTTCAGGACACACCGTACACTTCTCCAGAGTGGATGTTGGCAATTTACATCCCGCCCATCAGCGTAGCAAGGCTCCCATTTCTCCATGGCCGGTCCTGCATTTGTGGTTTGGACACTTTTTTCCGCATGGCCCTTTTGCCCGCTGGGAAGCCAGACTTCTTTGGAGCGCTGATTTGCCTTTCCAGGTTGCTTGGTTGGCCAAAAAGGGCGTATGCGTTTTTTCCTGAATATATTCAGGAAAAAACGCATACACCCTTTATGGCCAAGGGCATCATTGTCCCCGTTTTGCCGCTTTTCATGTGCTTTCAAGGCGATTCGAATCTACCTCCTGAAATCTGTTTCCTGCAATTCTGCCTTGCTTTTAAAGCCTCTTCGTTGCCTTCCCTCAATATATTTGTGGACGAGAGTTATCATTTATAACTCTGCAGGTTTGTGAATTGCAGTGCCCCTGAGCTCCATTTTTCCAGTCGCTTTTTTGGGAGCTGGCCGCAAAAGTGCAGGATTGCTTCAGGCCGTCTTCTGGTTCTGGGGGGCAGGCTGAGCTTGTGGTTAATTCTTCTTCCTGATGGGAAAATAGAGTGACCTGTGCCTGTCCCAACACCTAGAGCTAGTCTCTCATTGGTTCCCCCTCTTCCCGTTCATCCTCAGGACAAATTGCAACCTGTACGGAACAGGAGGTTAAAGGTGCTGATTCTCCAACGAGGGAGATGGCTAGTAAAGCGGCTGGAATGGCGAACCCGAGCACAAGGAGATGAGAAATGAGGTGCGTTTTAGGAACATTTCCCAATCACACGGTGTACCATCTTCTGGGTTTCTCATGCATGTTTTCGACGTAGGAAGATGCCCTTGAACCTGGAGATTTGGGACCCATGGGATGGGTACCATGCAGTATTACTTTAAAGGGTGTGCGTTGGCTCACGCAACCTCAACAAACCTCTCAGCCCCAAGAGTGTCCACCCTTATGTCTCAATCAGCTGTGGGTCTAGATATGGTCAATCCAGGTTGCATCACAGCCCCTGAACGAGTTTTGTAAGAATTTCTCTCTCTTTCACTGTCTTTGTTTCACGGGTTTTGAAAAGTAATTTATTTTTATAATGGGGTTTATCTGCTTTTTACGGCTGTGTTTATACCGCTTTACACCCCCTTGCCTCACTTACAGAGAGATATCAATACATAGGTTTGAAGATTCTTACTAGTCAGATATATTCTTGTGCGGTGAATAGGGGGTGTTGAGGCCAGTTCACTGAGCAAGGAGTAGGTCTTGTCTACTACATATTGGGTTTATGGAACGGTATCTGAGCTAATTTGAAACCCTTGTTTTATGCATCACCCCACCTCACCTTTCCCGTTCAGCAGCCATAGTGTGTTTTCTGAACGTGTGACTCTGTTCTGTTTTGTAATTCAGTTCAACTGTAGCGGTTTTTACATTCCCTCTATGAGTGATATCTTATGATAAGTGTCTTTTTCTGTGTGACTTATTTCACTTAGAATCGTCGTACCTAAATCCACTCATCGTGCTGCTACTAGCCTTATGACGTGGATTTCATGGCTGAGTGCTATTCCATTGTACATGAGGACCACAACTTCGTTATCCACTTTTCTCTTTCCTAGGATATTTAAGGTGTAATGAAGTGGGGGTTCTTGTCAACAGAGCAGCCCTAAACTTTGGGGTGCCTGTGTCTTGCTGATTTTTCGTTTTCCCAATTTATACGCCCATGAGTGGAAGTGCCCTATGCTCTCCAAGCTGTGTTTTTTAGATGTTTCAGGACACACCGTACACTTCTCCAGAGTGGCTGTTGGCAATTTACATCCCGCCCATCAGCGTAGCAAGGCTCCCATTTCTCCATGGCCGGTCCTGCATTTCTGGTTTGGACACTTTTTTCCGCATGGCCCTTTTGCCCGCTGGGAAGCGAGACTTCTTTGGAGCGCTGATTTGCCTTTCCAGGTTGCTTGGTTGGCCAAAAAGGGCGTATGCGTTTTTTCCTGAATATATTCAGGAAAAAACGCATACGCCCTTTTTGGCCAAGGGCATCATTGTCCACGTTTTGCCGCTTTTCATGTGCTTTCAAGGCGATTCGAATCTACCTCCTGAAATCTGTTTCCTGCAATTCTGCCTTGCTTTCAAAGCCTCTTCGTTGCCTTCCCTCAGTATATTTGTGGACGAGAGTTATCATTTATAACTCTGCAGGTTTGTGAATTGCAGTGCCCCTGAGCTCCATTTTTCCAGTCGCTTTTCTGGGAGCTGGCCGCAAAAGTGCAGGATTGCTTCAGGCCCTCTTCTGGTTCTGGGGGGCAGGCTGAGCTTGTGGTTAATTCTTCTTCCTGATGGGAAAATAGAGTGACCTGTGCCTGTCCCAACCCCTAGAGCTAGTCTCTCATTGGTTCCCCCTCTTCCCGTTCATCCTCAGGACAAATTGCAACCTGTACGGAACAGGAGGTTAAAGGTGCTGATTCTCCAAGGAGGGAGATGGCTAGTAAAGCGGCTGGAATGGCGAACCCGAGCACAAGGTGATGAGAAATGAGGTGCGTTTTAGAAACCTTTCCCGATCACACGGTGTACCATCTTCTGGGTTTCTCATGCATGTTTTCGACGTAGGAAGATGCCCTTGAACCTGGAGATTTGGGACCCATGGGATGGGTACCATGCAGTATTACTTTAAAGGGTCTGCGTTGGCTCACGGAACCTCACCAAACCTCTCAGCCCCAAGAGTGTCCACCCTTATGTCTCAATCAGCTGTGGGTCTAGATATGGTCAATCCAGGTTGCATCACAGCCCCTGAACGAATTTTGTAAGAATTTCTCTCTCTTTCACTGTCTTTGTTTCACGGGTTTTGAAAAGTAATTTATTTTTATAATGGGGTTTAACTGCTTTTCACGGCTGTGTTTATACCGCTTTACACCCCCTTGCCTCACTTACAGAGAGATATCAATACATAGGTATGAAGATTCTTATTAGTCAGATATATTCTTCTGCGGTGAATAGGGGGTGTTGAGTCTAGTTCACTGAGCAAGGAGTAGGTCTTGTCTACTACATATTGGGTTTATGGAACGGTATCGGAGCTAATTTGAAACCCTTGTTTTATGCATCACCCCACCTCACCTTTCCCGTTCAGCAACCATAGTGTGTTTTCTGAACCTGTGACTCTGTTCTGTTTTGTAATTCAGTTCAAGTGTAGCGGTTTTTACATTCCCTCTCTAAGTGATATCTTATGATAAGTGTCTTTTTCTGTGTGACTTATTTCACTTAGAATCGTCGTACCTAAATCCACTCATCGTGCTGCTACTAGCCTTATGACGTGGATTTCGTGGCTGAGTGATATTCCATTGTACATGAGGACCACAACTTCTTTATCCACTTTTCTCTTTCCTAGGATATTTAAGGTGTAATGAAGTGGGGGTTCTTGTCAACAGAGCAGCCCTAAACTTTGGGGTGCCTGTGTCTTGCTGATTTTTAGTTTTCCCAATTTATACGCCCATGAGTGGAAGTGCCCTATGCTCTCCAAGCTGTGTTTTTTAGATGTTTCAGGACACACCGTACACTTCTCCAGAGTGGCTGTTGGCAATTTACATCCCGCCCATCAGCGTAGCAAGGCTCCCATTTCTCCATGGCCGGTCCTGCATTTCTGGTTTGGACACTTTTTTCCGCATGGCCCTTTTGCCCGCTGGGAAGCGAGACTTCTTTGGAGCGCTGATTTGCCTTTCCAGGTTGCTTGGTTGGCCAAAAAGGGCGTATGCGTTTTTTCCTGAATATATTCAGGAAAAAACGCATACGCCCTTTATGGCCAAGGGCATCATTGTCCACGTTTTGCCGCTTTTCATGTGCTTTCAAGGCGATTCGAATCTACCTCCTGAAATCTGTTTCCTGCAATTCTGCCTTGCTTTCAAAGCCTCTTCGTTGCCTTCCCTCAATATATTTGTGGACGAGAGTTATCATTTATAACTCTGCAGGTTTGTGAATTGCAGTGCCCCTGAGCTCCATTTTTCCAGTCGCTTTTTTGGGAGTTGGCCGTAAAAGTGCAGGATTGCTTCAGGCCCTCTTCTGGTTCTGGGGGGCAGGCTGAGCTTGTGGTTAATTCTTCTTCCTGATGGGAAAATAGAGTGAACTGTGCCTGTCCCAACCCCTAGAGCTAGTCTCTCATTGGTTCCCCCTCTTCCCGTTCATCCTCAGGACAAATTGCAACCTGTACGGAACAGGAGGTTAAAGGTGCTGATTCTCCAAGGAGGGAGATGGCTAGTAAAGCGGCTGGAATGGCGAACCCGAGCACAAGGAGATGAGAAATGAGGTGCGTTTTAGAAACCTTTCCCAATCACACGGTGTACCATCTTCTGGGTTTCTCATGCATGTTTTCGACGTAGGAAGATGCCCTTGAACCTGGAGATTTGGGACCCATGGGATGGGTTCCATGCAGTATTACTTTAAAGGGTCTGCGTTGGCTCACGCAACCTCACCAAACCTCTCAGCCCCAAGAGTGTCCACCCTTATTTCTCAATCAGCTGTGGGTCTAGATATGGTCAATCCAGGTTGCATCACAGCCCCTGAACGAATTTTGTAAGAATATCTCTCTCTTTCACTGTCTTTGTTTCACGGGTTTTGAAAAGTAATTTATTTTTATAATGGGGTTTAGCTGCTTTTCACGGCTGTGTTTATGCCGCTTTACACCCCCTTGACTCACTTACAGAGCGATATCAATACATAGGTTTGAAGATTCTTACTAGTCAGATATATTCTTCTGCGGTGAATAGGGGGTGTTGAGTACAGTTCACTGAGCAAGGAGTAGGTCTTGTCTACTACATATTGGGTTTATGGAACGGTATCGGAGCTAATTTGAAACCCTTGTTTTATGCATCACCCCACCTCACCTTTCCCGTTCAGCAACCATAGTGTGTTTTCTGAACCTGTGACTCTGTTCTGTTTTGTAATTCAGTTCAAGTGTAGCGGTTTTTACATTCCCTCTATAAGTGATATCTTATGATAAGTGTCTTTTTCTGTGTGACTTATTTCACTTAGAATCGTCGTACCTAAATCCACTCATCGTGCTGCTACCAGCCTTATGACGTGGATTTCATGGCTGAGTGATATTCCATTGTACATGAGGACCACAACTTCTTTATCCACTTTTCTCTTTCCTAGGATATTTAAGGTGTAATGAAGTGGGGGTTCTTGTCAACAGAGCAGCCCTAAACTTTGGGGTGCCTGTGTCTTGCTGATTTTTAGTTTTCCCAATTTATACGCCCATGAGTGGAAGTGCCCTATGCTCTCCAAGCTGTGTTTTTTAGATGTTTCAGGACACACCGTACACTTCTCCAGAGTGGCTGTTGGCAATTTACATCCCGCCCATCAGCGTAGCAAGGCTCCCATTTCTCCATGGCCGGTCCTGCATTTCTGGTTTGGACACTTTTTTCCGCATGGCCCTTTTGCCCGCTGGGAAGCGAGACTTCTTTGGAGCGCTGATTTGCCTTTCCAGGTTGCTTGGTTGGCCAAAAAGGGCGTATGCGTTTTTTCCTGAATATATTCAGGAAAAAACGCATACGCCCTTTATGGCCAAGGGCATCATTGTCCACGTTTTGCCGCTTTTCATGTGCTTTCAAGGCGATTCGAATCTACCTCCTGAAATCTGTTCCCTGCAATTCTGCCTTGCTTTCAAAGCCTCTTCGTTGCCTTCCCTCAATATATTTGTGGACGAGAGTTATCATTTATAACTCTGCAGGTTTGTGAATTGCAGTGCCCCTGAGCTCCATTTTTCCAGTCGCTTTTTTGGGAGCTGGCCGCAAAAGTGCAGGATTGCTTCAGGCCCTCTTCTGGTTCTGGGGGGCAGGCTGAGCTTGTGGTTAATTCTTCTTCCTGATGGGAAAATAGAGTGACCTGTGCCTGTCCCAACACCTACAGCTAGTCTCTCATTGGTTCCCCCTCTTCCCGTTCATCCTCAGGACAAATTGCAACCTGTACGGAACAGGAGGTTAAAGGTGCTGATTCTCCAATGAGGGAGATGGCTAGTAAAGCGGCTGGAATGGCGAACCCGAGCACAAGGAGATGAGAAATGAGGTGCGTTTTAGAAACCTTTCCCAATCACACGGTGTACCATCTTCTGGGTTTCTCATGCATGTTTTCGACGTAGGAAGATGCTCTTGAACCTGGAGATTTGGGACCCATGGGATGGGTACCATGCAGTATTACTTTAAAGGGTGTGCGTTGGCTCACGCAACCTCACCAAACCTCTCAGCCCCAAGAGTGTCCACCCTTATTTCTCAATCAGCTGTGGGTCTAGATCTGGTCAATCCAGGTTGCATCACAGCCCCTGAACGAATTTTGTAAGAATATCTCTCTCTTTCACTTTCTTTGTTTCACGGGTTTTGAAAAGTAATTTATTTTTATAATGGGGTTTAGCTGCTTTTCACGGCTGTGTTTATGCCGCTTTACACCCCATTGACTCACTTACAGAGCGATATCAATACATAGTTTTGAAGATTCTTACTAGTCAGATATATTCTTCTGCGGTGAATAGGGGGTGTTGAGTCCAGTTCACTGAGCAAGGAGTAGGTGTTGTCTACTACATATTGGGTTTATGGAACGGTATCGGAGCTAATTTGAAACCCTTGTTTTATGCATCACCCCACCTCACCTTTCCCGTTCAGCAACCATAGTGTGTTTTGTGAACGTGTGACTCTGTTCTGTTTTGTAATTCAGTTCAAGTGTAGCGGTTTTTACATTCCCTCTATAAGTGATATCTTATGATAAGTGTCTTTTTCTGTGTGACTTATTTCACTTAGAATCGCCGTACCTAAATCGACTCATCGTGCTGCTACTAGCCTTATGACGTGGATTTCATGGCTGAGTGATATTCCATTGTACATGAGGACCACAACTTCTTTATCCACTTTTCTCTTTCCTAGGATATTTAAGGTGTAATGAAGTGGGGGTTCTTGTCAACAGAGCAGCCCTAAACTTTGGGGTGCCTGTGTCTTGCTGATTTTTAGTTTTCCCAATTTATACGCCCATGAGTGGAAGTGTCCTATGCTCTCCAAGCTGTGTTTTTTAGATGTTTCAGGACACACCGTACACTTCTCCAGAGTGGATGTTGGCAATTTACATCCCGCCCATCAGCGTAGCAAGGCTCCCATTTCTCCATGGCCGGTCCTGCATTTGTGGTTTGGACACTTTTTTCCGCATGGCCCTTTTGCCCGCTGGGAAGCCAGACTTCTTTGGAGCGCTGATTTGCCTTTCCAGGTTGCTTGGTTGGCCAAAAAGGGCGTATGCGTTTTTTCCTGAATATATTCAGGAAAAAACGCATACACCCTTTATGGCCAAGGGCATCATTGTCCCCGTTTTGCCGCTTTTCATGTGCTTTCAAGGCGATTCGAATCTACCTCCTGAAATCTGTTTCCTGCAATTCTGCCTTGCTTTTAAAGCCTCTTCGTTGCCTTCCCTCAATATATTTGTGGACGAGAGTTATCATTTATAACTCTGCAGGTTTGTGAATTGCAGTGCCCCTGAGCTCCATTTTTCCAGTCGCTTTTTTGGGAGCTGGCCGCAAAAGTGCAGGATTGCTTCAGGCCGTCTTCTGGTTCTGGGGGGCAGGCTGAGCTTGTGGTTAATTCTTCTTCCTGATGGGAAAATAGAGTGACCTGTGCCTGTCCCAACACCTAGAGCTAGTCTCTCATTGGTTCCCCCTCTTCCCGTTCATCCTCAGGACAAATTGCAACCTGTACGGAACAGGAGGTTAAAGGTGCTGATTCTCCAACGAGGGAGATGGCTAGTAAAGCGGCTGGAATGGCGAACCCGAGCACAAGGAGATGAGAAATGAGGTGCGTTTTAGGAACATTTCCCAATCACACGGTGTACCATCTTCTGGGTTTCTCATGCATGTTTTCGACGTAGGAAGATGCCCTTGAACCTGGAGATTTGGGACCCATGGGATGGGTACCATGCAGTATTACTTTAAAGGGTGTGCGTTGGCTCACGCAACCTCAACAAACCTCTCAGCCCCAAGAGTGTCCACCCTTATGTCTCAATCAGCTGTGGGTCTAGATATGGTCAATCCAGGTTGCATCACAGCCCCTGAACGAGTTTTGTAAGAATTTCTCTCTCTTTCACTGTCTTTGTTTCACGGGTTTTGAAAAGTAATTTATTTTTATAATGGGGTTTATCTGCTTTTTACGGCTGTGTTTATACCGCTTTACACCCCCTTGCCTCACTTACAGAGAGATATCAATACATAGGTTTGAAGATTCTTACTAGTCAGATATATTCTTGTGCGGTGAATAGGGGGTGTTGAGGCCAGTTCACTGAGCAAGGAGTAGGTCTTGTCTACTACATATTGGGTTTATGGAACGGTATCTGAGCTAATTTGAAACCCTTGTTTTATGCATCACCCCACCTCACCTTTCCCGTTCAGCAGCCATAGTGTGTTTTCTGAACGTGTGACTCTGTTCTGTTTTGTAATTCAGTTCAACTGTAGCGGTTTTTACATTCCCTCTATGAGTGATATCTTATGATAAGTGTCTTTTTCTGTGTGACTTATTTCACTTAGAATCGTCGTACCTAAATCCACTCATCGTGCTGCTACTAGCCTTATGACGTGGATTTCATGGCTGAGTGCTATTCCATTGTACATGAGGACCACAACTTCGTTATCCACTTTTCTCTTTCCTAGGATATTTAAGGTGTAATGAAGTGGGGGTTCTTGTCAACAGAGCAGCCCTAAACTTTGGGGTGCCTGTGTCTTGCTGATTTTTCGTTTTCCCAATTTATACGCCCATGAGTGGAAGTGCCCTATGCTCTCCAAGCTGTGTTTTTTAGATGTTTCAGGACACACCGTACACTTCTCCAGAGTGGCTGTTGGCAATTTACATCCCGCCCATCAGCGTAGCAAGGCTCCCATTTCTCCATGGCCGGTCCTGCATTTCTGGTTTGGACACTTTTTTCCGCATGGCCCTTTTGCCCGCTGGGAAGCGAGACTTCTTTGGAGCGCTGATTTGCCTTTCCAGGTTGCTTGGTTGGCCAAAAAGGGCGTATGCGTTTTTTCCTGAATATATTCAGGAAAAAAACGCATACGCCCTTTTTGGCCAAGGGCATCATTGTCCACGTTTTGCCGCTTTTCATGTGCTTTCAAGGCGATTCGAATCTACCTCCTGAAATCTGTTTCCTGCAATTCTGCCTTGCTTTCAAAGCCTCTTCGTTGCCTTCCCTCAGTATATTTGTGGACGAGAGTTATCATTTATAACTCTGCAGGTTTGTGAATTGCAGTGCCCCTGAGCTCCATTTTTCCAGTCGCTTTTCTGGGAGCTGGCCGCAAAAGTGCAGGATTGCTTCAGGCCCTCTTCTGGTTCTGGGGGGCAGGCTGAGCTTGTGGTTAATTCTTCTTCCTGATGGGAAAATAGAGTGACCTGTGCCTGTCCCAACCCCTAGAGCTAGTCTCTCATTGGTTCCCCCTCTTCCCGTTCATCCTCAGGACAAATTGCAACCTGTACGGAACAGGAGGTTAAAGGTGCTGATTCTCCAAGGAGGGAGATGGCTAGTAAAGCGGCTGGAATGGCGAACCCGAGCACAAGGTGATGAGAAATGAGGTGCGTTTTAGAAACCTTTCCCGATCACACGGTGTACCATCTTCTGGGTTTCTCATGCATGTTTTCGACGTAGGAAGATGCCCTTGAACCTGGAGATTTGGGACCCATGGGATGGGTACCATGCAGTATTACTTTAAAGGGTCTGCGTTGGCTCACGGAACCTCACCAAACCTCTCAGCCCCAAGAGTGTCCACCCTTATGTCTCAATCAGCTGTGGGTCTAGATATGGTCAATCCAGGTTGCATCACAGCCCCTGAACGAATTTTGTAAGAATTTCTCTCTCTTTCACTGTCTTTGTTTCACGGGTTTTGAAAAGTAATTTATTTTTATAATGGGGTTTAACTGCTTTTCACGGCTGTGTTTATACCGCTTTACACCCCCTTGCCTCACTTACAGAGAGATATCAATACATAGGTATGAAGATTCTTATTAGTCAGATATATTCTTCTGCGGTGAATAGGGGGTGTTGAGTCTAGTTCACTGAGCAAGGAGTAGGTCTTGTCTACTACATATTGGGTTTATGGAACGGTATCGGAGCTAATTTGAAACCCTTGTTTTATGCATCACCCCACCTCACCTTTCCCGTTCAGCAACCATAGTGTGTTTTCTGAACCTGTGACTCTGTTCTGTTTTGTAATTCAGTTCAAGTGTAGCGGTTTTTACATTCCCTCTCTAAGTGATATCTTATGATAAGTGTCTTTTTCTGTGTGACTTATTTCACTTAGAATCGTCGTACCTAAATCCACTCATCGTGCTGCTACTAGCCTTATGACGTGGATTTCGTGGCTGAGTGATATTCCATTGTACATGAGGACCACAACTTCTTTATCCACTTTTCTCTTTCCTAGGATATTTAAGGTGTAATGAAGTGGGGGTTCTTGTCAACAGAGCAGCCCTAAACTTTGGGGTGCCTGTGTCTTGCTGATTTTTAGTTTTCCCAATTTATACGCCCATGAGTGGAAGTGCCCTATGCTCTCCAAGCTGTGTTTTTTAGATGTTTCAGGACACACCGTACACTTCTCCAGAGTGGCTGTTGGCAATTTACATCCCGCCCATCAGCGTAGCAAGGCTCCCATTTCTCCATGGCCGGTCCTGCATTTCTGGTTTGGACACTTTTTTCCGCATGGCCCTTTTGCCCGCTGGGAAGCGAGACTTCTTTGGAGCGCTGATTTGCCTTTCCAGGTTGCTTGGTTGGCCAAAAAGGGCGTATGCGTTTTTTCCTGAATATATTCAGGAAAAAACGCATACGCCCTTTATGGCCAAGGGCATCATTGTCCACGTTTTGCCGCTTTTCATGTGCTTTCAAGGCGATTCGAATCTACCTCCTGAAATCTGTTTCCTGCAATTCTGCCTTGCTTTCAAAGCCTCTTCGTTGCCTTCCCTCAATATATTTGTGGACGAGAGTTATCATTTATAACTCTGCAGGTTTGTGAATTGCAGTGCCCCTGAGCTCCATTTTTCCAGTCGCTTTTTTGGGAGTTGGCCGTAAAAGTGCAGGATTGCTTCAGGCCCTCTTCTGGTTCTGGGGGGCAGGCTGAGCTTGTGGTTAATTCTTCTTCCTGATGGGAAAATAGAGTGAACTGTGCCTGTCCCAACCCCTAGAGCTAGTCTCTCATTGGTTCCCCCTCTTCCCGTTCATCCTCAGGACAAATTGCAACCTGTACGGAACAGGAGGTTAAAGGTGCTGATTCTCCAAGGAGGGAGATGGCTAGTAAAGCGGCTGGAATGGCGAACCCGAGCACAAGGAGATGAGAAATGAGGTGCGTTTTAGAAACCTTTCCCAATCACACGGTGTACCATCTTCTGGGTTTCTCATGCATGTTTTCGACGTAGGAAGATGCCCTTGAACCTGGAGATTTGGGACCCATGGGATGGGTTCCATGCAGTATTACTTTAAAGGGTCTGCGTTGGCTCACGCAACCTCACCAAACCTCTCAGCCCCAAGAGTGTCCACCCTTATTTCTCAATCAGCTGTGGGTCTAGATATGGTCAATCCAGGTTGCATCACAGCCCCTGAACGAATTTTGTAAGAATATCTCTCTCTTTCACTGTCTTTGTTTCACGGGTTTTGAAAAGTAATTTATTTTTATAATGGGGTTTAGCTGCTTTTCACGGCTGTGTTTATGCCGCTTTACACCCCCTTGACTCACTTACAGAGCGATATCAATACATAGGTTTGAAGATTCTTACTAGTCAGATATATTCTTCTGCGGTGAATAGGGGGTGTTGAGTACAGTTCACTGAGCAAGGAGTAGGTCTTGTCTACTACATATTGGGTTTATGGAACGGTATCGGAGCTAATTTGAAACCCTTGTTTTATGCATCACCCCACCTCACCTTTCCCGTTCAGCAACCATAGTGTGTTTTCTGAACCTGTGACTCTGTTCTGTTTTGTAATTCAGTTCAAGTGTAGCGGTTTTTACATTCCCTCTATAAGTGATATCTTATGATAAGTGTCTTTTTCTGTGTGACTTATTTCACTTAGAATCGTCGTACCTAAATCCACTCATCGTGCTGCTACCAGCCTTATGACGTGGATTTCATGGCTGAGTGATATTCCATTGTACATGAGGACCACAACTTCTTTATCCACTTTTCTCTTTCCTAGGATATTTAAGGTGTAATGAAGTGGGGGTTCTTGTCAACAGAGCAGCCCTAAACTTTGGGGTGCCTGTGTCTTGCTGATTTTTAGTTTTCCCAATTTATACGCCCATGAGTGGAAGTGCCCTATGCTCTCCAAGCTGTGTTTTTTAGATGTTTCAGGACACACCGTACACTTCTCCAGAGTGGCTGTTGGCAATTTACATCCCGCCCATCAGCGTAGCAAGGCTCCCATTTCTCCATGGCCGGTCCTGCATTTCTGGTTTGGACACTTTTTTCCGCATGGCCCTTTTGCCCGCTGGGAAGCGAGACTTCTTTGGAGCGCTGATTTGCCTTTCCAGGTTGCTTGGTTGGCCAAAAAGGGCGTATGCGTTTTTTCCTGAATATATTCAGGAAAAAACGCATACGCCCTTTATGGCCAAGGGCATCATTGTCCACGTTTTGCCGCTTTTCATGTGCTTTCAAGGCGATTCGAATCTACCTCCTGAAATCTGTTCCCTGCAATTCTGCCTTGCTTTCAAAGCCTCTTCGTTGCCTTCCCTCAATATATTTGTGGACGAGAGTTATCATTTATAACTCTGCAGGTTTGTGAATTGCAGTGCCCCTGAGCTCCATTTTTCCAGTCGCTTTTTTGGGAGCTGGCCGCAAAAGTGCAGGATTGCTTCAGGCCCTCTTCTGGTTCTGGGGGGCAGGCTGAGCTTGTGGTTAATTCTTCTTCCTGATGGGAAAATAGAGTGACCTGTGCCTGTCCCAACACCTACAGCTAGTCTCTCATTGGTTCCCCCTCTTCCCGTTCATCCTCAGGACAAATTGCAACCTGTACGGAACAGGAGGTTAAAGGTGCTGATTCTCCAATGAGGGAGATGGCTAGTAAAGCGGCTGGAATGGCGAACCCGAGCACAAGGAGATGAGAAATGAGGTGCGTTTTAGAAACCTTTCCCAATCACACGGTGTACCATCTTCTGGGTTTCTCATGCATGTTTTCGACGTAGGAAGATGCTCTTGAACCTGGAGATTTGGGACCCATGGGATGGGTACCATGCAGTATTACTTTAAAGGGTGTGCGTTGGCTCACGCAACCTCACCAAACCTCTCAGCCCCAAGAGTGTCCACCCTTATTTCTCAATCAGCTGTGGGTCTAGATCTGGTCAATCCAGGTTGCATCACAGCCCCTGAACGAATTTTGTAAGAATATCTCTCTCTTTCACTTTCTTTGTTTCACGGGTTTTGAAAAGTAATTTATTTTTATAATGGGGTTTAGCTGCTTTTCACGGCTGTGTTTATGCCGCTTTACACCCCATTGACTCACTTACAGAGCGATATCAATACATAGTTTTGAAGATTCTTACTAGTCAGATATATTCTTCTGCGGTGAATAGGGGGTGTTGAGTCCAGTTCACTGAGCAAGGAGTAGGTGTTGTCTACTACATATTGGGTTTATGGAACGGTATCGGAGCTAATTTGAAACCCTTGTTTTATGCATCACCCCACCTCACCTTTCCCGTTCAGCAACCATAGTGTGTTTTGTGAACGTGTGACTCTGTTCTGTTTTGTAATTCAGTTCAAGTGTAGCGGTTTTTACATTCCCTCTATAAGTGATATCTTATGATAAGTGTCTTTTTCTGTGTGACTTATTTCACTTAGAATCGCCGTACCTAAATCGACTCATCGTGCTGCTACTAGCCTTATGACGTGGATTTCATGGCTGAGTGATATTCCATTGTACATGAGGACCACAACTTCTTTATCCACTTTTCTCTTTCCTAGGATATTTAAGGTGTAATGAAGTGGGGGTTCTTGTCAACAGAGCAGCCCTAAACTTTGGGGTGCCTGTGTCTTGCTGATTTTTAGTTTTCCCAATTTATACGCCCATGAGTGGAAGTGTCCTATGCTCTCCAAGCTGTGTTTTTTAGATGTTTCAGGACACACCGTACACTTCTCCAGAGTGGATGTTGGCAATTTACATCCCGCCCATCAGCGTAGCAAGGCTCCCATTTCTCCATGGCCGGTCCTGCATTTGTGGTTTGGACACTTTTTTCCGCATGGCCCTTTTGCCCGCTGGGAAGCCAGACTTCTTTGGAGCGCTGATTTGCCTTTCCAGGTTGCTTGGTTGGCCAAAAAGGGCGTATGCGTTTTTTCCTGAATATATTCAGGAAAAAACGCATACACCCTTTATGGCCAAGGGCATCATTGTCCCCGTTTTGCCGCTTTTCATGTGCTTTCAAGGCGATTCGAATCTACCTCCTGAAATCTGTTTCCTGCAATTCTGCCTTGCTTTTAAAGCCTCTTCGTTGCCTTCCCTCAATATATTTGTGGACGAGAGTTATCATTTATAACTCTGCAGGTTTGTGAATTGCAGTGCCCCTGAGCTCCATTTTTCCAGTCGCTTTTTTGGGAGCTGGCCGCAAAAGTGCAGGATTGCTTCAGGCCGTCTTCTGGTTCTGGGGGGCAGGCTGAGCTTGTGGTTAATTCTTCTTCCTGATGGGAAAATAGAGTGACCTGTGCCTGTCCCAACACCTAGAGCTAGTCTCTCATTGGTTCCCCCTCTTCCCGTTCATCCTCAGGACAAATTGCAACCTGTACGGAACAGGAGGTTAAAGGTGCTGATTCTCCAACGAGGGAGATGGCTAGTAAAGCGGCTGGAATGGCGAACCCGAGCACAAGGAGATGAGAAATGAGGTGCGTTTTAGGAACATTTCCCAATCACACGGTGTACCATCTTCTGGGTTTCTCATGCATGTTTTCGACGTAGGAAGATGCCCTTGAACCTGGAGATTTGGGACCCATGGGATGGGTACCATGCAGTATTACTTTAAAGGGTGTGCGTTGGCTCACGCAACCTCAACAAACCTCTCAGCCCCAAGAGTGTCCACCCTTATGTCTCAATCAGCTGTGGGTCTAGATATGGTCAATCCAGGTTGCATCACAGCCCCTGAACGAGTTTTGTAAGAATTTCTCTCTCTTTCACTGTCTTTGTTTCACGGGTTTTGAAAAGTAATTTATTTTTATAATGGGGTTTATCTGCTTTTTACGGCTGTGTTTATACCGCTTTACACCCCCTTGCCTCACTTACAGAGAGATATCAATACATAGGTTTGAAGATTCTTACTAGTCAGATATATTCTTGTGCGGTGAATAGGGGGTGTTGAGGCCAGTTCACTGAGCAAGGAGTAGGTCTTGTCTACTACATATTGGGTTTATGGAACGGTATCTGAGCTAATTTGAAACCCTTGTTTTATGCATCACCCCACCTCACCTTTCCCGTTCAGCAGCCATAGTGTGTTTTCTGAACGTGTGACTCTGTTCTGTTTTGTAATTCAGTTCAACTGTAGCGGTTTTTACATTCCCTCTATGAGTGATATCTTATGATAAGTGTCTTTTTCTGTGTGACTTATTTCACTTAGAATCGTCGTACCTAAATCCACTCATCGTGCTGCTACTAGCCTTATGACGTGGATTTCATGGCTGAGTGATATTCCATTGTACATGAGGACCACAACTTCGTTATCCACTTTTCTCTTTCCTAGGATATTTAAGGTGTAATGAAGTGGGGGTTCTTGTCAACAGAGCAGCCCTAAACTTTGGGGTGCCTGTGTCTTGCTGATTTTTAGTTTTCCCAATTTATACGCCCATGAGTGGAAGTGCCCTATGCTCTCCAAGCTGTGTTTTTTAGATGTTTCAGGACACACCGTACACTTCTCCAGAGTGGATGTTGGCAATTTACATCCCGCCCATCAGCGGAGCAAGGCTCCCATTTCTCCATGGCCGGTCCTGCATTTCTGGTTTGGACACTTTTTTCCGCATGGCCCTTTTGCCCGCTGGGAAGCCAGACTTCTTTGGAGCGCTGATTTGCCTTTCCAGGTTGCTTGGTTGGCCAAAAAGGGCGTATGCGTTTTTTCCTGAATATATTCAGGAAAAAACGCATACGCCCTTTATGGCCAAGGGCATCATTGTCCACGTTTTGCCGCTTTTCATGTGCTTTCAAGGCGATTCGAATCTACCTCCTGAAATCTGTTTCCTGCAATTCTGCCTTGCTTTCAAAGCCTCTTCGTTGCCTTCCCTCAATATATTTGTGGACGAGAGTTATCATTTATAACTCTGCAGGTTTGTGAATTGCAGTGCCCCTGAGCTCCATTTTTCCAGTCGCTTTTTTGGGAGTTGGCCGTAAAAGTGCAGGATTGCTTCAGGCCCTCTTCTGGTTCTGGGGGGCAGGCTGAGCTTGTGGTTAATTCTTCTTCCTGATGGGAAAATAGAGTGAACTGTGCCTGTCCCAACCCCTAGAGCTAGTCTCTCATTGGTTCCCCCTCTTCCCGTTCATCCTCAGGACAAATTGCAACCTGTACGGAACAGGAGGTTAAAGGTGCTGATTCTCCAAGGAGGGAGATGGCTAGTAAAGCGGCTGGAATGGCGAACCCGAGCACAAGGAGATGAGAAATGAGGTGCGTTTTAGAAACCTTTCCCAATCACACGGTGTACCATCTTCTGGGTTTCTCATGCATGTTTTCGACGTAGGAAGATGCCCTTGAACCTGGAGATTTGGGACCCATGGGATGGGTTCCATGCAGTATTACTTTAAAGGGTCTGCGTTGGCTCACGCAACCTCACCAAACCTCTCAGCCCCAAGAGTGTCCACCCTTATTTCTCAATCAGCTGTGGGTCTAGATATGGTCAATCCAGGTTGCATCACAGCCCCTGAACGAATTTTGTAAGAATATCTCTCTCTTTCACTGTCTTTGTTTCACGGGTTTTGAAAAGTAATTTATTTTTATAATGGGGTTTAGCTGCTTTTCACGGCTGTGTTTATGCCGCTTTACACCCCCTTGACTCACTTACAGAGCGATATCAATACATAGGTTTGAAGATTCTTACTAGTCAGATATATTCTTCTGCGGTGAATAGGGGGTGTTGAGTACAGTTCACTGAGCAAGGAGTAGGTCTTGTCTACTACATATTGGGTTTATGGAACGGTATCGGAGCTAATTTGAAACCCTTGTTTTATGCATCACCCCACCTCACCTTTCCCGTTCAGCAACCATAGTGTGTTTTCTGAACCTGTGACTCTGTTCTGTTTTGTAATTCAGTTCAAGTGTAGCGGTTTTTACATTCCCTCTATAAGTGATATCTTATGATAAGTGTCTTTTTCTGTGTGACTTATTTCACTTAGAATCGTCGTACCTAAATCCACTCATCGTGCTGCTACCAGCCTTATGACGTGGATTTCATGGCTGAGTGATATTCCATTGTACATGAGGACCACAACTTCTTTATCCACTTTTCTCTTTCCTAGGATATTTAAGGTGTAATGAAGTGGGGGTTCTTGTCAACAGAGCAGCCCTAAACTTTGGGGTGCCTGTGTCTTGCTGATTTTTAGTTTTCCCAATTTATACGCCCATGAGTGGAAGTGCCCTATGCTCTCCAAGCTGTGTTTTTTAGATGTTTCAGGACACACCGTACACTTCTCCAGAGTGGCTGTTGGCAATTTACATCCCGCCCATCAGCGTAGCAAGGCTCCCATTTCTCCATGGCCGGTCCTGCATTTCTGGTTTGGACACTTTTTTCCGCATGGCCCTTTTGCCCGCTGGGAAGCGAGACTTCTTTGGAGCGCTGATTTGCCTTTCCAGGTTGCTTGGTTGGCCAAAAAGGGCGTATGCGTTTTTTCCTGAATATATTCAGGAAAAAACGCATACGCCCTTTATGGCCAAGGGCATCATTGTCCACGTTTTGCCGCTTTTCATGTGCTTTCAAGGCGATTCGAATCTACCTCCTGAAATCTGTTCCCTGCAATTCTGCCTTGCTTTCAAAGCCTCTTCGTTGCCTTCCCTCAATATATTTGTGGACGAGAGTTATCATTTATAACTCTGCAGGTTTGTGAATTGCAGTGCCCCTGAGCTCCATTTTTCCAGTCGCTTTTTTGGGAGCTGGCCGCAAAAGTGCAGGATTGCTTCAGGCCCTCTTCTGGTTCTGGGGGGCAGGCTGAGCTTGTGGTTAATTCTTCTTCCTGATGGGAAAATAGAGTGACCTGTGCCTGTCCCAACACCTACAGCTAGTCTCTCATTGGTTCCCCCTCTTCCCGTTCATCCTCAGGACAAATTGCAACCTGTACGGAACAGGAGGTTAAAGGTGCTGATTCTCCAATGAGGGAGATGCCTAGTAAAGCGGCTGGAATGGCGAACCCGAGCACAAGGAGATGAGAAATGAGGTGCGTTTTAGAAACCTTTCCCGGGGCTTCCCTGGTGGCGCAGTGGTTGAGAATCTGCCTGCTAATGCAGGGGACACGGGTTCGAGCCCTGGTCTGGGAGGATCCCACATGCCACGGAGCAGCTGGGCCCGTGAGCCACAATTGCTGAGCCTGCGCGTCTGGAGCCTGTGCCCCGCGACGGGAGGGGCCGCGATAGGGAGAGGCCCGCGCACCGCGATGAAGAGCGGTCCCCGCACCGCGATGAAGAGTGGCCCCCGCTTGCCGCAGCTGGAGAGAGCCCTCGCACGAACCGAAGACCCAACACAGCCAAAAATAAATAAATAAATAAATAAATAAGAAAATCCTTAAAAAAAAAAAAAAAATTCACCTTTATAAAAAAAAAAAAAAAAAAAAAAAAAAGAAACCTTTCCCAATCACACGGTGTACCATCTTCTGGGTTTCTCATGCATGTTTTCGACGTAGGAAGATGCTCTTGAACCTGGAGATTTGGGACCCATGGGATGGGTACCATGCAGTATTACTTTAAAGGGTGTGCGTTGGCTCACGCAACCTCAACAAACCTCTCAGCCCCAAGAGTGTCCACCCTTATTTCTCAATCAGCTGTGGGTCTAGATCTGGTCAATCCAGGTTGCATCACAGCCCCTGAACGAATTTTGTAAGAATATCTCTCTCTTTCACTTTCTTTGTTTCACGGGTTTTGAAAAGTAATTTATTTTTATAATGGGGTTTAGCTGCTTTTCACGGCTGTGTTTATGCCGCTTTACACCCCATTGACTCACTTACAGAGCGATATCAATACATAGTTTTGAAGATTCTTACTAGTCAGATATATTCTTCTGCGGTGAATAGGGGGTGTTGAGTCCAGTTCACTGAGCAAGGAGTAGGTCTTGTCTACTACATATTGGGTTTATGGAACGGTATCGGAGCTAATTTGAAACCCTTGTTTTATGCATCACCCCACCTCACCTTTCCAGTTCAGCAACCATAGTGTGTTTTGTGAACGTGTGACTCTGTTCTGTTTTGTAATTCAGTTCAAGTGTAGCGGTTTTTACATTCCCTCTATAAGTGATATCTTATGATAAGTGTCTTTTTCTGTGTGACTTATTTCACTTAGAATCGCCGTACCTAAATCGACTCATCGTGCTGCTACTAGCCTTATGACGTGGATTTCATGGCTGAGTGATATTCCATTGTACATGAGGACCACAACTTCTTTATCCACTTTTCTCTTTCCTAGGATATTTAAGGTGTAATGAAGTGGGGGTTCTTGTCAACAGAGCAGCCCTAAACTTTGGGGTGCCTGTGTCTTGCTGATTTTTAGTTTTCCCAATTTATACGCCCATGAGTGGAAGTGCCCTATGCTCTCCAAGCTGTGTTTTTTAGATGTTTCAGGACACACCGTACACTTCTCCAGAGTGGATGTTGGCAATTTACATCCCGCCCATCAGCGGAGCAAGGCTCCCATTTCTCCATGGCCGGTCCTGCATTTCTGGTTTGGACACTTTTTTCCGCATGGCCCTTTTGCCCGCTGGGAAGCCAGACTTCTTTGGAGCGCTGATTTGCCTTTCCAGGTTGCTTGGTTGGCCAAAAAGGGCGTATGCGTTTTTTCCTGAATATATTCAGGAAAAAACGCATACACCCTTTATGGCCAAGGGCATCATTGTCCACGTTTTGCCGCTTTTCATGTGCTTTCAAGGCGATTCGAATCTACCTCCTGAAATCTGTTTCCTGCAATTCTGCCTTGCTTTCAAAGCCTCTTCGTTGCCTTCCCTCAATATATTTGTGGACGAGAGTTATCATTTATAACTCTGCAGGTTTGTGAATTGCAGTGCCCCTGAGCTCCATTTTTCCAGTCGCTTTTTTGGGAGCTGGCCGCAAAAGTGCAGGATTGCTTCAGGCCGTCTTCTGGTTCTGGGGGGCAGGCTGAGCTTGTGGTTAATTCTTCTTCCTGATGGGAAAATAGAGTGACCTGTGCCAGTCCCAACCCCTAGAGCTAGTCTCTCATTGGTTCCCCCTCTTCCCGTTCATCCTCAGGACAAATTGCAACCTGTACGGAACAGGAGGTTAAAGGTGCTGATTCTCCAAGGAGGGAGATGGCTAGTAAAGCGGCTGGAATGGCGAACCCGAGCACAAGGTGATGAGAAATGAGGTGAGTTTTAGAAACCTTTCCCGATCACACGGTGTACCATCTTCTGGGTTTCTCATGCATGTTTTCGACGTAGGAAGATGCCCTTGAACCTGGAGATTTGGGACCCATGGGATGGGTACCATGCAGTATTACTTGAAAGGGTCTGCGTTGGCTCACGGAACCTCACCAAACCTCTCAGCCCCAAGAGTGTCCACCCTTATGTCTCAATCAGCTGTGGGTCTAGATATGGTCAATCCAGGTTGCATCACAGCCCCTGAACGAGTTTTGTAAGAATCTCTCTCTCTTTCACTGTCTTTGTTTCACGGGTTTTGTAAAGTAATTTATTTTTATAATGGGGTTTAACTGCTTTTCACGGCTGTGTTTATACCGCTTTACACCCCCTTGCCTCACTTACAGAGAGATATCAATACATAGGTTTGAAGATTCTTACTAGTCAGATATATTCTTGTGCGGTGAATAGGGGGTGTTGAGGCCAGTTCACTGAGCAAGGAGTAGGTCTTGTCTCTTACATATTGGGTTTATGGAACGGTATCTGAGCTAATTTGAAACCCTTGTTTTATGCATCACCCCACCTCACCTTTCCCGTTCAGCAGCCATAGTGTGTTTTCTGAACGTGTGACTCTGTTCTGTTTTGTAATTCAGTTCAACTGTAGCGGTTTTTACATTCCCTCTATGAGTGATATCTTATGATAAGTGTCTTTTTCTGTGTGACTTATTTCACTTAGAATCGTCGTACCTAAATCCACTCATCGTGCTGCTACTAGCCTTATGACGTGGATTTCGTGGCTGAGTGATATTCCATTGTACATGAGGACCACAACTTCTTTATCCACTTTTCTCTTTCCTAGGATATTTAAGGTGTAATGAAGTGGGGGTTCTTGTCAACAGAGCAGCCCTAAACTTTGGGGTGCCTGTGTCTTGCTGATTTTTAGTTTTCCCAATTTATACGCCCATGAGTGGAAGTGCCCTATGCTCTCCAAGCTGTGTTTTTTAGATGTTTCAGGACACACCGTACACTTCTCCAGAGTGGCTGTTGGCAATTTACATCCCGCCCATCAGCGTAGCAAGGCTCCCATTTCTCCATGGCCGGTCCTGCATTTCTGGTTTGGACACTTTTTTCCGCATGGCCCTTTTGCCCGCTGGGAAGCGAGACTTCTTTGGAGCGCTGATTTGCCTTTCCAGGTTGCTTGGTTGGCCAAAAAGGGCGTATGCGTTTTTTCCTGAATATATTCAGGAAAAAACGCATACGCCCTTTATGGCCAAGGGCATCATTGTCCACGTTTTGCCGCTTTTCATGTGCTTTCAAGGCGATTCGAATCTACCTCCTGAAATCTGTTTCCTGCAATTCTGCCTTGCTTTCAAAGCCTCTTCGTTGCCTTCCCTCAATATATTTGTGGACGAGAGTTATCATTTATAACTCTGCAGGTTTGTGAATTGCAGTGCCCCTGAGCTCCATTTTTCCAGTCGCTTTTTTGGGAGTTGGCCGTAAAAGAGCAGGATTGCTTCAGGCCCTCTTCTGGTTCTGAGGGGCAGGCTGAGCTTGTGGTTAATTCTTTTTCCTGATGGGAAAATAGAGTGAACTGTGCCTGTCCCAACCCCTAGAGCTAGTCTCTCATTGGTTCCCCCTCTTCCCGTTCATCCTCAGGACAAATTGCAACCTGTACGGAACAGGAGGTTAAAGGTGCTGATTCTCCAAGGAGGGAGATGGCTAGTAAAGCGGCTGGAATGGCGAACCCGAGCACAAGGAGATGAGAAATGAGGTGCGTTTTAGAAACCTTTCCCAATCACACGGTGTACCATCTTCTGGGTTTCTCATGCATGTTTTCGACGTAGGAAGATGCCCTTGAACCTGGAGATTTGGGACCCATGGGATGGGTTCCATGCAGTATTACTTTAAAGGGTCTGCGTTGGCTCACGCAACCTCACCAAACCTCTCAGCCCCAAGAGTGTCCACCCTTATTTCTCAATCAGCTGTGGGTCTAGATATGGTCAATCCAGGTTGCATCACAGCCCCTGAACGAATTTTGTAAGAATATCTCTCTCTTTCACTGTCTTTGTTTCACGGGTTTTGAAAAGTAATTTATTTTTATAATGGGGTTTAGCTGCTTTTCACGGCTGTGTTTATGCCGCTTTACACCCCCTTGACTCACTTACAGAGCGATATCAATACATAGGTTTGAAGATTCTTACTAGTCAGATATATTCTTCTGCGGTGAATAGGGGGTGTTGAGTACAGTTCACTGAGCAAGGAGTAGGTCTTGTCTACTACATATTGGGTTTATGGAACGGTATCGGAGCTAATTTGAAACCCTTGTTTTATGCATCACCCCACCTCACCTTTCCCGTTCAGCAACCATAGTGTGTTTTCTGAACCTGTGACTCTGTTCTGTTTTGTAATTCAGTTCAAGTGTAGCGGTTTTTACATTCCCTCTATAAGTGATATCTTATGATAAGTGTCTTTTTCTGTGTGACTTATTTCACTTAGAATCGTCGTACCTAAATCCACTCATCGTGCTGCTACCAGCCTTATGACGTGGATTTCATGGCTGAGTGATATTCCATTGTACATGAGGACCACAACTTCTTTATCCACTTTTCTCTTTCCTAGGATATTTAAGGTGTAATGAAGTGGGGGTTCTTGTCAACAGAGCAGCCCTAAACTTTGGGGTGCCTGTGTCTTGCTGATTTTTAGTTTTCCCAATTTATACGCCCATGAGTGGAAGTGCCCTATGCTCTCCAAGCTGTGTTTTTTAGATGTTTCAGGACACACCGTACACTTCTCCAGAGTGGCTGTTGGCAATTTACATCCCGCCCATCAGCGTAGCAAGGCTCCCATTTCTCCATGGCCGGTCCTGCATTTCTGGTTTGGACACTTTTTTCCGCATGGCCCTTTTGCCCGCTGGGAAGCGAGACTTCTTTGGAGCGCTGATTTGCCTTTCCAGGTTGCTTGGTTGGCCAAAAAGGGCGTATGCGTTTTTTCCTGAATATATTCAGGAAAAAACGCATACGCCCTTTATGGCCAAGGGCATCATTGTCCACGTTTTGCCGCTTTTCATGTGCTTTCAAGGCGATTCGAATCTACCTCCTGAAATCTGTTCCCTGCAATTCTGCCTTGCTTTCAAAGCCTCTTCGTTGCCTTCCCTCAATATATTTGTGGACGAGAGTTATCATTTATAACTCTGCAGGTTTGTGAATTGCAGTGCCCCTGAGCTCCATTTTTCCAGTCGCTTTTTTGGGAGCTGGCCGCAAAAGTGCAGGATTGCTTCAGGCCCTCTTCTGGTTCTGGGGGGCAGGCTGAGCTTGTGGTTAATTCTTCTTCCTGATGGGAAAATAGAGTGACCTGTGCCTGTCCCAACACCTACAGCTAGTCTCTCATTGGTTCCCCCTCTTCCCGTTCATCCTCAGGACAAATTGCAACCTGTACGGAACAGGAGGTTAAAGGTGCTGATTCTCCAATGAGGGAGATGCCTAGTAAAGCGGCTGGAATGGCGAACCCGAGCACAAGGAGATGAGAAATGAGGTGCGTTTTAGAAACCTTTCCCGGGGCTTCCCTGGTGGCGCAGTGGTTGAGAATCTGCCTGCTAATGCAGGGGACACGGGTTCGAGCCCTGGTCTGGGAGGATCCCACATGCCACGGAGCAGCTGGGCCCGTGAGCCACAATTGCTGAGCCTGCGCGTCTGGAGCCTGTGCCCCGCGACGGGAGGGGC
Source organism: Balaenoptera acutorostrata (assembly GCF_949987535.1). Classification (NCBI taxonomy): domain Eukaryota; kingdom Metazoa; phylum Chordata; class Mammalia; order Artiodactyla; family Balaenopteridae; genus Balaenoptera; species Balaenoptera acutorostrata. The sequence goes on from NW_026646298.1 coordinate 272,945, forward strand.
CGCGATAGGGAGAGGCCCGCGCACCGCGATGAAGAGCGGTCCCCGCACCGCGATGAAGAGTGGCCCCCGCTTGCCGCAGCTGGAGAGAGCCCTCGCACGAACCGAAGACCCAACACAGCCAAAAATAAATAAATAAATAAATAAATAAGAAAATCCTTAAAAAAAAAAAAAAAAATTCACCTTTATAAAAAAAAAAAAAAAAAAAAAAAAAAGAAACCTTTCCCAATCACACGGTGTACCATCTTCTGGGTTTCTCATGCATGTTTTCGACGTAGGAAGATGCTCTTGAACCTGGAGATTTGGGACCCATGGGATGGGTACCATGCAGTATTACTTTAAAGGGTGTGCGTTGGCTCACGCAACCGCAACAAACCTCTCAGCCCCAAGAGTGTCCACCCTTATTTCTCAATCAGCTGTGGGTCTAGATCTGGTCAATCCAGGTTGCATCACAGCCCCTGAACGAATTTTGTAAGAATATCTCTCTCTTTCACTTTCTTTGTTTCACGGGTTTTGAAAAGTAATTTATTTTTATAATGGGGTTTAGCTGCTTTTCACGGCTGTGTTTATGCCGCTTTACACCCCATTGTCTCACTTACAGAGCGATATCAATACATAGTTTTGAAGATTCTTACTAGTCAGATATATTCTTCTGCGGTGAATAGGGGGTGTTGAGTCCAGTTCACTGAGCAAGGAGTAGGTCTTGTCTACTACATATTGGGTTTATGGAACGGTATCGGAGCTAATTTGAAACCCTTGTTTTATGCATCACCCCACCTCACCTTTCCAGTTCAGCAACCATAGTGTGTTTTGTGAACGTGTGACTCTGTTCTGTTTTGTAATTCAGTTCAAGTGTAGCGGTTTTTACATTCCCTCTATAAGTGATATCTTATGATAAGTGTCTTTTTCTGTGTGACTTATTTCACTTAGAATCGCCGTACCTAAATCGACTCATCGTGCTGCTACTAGCCTTATGACGTGGATTTCATGGCTGAGTGATATTCCATTGTACATGAGGACCACAACTTCTTTATCCACTTTTCTCTTTCCTAGGATATTTAAGGTGTAATGAAGTGGGGGTTCTTGTCAACAGAGCAGCCCTAAACTTTGGGGTGCCTGTGTCTTGCTGATTTTTAGTTTTCCCAATTTATACGCCCATGAGTGGAAGTGCCCTATGCTCTCCAAGCTGTGTTTTTTAGATGTTTCAGGACACACCGTACACTTCTCCAGAGTGGATGTTGGCAATTTACATCCCGCCCATCAGCGGAGCAAGGCTCCCATTTCTCCATGGCCGGTCCTGCATTTCTGGTTTGGACACTTTTTTCCGCATGGCCCTTTTGCCCGCTGGGAAGCCAGACTTCTTTGGAGCGCTGATTTGCCTTTCCAGGTTGCTTGGTTGGCCAAAAAGGGCGTATGCGTTTTTTCCTGAATATATTCAGGAAAAAACGCATACACCCTTTATGGCCAAGGGCATCATTGTCCACGTTTTGCCGCTTTTCATGTGCTTTCAAGGCGATTCGAATCTACCTCCTGAAATCTGTTTCCTGCAATTCTGCCTTGCTTTCAAAGCCTCTTCGTTGCCTTCCCTCAATATATTTGTGGACGAGAGTTATCATTTATAACTCTGCAGGTTTGTGAATTGCAGTGCCCCTGAGCTCCATTTTTCCAGTCGCTTTTTTGGGAGCTGGCCGCAAAAGTGCAGGATTGCTTCAGGCCGTCTTCTGGTTCTGGGGGGCAGGCTGAGCTTGTGGTTAATTCTTCTTCCTGATGGGAAAATAGAGTGACCTGTGCCAGTCCCAACCCCTAGAGCTAGTCTCTCATTGGTTCCCCCTCTTCCCGTTCATCCTCAGGACAAATTGCAACCTGTACGGAACAGGAGGTTAAAGGTGCTGATTCTCCAAGGAGGGAGATGGCTAGTAAAGCGGCTGGAATGGCGAACCCGAGCACAAGGTGATGAGAAATGAGGTGAGTTTTAGAAACCTTTCCCGATCACACGGTGTACCATCTTCTGGGTTTCTCATGCATGTTTTCGACGTAGGAAGATGCCCTTGAACCTGGAGATTTGGGACCCATGGGATGGGTACCATGCAGTATTACTTTAAAGGGTCTGCGTTGGCTCACGGAACCTCACCAAACCTCTCAGCCCCAAGAGTGTCCACCCTTATGTCTCAATCAGCTGTGGGTCTAGATATGGTCAACCCAGGTTGCATCACAGCCCCTGAACGAATTTTGTAAGAATTTCTCTCTCTTTCACTGTCTTTGTTTCACGGGTTTTGAAAAGTAATTTATTTTTATAATGGGGTTTAACTGCTTTTCACGGCTGTGTTTATACCGCTTTACACCCCCTTGCCTCACTTACAGAGAGATATCAATACATAGGTTTGAAGATTCTTACTAGTCAGATATATTCTTGTGCGGTGAATAGGGGGTGTTGAGGCCAGTTCACTGAGCAAGGAGTAGGTCTTGTCTACTACATATTGGGTTTATGGAACGGTATCTGAGCTAATTTGAAACCCTTGTTTTATGCATCACCCCACCTCACCTTTCCCGTTCAGCAGCCATAGTGTGTTTTCTGAACGTGTGACTCTGTTCTGTTTTGTAATTCAGTTCAACTGTAGCGGTTTTTACATTCCCTCTATGAGTGATATCTTATGATAAGTGTCTTTTTCTGTGTGACTTATTTCACTTAGAATCGTCGTACCTAAATCCACTCATCGTGCTGCTACTAGCCTTATGACGTGGATTTCATGGCTGAGTGATATTCCATTGTACATGAGGACCACAACTTCGTTATCCACTTTTCTCTTTCCTAGGATATTTAAGGTGTAATGAAGTGGGGGTTCTTGTCAACAGAGCAGCCCTAAACTTTGTGGTGCCTGTGTCTTGCTGATTTTTAGCTTTCCCAATTTATACGCCCATGAGTGGAAGTGCCCTATGCTCTCCAAGCTGTGTTTTTTAGATGTTTCAGGACACACCGTACACTTCTCCAGAGTGGCTGTTGGCAATTTACATCCCGCCCATCAGCGTAGCAAGGCTCCCATTTCTCCATGGCCGGTCCTGCATTTCTGGTTTGGACACTTTTTTCCGCATGGCCCTTTTGCCCGCTGGGAAGCGAGACTTCTTTGGAGCGCTGATTTGCCTTTCCAGGTTGCTTGGTTGGCCAAAAAGGGCGTATGCGTTTTTTCCTGAATATATTCAGGAAAAAACGCATACGCCCTTTTTGGCCAAGGGCATCATTGTCCACGTTTTGCCGCTTTTCATGTGCTTTCAAGGCGATTCGAATCTACCTCCTGAAATCTGTTTCCTGCAATTCTGCCTTGCTTTCAAAGCCTCTTCGTTGCCTTCCCTCAGTATATTTGTGGACGAGAGTTATCATTTATAACTCTGCAGGTTTGTGAATTGCAGTGCCCCTGAGCTCCATTTTTCCAGTCGCTTTTCTGGGAGCTGGCCGCAAAAGTGCAGGATTGCTTCAGGCCCTCTTCTGGTTGTGGGGGGCAGGCTGAGCTTGTGGTTAATTCTTCTTCCTGATGGGAAAATAGAGTGACCTGTGCCTGTCCCAACCCCTAGAGCTAGTCTCTCATTGGTTCCCCCTCTTCCCGTTCATCCTCAGGACAAATTGCAACCTGTACGGAACAGGAGGTTAAAGGTGCTGATTCTCCAAGGAGGGAGATGTCTAGTAAAGCGGCTGGAATGGCGAACCCGAGCACAAGGAGATGAGAAATGAGGTGTGTTTTAGAAACCTTTCCCGATCACACGCTGTACCATCTTCTGCTTTTCTCATGCATGTTTTCGACGTAGGAAGATGCCCTTGAACCTGGAGATTTGGGACCATGGGATGGGTACCATGCAGTATTACTTTAAAGGGTCTGCGTTGGCTCACGGAACCTCACCAAACCTCTCAGCCCCAAGAGTGTCCACCCTTATGTCTCAATCAGCTGTGGGTCTAGATATGGTCAATCCAGGTTGCATCACAGCCCCTGAACGAATTTTGTAAGAATTTCTCTCTCTTTCACTGTCTTTGTTTCACGGGTTTTGAAAAGTAATTTATTTTTATAATGGGGTTTAACTGCTTTTCACGGCTGTGTTTATACCGCTTTACACCCCCTTGCCTCACTTACAGAGAGATATCAATACATAGGTTTGAAGATTCTTACTAGTCAGATATATTCTTGTGCGGTGAATAGGGGGTGTTGAGGCCAGTTCACTGAGCAAGGAGTAGGTCTTGTCTACTACATATTGGGTTTATGGAACGGTATCTGAGCTAATTTGAAACCCTTGTTTTATGCATCACCCCACCTCACCTTTCCCCTTCAGCAGCCATAGTGTGTTTTCTGAACGTGTGACTCTGTTCTGTTTTGTAATTCAGTTCAAGTGTAGCGGTTTTTACATTCCCTCTATGAGTGATATCTTATGATAAGTGTCTTTTTCTGTGTGACTTATTTCACTTAGAATCGTCGTACCTAAATCCACTCATCGTGCTGCTACTAGCCTTATGACGTGGATTTCATGGCTGAGTGATATTCCATTGTACATGAGGACCACAACTTCGTTATCCACTTTTCTCTTTCCTAGGATATTTAAGGTGTAATGAAGTGGGGGTTCTTGTCAACAGAGCAGCCCTAAACTTTGGGGTGCCTGTGTCTTGCTGATTTTTAGTTTTCCCAATTTATATGCCCATGAGTGGAAGTGCCCTATGCTCTCCAAGCTGTGTTTTTTAGATGTTTCAGGACACACCGTACACTTCTCCAGAGTGGCTGTTGGCAATTTACATCCCGCCCATCAGCGTAGCAAGGCTCCCATTTCTCCATGGCCGGTCCTGCATTTCTGGTTTGGACACTTTTTTCCGCATGGCCCTTTTGCCCGCTGGGAAGCGAGACTTCTTTGGAGCGCTGATTTGCCTTTCCAGGTTGCTTGGTTGGCCAAAAAGGGCGTATGCGTTTTTTCCTGAATATATTCAGGAAAAAACGCATACGCCCTTTTTGGCCAAGGGCATCATTGTCCACGTTTTGCCGCTTTTCATGTGCTTTCAAGGCGATTCGAATCTACCTCCTGAAATCTGTTTCCTGCAATTCTGCCTTGCTTTCAAAGCCTCTTCGTTGCCTTCCCTCAGTATATTTGTGGACGAGAGTTATCATTTATAACTCTGCAGGTTTGTGAATTGCAGTGCCCCTGAGCTCCATTTTTCCAGTCGCTTTTCTGGGAGCTGGCCGCAAAAGTGCAGGATTGCTTCAGGCCCTCTTCTGGTTCTGGGGGGCAGGCTGAGCTTGTGGTTAATTCTTCTTCCTGATGGGAAAATAGAGTGACCTGTGCCTGTCCCAACCCCTAGAGCTAGTCTCTCATTGGTTCCCCCTCTTCCCGTTCATCCTCAGGACAAATTGCAACCTGTACGGAACAGGAGGTTAAAGGTGCTGATTCTCCAAGGAGGGAGATGGCTAGTAAAGCGGCTGGAATGGCGAACCCGAGCACAAGGTGATGAGAAATGAGGTGCGTTTTAGAAACCTTTCCCGATCACACGGTGTACCATCTTCTGGGTTTCTCTTGCATGTTTTCGACGTAGGAAGATGCCCTTGAACCTGGAGATTTGGGACCCATGGGATGGGTACCATGCAGTATTACTTTAAAGGGTCTGCGTTGGCTCACGGAACCTCACCAAACCTCTCAGCCCCAAGAGTGTCCACCCTTATGTCTCAATCAGCTGTGGGTCTAGATATGGTCAATCCAGGTTGCATCACAGCCCCTGAACGAATTTTGTAAGAATTTCTCTCTCTTTCACTGTCTTTGTTTCACGGGTTTTAAAAAGTAATTTATTTTTATAATGGGGTTTAACTGCTTTTCACGGCTGTGTTCATACCGCTTTACACCCCCTTGCCTCACTTACAGAGAGATATCAATACATAGGTTTGAAGATTCTTACTAGTCAGATATATTCTTGTGCGGTGAATAGGGGGTGTTGAGGCCAGTTCACTGAGCAAGGAGTAGGTCTTGTCTACTACATATTGGGTTTATGGAACGGTATCTGAGCTAATTTGAAACCCTTGTTTTATGCATCACCCCACCTCACCTTGCCCGTTCAGCAGCCATAGTGTGTTTTCTGAACGTGTGACTCTGTTCTGTTTTGTAATTCAGTTCAAGTGTAGCGGTTTTTACATTCCCTCTATGAGTGATATCTTATGATAAGTGTCTTTTTCTGTGTGACTTATTTCACTTAGAATCGTCGTACCTAAATCCACTCATCGTGCTGCTACTAGCCTTATGACGTGGATTTCATGGCTGAGTGATATTCCATTGTACATGAGGACCACAACTTCGTTATCCACTTTTCTCTTTCCTAGGATATTTAAGGTGTAATGAAGTGGGGGTTCTTGTCAACAGAGCAGCCCTAAACTTTGGGGTGCCTGTGTCTTGCTGATTTTTCGTTTTCCCAATTTATACGCCCATGAGTGGAAGTGCCCTATGCTCTCCAAGCTGTGTTTTTTAGATGTTTCAGGACACACCGTACACTTCTCCAGAGTGGCTGTTGGCAATTTACATCCCGCCCATCAGCGTAGCAAGGCTCCCATTTCTCCATGGCCGGTCCTGCATTTCTGGTTTGGACACTTTTTTCCGCATGGCCCTTTTGCCTGCTGGGAAGCGAGACTTCTTTGGAGCGCTGATTTGCCTTTCCAGGTTGCTTGCTTGGCCAAAAAGGGCGTATGCGTTTTTTCCTGAATATATTCAGGAAAAAACGCATACGCCCTTTTTGGCCAAGGGCATCATTGTCCACGTTTTGCCGCTTTTCATGTGCTTTCAAGGCGATTCGAATCTACCTCCTGAAATCTGTTTCCTGCAATTCTGCCTTGCTTTCAAAGCCTCTTCGTTGCCTTCCCTCAGTATATTTGTGGACCAGAGTTATCATTTATAACTCTGCAGGTTTGTGAATTGCAGTGCCCCTGAGCTCCATTTTTCCAGTCGCTTTTCTGGGAGCTGGCCGCAAAAGTGCAGGATTGCTTCAGGCCCTCTTCTGGTTCTGGGGGGCAGGCTGAGCTTGTGGTTAATTCTTCTTCCTGATGGGAAAATAGAGTGACCTGTGCCTGTCCCAACCCCTAGAGCTAGTCTCTCATTGGTTCCCCCTCTTCCCGTTCATCCTCAGGACAAATTGCAACCTGTACGGAACAGGAGGTTAAAGGTGCTGATTCTCCAAGGAGGGAGATGGCTAGTAAAGCGGCTGGAATGGCGAACCCGAGCACAAGGTGATGAGAAATGAGGTGCGTTTTAGAAACCTTTCCCGATCACACGGTGTACCATCTTCTGGGTTTCTCATGCATGTTTTCGACGTAGGAAGATGCCCTTGAACCTGGAGATTTGGGACCCATGGGATGGGTACCATGCAGTATTACTTTAAAGGGTCTGCGTTGGCTCACACAACCTCACCAAACCTCTCAGGCCCAAGAGTGTCCACCCTTATGTCTCAATCAGCTGTGGGTCTAGATATGGTCAATCCAGGTTGCATCACAGCCCCTGAACGAATTTTGTAAGAATTTCTCTCTCTTTCACTGTCTTTGTTTCACGGGTTTTGAAAAGTAATTTATTTTTATAATGGGGTTTAACTGCTTTTCACGGCTGTGTTTATACCGCTTTACACCCCCTTGCCTCACTTACAAAGAGATATCAATACATAGGTTTGAAGATTCTTACTAGTCAGATATATTCTTGTGCGGTGAATAGGGGGTGTTGAGGCCAGTTCACTGAGCAAGGAGTAGGTCTTGTCTACTACATATTGGGTTTATGGAACGGTATCTGAGCTAATTTGAAACCCTTGTTTTATGCATCACCCCACCTCACCTTTCCCGTTCAGCAGCCATAGTGTGTTTTCTGAACGTGTGACTCTGTTCTGTTTTGTAATTCAGTTCAACTGTAGCGGTTTTTACATTCCCTCTATGAGTGATATCTTATGATAAGTGTCTTTTTCTGTGTGACTTATTTCACTTAGAATCGTCGTACCTAAATCCACTCATCGTGCTGCTACTAGCCTTATGACGTGGATTTCATGGCTGAGTGATATTCCATTGTACATGAGGACCACAACTTCGTTATCCACTTTTCTCTTTCCTAGGATATTTAAGGTGTAATGAAGTGGGGGTTCTTGTCAACAGAGCAGCCCTAAACTTTGGGGTGCCTGTGTCTTGCTGATTTTTCGTTTTCCCAATTTATACGCCCATGAGTGGAAGTGCCCTATGCTCTCCAAGCTGTGTTTTTTAGATGTTTCAGGACACACCGTACACTTCTCCAGAGTGGCTGTTGGCAATTTACATCCCGCCCATCAGCGTACCAAGGCTCCCATTTCTCCATGGCCGGTCCTGCATTTCTGGTTTGGACACTTTTTTCCGCATGGCCCTTTTGCCCGCTGGTAAGCGAGACTTCTTTGGAGCGCTGATTTGCCTTTCCCGGTTGCTTGGTTGGCCAAAAAGGGCGTATGCGTTTTTTCCTGAATATATTCAGGAAAAAACGCATACGCCCTTTTTGGCCAAGGGCATCATTGTCCACGTTTTGCCGCTTTTCATGTGCTTTCAAGGCGATTCGAATCTACCTCCTGAAATCTGTTTCCTGCAATTCTGCCTTGCTTTCAAAGCCTCTTCGTTGCCTTCCCGCAGTATATTTGTGGACGAGAGTTATCATTTATAACTCTGCAGGTTTGTGAATTGCAGTGCCCCTGAGCTCCATTTTTCCAGTCGCTTTTCTGGGAGCTGGCCGCAAACGTGCAGGATTGCTTCAGGCCCTCTTCTGGTTCTGGGGGGCAGGCTGAGCTTGTGGTTAATTCTTCTTCCTGATGGGAAAATAGAGTGACCTGTGCCTGTCCCAACCCTTAGAGCTAGTCTCTCATTGGTTCCCCCTCTTCCCGTTCATCCTCAGGACAAATTGCAACCTGTACGGAACAGGAGGTTAAAGGTGCTGATTCTCCAAGGAGGGAGATGTCTAGTAAAGCGGCTGGAATGGCGAACCCGAGCACAAGGAGATGAGAAATGAGGTGTGTTTTAGAAACCTTTCCCGATCACACGCTGTACCATCTTCTGCTTTTCTCATGCATGTTTTCGACGTAGGAAGATGCCCTTGAACCTGGAGATTTGGGACCATGGGATGGGTACCATGCAGTATTACTTGAAAGGGTCTGCGTTGGCTCACGGAACCTCACCAAACCTCTCAGCCCCAAGAGTGTCCACCCTTATGTCTCAATCAGCTGTGGGTCTAGATATGGTCAATCCAGGTTGCATCACAGCCCCTGAACGAATTTTGTAAGAATTTCTCTCTCTTTCACTGTCTTTGTTTCACGGGTTTTGAAAAGTAATTTATTTTTATAATGGGGTTTAACTGCTTTTCACGGCTGTGTTTATACCGCTTTACACCCCCTTGCCTCACTTACAGAGAGATATCAATACATAGGTTTGAAGATTCTTACTAGTCAGATATATTCTTGTGCGGTGAATAGGGGGTGTTGAGGCCAGTTCACTGAGCAAGGAGTAGGTCTTGTCTACTACATATTGGGTTTATGGAACGGTATCTGAGCTAATTTGAAACCCTTGTTTTATGCATCACCCCACCTCACCTTTCCCGTTCAGCAGCCATAGTGTGTTTTCTGAACGTGTGACTCTGTTCTGTTTTGTAATTCAGTTCAAGTGTAGCGGTTTTTACATTCCCTCTATGAGTGATATCTTATGATAAGTGTCTTTTTCTGTGTGACTTATTTCACTTAGAATCGTCGTACCTAAATCCACTCATCGTGCTGCTACTAGCCTTATGACGTGGATTTCATGGCTGAGTGATATTCCATTGTACATGAGGACCACAACTTCGTTATCCACTTTTCTCTTTCCTAGGATATTTAAGGTGTAATGAAGTGGGGGTTCTTGTCAACAGAGCAGCCCTAAACTTTGGGGTGCCTGTGTCTTGCTGATTTTTAGTTTTCCCAATTTATATGCCCATGAGTGGAAGTGCCCTATGCTCTCCAAGCTGTGTTTTTTAGATGTTTCTGGACACACCGTACACTTCTCCAGAGTGGCTGTTGGCAATTTACATCCCGCCCATCAGCGTAGCAAGGCTCCCATTTCTCCATGGCCGGTCCTGCATTTCTGGTTTGGACACTTTTTTCCGCATGGCCCTTTTGCCCGCTGGGAAGCGAGACTTCTTTGGAGCGCTGATTTGCCTTTCCAGGTTGCTTGGTTGGCCAAAAAGGGCGTATGCGTTTTTTCCTGAATATATTCAGGAAAAAACGCATACGCCCTTTTTGGCCAAGGGCATCATTGTCCACGTTTTGCCGCTTTTCATGTGCTTTCAAGGCGATTTGAATCTACCTCCTGAAATCTGTTTCCTGCAATTCTGCCTTGCTTTCAAAGCCTCTTCGTTGCCTTCCCTCAGTATATTTGTGGACGAGAGTTATCATTTATAACTCTGCAGGTTTGTGAATTGCAGTGCCCCTGAGCTCCATTTTTCCAGTCGCTTTTCTGGGAGCTGGCCGCAAAAGTGCAGGATTGCTTCAGGCCCTCTTCTGGTTCTGGGGGGCAGGCTGAGCTTGTGGTTAATTCTTCTTCCTGATGGGAAAATAGAGTGACCTGTGCCTGTCCCAACCCCTAGAGCTAGTCTCTCATTGGTTCCCCCTCTTCCCGTTCATCCTCAGGACAAATTGCAACCTGTACGGAACAGGAGGTTAAAGGTGCTGATTCTCCAAGGAGGGAGATGTCTAGTAAAGCGGCTGGAATGGCGAACCCGAGCACAAGGAGATGAGAAATGAGGTGTGTTTTAGAAACCTTTCCCGATCACACGCTGTACCATCTTCTGCTTTTCTCATGCATGTTTTCGACGTAGGAAGATGCCCTTGAACCTGGAGATTTGGGACCATGGGATGGGTACCATGCAGTATTACTTTAAAGGGTCTGCGTTGGCTCACGGAACCTCGCCAAACCTCTTAGCCCCAAGAGTGTCCACCCTTATGTCTCAATCAGCTGTGGGTCTAGGTATGGTCAATCCAGGTTGCATCACAGCCCCTGAACGAATTTTGTAAGAATTTCTCTCTCTTTCACTGTCTTTGTTTCACGGGTTTTGAAAAGTAATTTATTTTTATAATGGGGTTTAACTGCTTTTCACGGCTGTGTTCATACCGCTTTACACCCCCTTGCCTCACTTACAGAGAGATATCAATACATAGGTTTGAAGATTCTTACTAGTCAGATATATTCTTGTGCGGTGAATAGGGGGTGTTGAGGCCAGTTCACTGAGCAAGGAGTAGGTCTTGTCTACTACATATTGGGTTTATGGAACGGTATCTGAGCTAATTTGAAACCCTTGTTTTATGCATCACCCCACCTCACCTTTCCCGTTCAACAGCCATAGTGTGTTTTCTGAACGTGTGACTCTGTTCTGTTTTGTAATTCAGTTCAAGTGTAGCGGTTTTTACATTCCCTCTATGAGTGATATCTTATGATAAGTGTCTTTTTCTGTGTGACTTATTTCACTTAGAATCGTCGTACCTAAATCCACTCATCGTGCTGCTACTAGCCTTATGACGTGGATTTCATGGCTGAGTGCTATTCCATTGTACATGAGGACCACAACTTCGTTATCCACTTTTCTCTTTCCTAGGATATTTAAGGTGTAATGAAGTGGGGGTTCTTGTCAACAGAGCAGCCCTAAACTTTGGGGTGCCTGTGTCTTGCTGAGTTTTCGTTTTCCCAATTTATACGCCCATGAGTGGAAGTGCCCTATGCTCTCCAAGCTGTGTTTTTTAGATGTTTCAGGACACACCGTACACTTCTCCAGAGTGGCTGTTGGCAATTTACATCCCGCCCATCAGCGTAGCAAGGCTCCCATTTCTCCATGGCCGGTCCTGCATTTCTGGTTTGGACACTTTTTTCCGCATGGCCCTTTTGCCCGCTGGGAAGCGAGACTTCTTTGGAGCGCTGATTTGCCTTTCCAGGTTGCTTGGTTGGCCAAAAAGGGCGTATGCGTTTTTTCCTGAATATATTCAGGAAAAAACGCATACGCCCTTTTTGGCCAAGGGCATCATTGTCCACGTTTTGCCGCTTTTCATGTGCTTTCAAGGCGATTCGAATCTACCTCCTGAAATCTGTTTCCTGCAATTCTGCCTTGCTTTCAAAGCCTCTTCGTTGCCTTCCCTCAGTATATTTGTGGACGAGAGTTATCATTTATAACTCTGCAGGTTTGTGAATTGCAGTGCCCCTGAGCTCCATTTTTCCAGTCGCTTTTCTGGGAGCTGGCCGCAAAAGTGCAGGATTGCTTCAGGCCCTCTTCTGGTTCTGGGGGGCAGGCTGAGCTTGTGGTTAATTCTTCTTCCTGATGGGAAAATAGAGTGACCTGTGCCTGTCCCAACCCCTAGAGCTAGTCTCTCATTGGTTCCCCCTCTTCCCGTTCATTATAAGGACAAATTGCAACCTGTACGGAACAGGAGGTTAAAGGTGCTGATTCTCCAAGGAGGGAGATGGCTAGTAAAGCGGCTGGAATGGCGAACCCGAGCACAAGGTGATGAGAAATGAGGTGCGTTTTAGAAACCTTTCCCGATCACACGGTGTACCATCTTCTGGGTTTCTCATGCATGTTTTCGACGTAGGAATATGCCCTTGAACCTGGAGATTTGGGACCCATGAGATGGGTACCATGCAGTATTACTTTAAAGGTTCTGCGTTGGCTCACGGAACCTCACCAAACCTCTCAGCCCCAAGAGTGTCCACCCTTATGTCTCAATCAGCTGTGGGTCTAGATATGGTCAATCCAGGTTGCATCACAGCCCCTGAACGAATTTTGTAAGAATTTCTCTCTCTTTCACTGTCTTTGTTTCACGGGTTTTGAAAAGTAATTTATTTTTATAATGGGGTTTAACTGCTTTTCACGGCTGTGTTCATACCACTTTACACCCCCTTGCCTCACTTACAGAGAGATATCAATACATAGGTTTGAAGATTCTTACTAGTCAGATATATTCTTGTGCGGTGAATAGGGGGTGTTGAGGCCAGTTCACTGAGCAAGGAGTAGGTCTTGTCTACTACATATTGGGTTTATGGAACGGTATCTGAGCTAATTTGAAACCCTTGTTTTATGCATCACCCCACCTCACCTTTCCCGTTCAGCAGCCATAGTGTGTTTTCTGAACGTGTGACTCTGTTCTGTTTTGTTATTCAGTTCAAGTGTAGCGGTTTTTACATTCCCTCTATGAGTGATATCTTATGATAAGTGTCTTTTTCTGTGTGACTTATTTCACTTAGAATCGTCGTACCTAAATCCACTCATCGTGCTGCTAGTAGCCTTATGACGTGGATTTCATGGCTGAGTGATATTCCATTGTACATGAGGACCACAACTTCGTTATCCACTTTTCTCTTTCCTAGGATATTTAAGGTGTAATGAAGTGGGGGTTCTTGTCAACAGAGCAGCCCTAAACTTTGGGGTGCCTGTGTCTTGCTGATTTTTCGTTTTCCCAATTTATACGCCCATGAGTGGAAGTGCCCTATGCTCTCCAAGCTGTGTTTTTTAGATGTTTCAGGACACACCGTACACTTCTATAGAGTGGCTGTTGGCAATTTACATCCCGCCCATCAGCGTAGCAAGGCTCCCATTTCTCCATGGCCGGTCCTGCATTTCTGGTTTGGACACTTTTTTCCGCATGGCCCTTTTGCCCGCTGGGAAGCGAGACTTCTTTGGAGCGCTGATTTGCCTTTCCAGGTTGCTTGGTTGGCCAAAAAGGGCGTATGCGTTTTTTCCTGAATATATTCAGGAAAAAACGCATACGCCCTTTTTGGCCAAGGGCATCATTGTCCACGTTTTGCCGCTTTTCATGTGCTTTCAAGGCGATTCGAATCTACCTCCTGAAATCTGTTTCCTGCAATTCTGCCTTGCTTTCAAAGCCTCTTCTTTGCCTTCCCTCAGTATATTTGTGGACGAGAGTTATCATTTATAACTCTGCAGGTTTGTGAATTGCAGTGCCCCTGAGCTCCATTTTTCCAGTCGCTTTTCTGGGAGCTGGCCGCAAAAGTGCAGGATTGCTTCAGGCCCTCTTCTGGTTCTGGGGGGCAGGCTGAGCTTGTGGTTAATTCTTCTTCCTGATGGGAAAATAGAGTGACCTGGGCCTGTCCCAACCCCTAGAGCTAGTCTCTCATTGGTTCCCCCTCTTCCCGTTCATCCTCAGGACAAATTGCAACCTGTACGGAACAGGAGGTTAAAGGTGCTGATTCTCCAAGGAGGGAGATGGCTAGTAAAGCGGCTGGAATGGCGAACCCGAGCACAAGGAGATGAGAAATGAGGTGCGTTTTAGAAACCTTTCCCGATCACACGGTGTACCATCTTCTGGGTTTCTCATGCATGTTTTCGACGTAGGAAGATGCCCTTGAACCTGGAGATTTGGGACCCATGGGATGGGTACCATGCAGTATTACTTTAAAGGGTCTGCGTTGGCTCACGGAACCTCGCCAAACCTCTTAGCCCCAAGAGTGTCCACCCTTATGTCTCAATCAGCTGTGGGTCTAGGTATGGTCAATCCAGGTTGCATCACAGCCCCTGAACGAATTTTGTAAGAATTTCTCTCTCTTTCACTGTCTTTGTTTCACGGGTTTTGAAAAGTAATTTATTTTTATAATGGGGTTTAACTGCTTTTCACGGCTGTGTTCATACCGCTTTACACCCCCTTGCCTCACTTACAGAGAGATATCAATACATAGGTTTGAAGATTCTTACTAGTCAGATATATTCTTGTGCGGTGAATAGGGGGTGTTGAGGCCAGTTCACTGAGCAAGGAGTAGGTCTTGTCTACTACATATTGGGTTTATGGAACGGTATCTGAGCTAATTTGAAACCCTTGTTTTATGCATCACCCCACCTCACCTTTCCCGTTCAACAGCCATAGTGTGTTTTCTGAACGTGTGACTCTGTTCTGTTTTGTAATTCAGTTCAAGTGTAGCGGTTTTTACATTCCCTCTATGAGTGATATCTTATGATAAGTGTCTTTTTCTGTGTGACTTATTTCACTTAGAATCGTCGTACCTAAATCCACTCATCGTGCTGCTACTAGCCTTATGACGTGGATTTCATGGCTGAGTGCTATTCCATTGTACATGAGGACCACAACTTCGTTATCCACTTTTCTCTTTCCTAGGATATTTAAGGTGTAATGAAGTGGGGGTTCTTGTCAACAGAGCAGCCCTAAACTTTGGGGTGCCTGTGTCTTGCTGATTTTTCGTTTTCCCAATTTATACGCCCATGAGTGGAAGTGCCCTATGCTCTCCAAGCTGTGTTTTTTAGATGTTTCAGGACACACCGTACACTTCTCCAGAGTGGCTGTTGGCAATTTACATCCCGCCCATCAGCGTAGCAAGGCTCCCATTTCTCCATGGCCGGTCCTGCATTTCTGGTTTGGACACTTTTTTCCGCATGGCCCTTTTGCCCGCTGGGAAGCGAGACTTCTTTGGAGCGCTGATTTGCCTTTCCAGGTTGCTTGGTTGGCCAAAAAGGGCGTATGCGTTTTTTCCTGAATATATTCAGGAAAAAACGCATACGCCCTTTTTGGCCAAGGGCATCATTGTCCACGTTTTGCCGCTTTTCATGTGCTTTCAAGGCGATTTGAATCTACCTCCTGAAATCTGTTTCCTGCAATTCTGCCTTGCTTTCAAAGCCTCTTCGTTGCCTTCCCTCAGTATATTTGTGGACGAGAGTTATCATTTATAACTCTGCAGGTTTGTGAATTGCAGTGCCCCTGAGCTCCATTTTTCCAGTCGCTTTTCTGGGAGCTGGCCGCAAAAGTGCAGGATTGCTTCAGGCCCTCTTCTGGTTCTGGGGGGCAGGCTGAGCTTGTGGTTAATTCTTCTTCCTGATGGGAAAATAGAGTGACCTGTGCCTGTCCCAACCCCTAGAGCTAGTCTCTCATTGGTTCCCCCTCTTCCCGTTCATCCTCAGGACAAATTGCAACCTGTACGGAACAGGAGGTTAAAGGTGCTGATTCTCCAAGGAGGGAGATGTCTAGTAAAGCGGCTGGAATGGCGAACCCGAGCACAAGGAGATGAGAAATGAGGTGTGTTTTAGAAACCTTTCCCGATCACACGCTGTACCATCTTCTGCTTTTCTCATGCATGTTTTCGACGTAGGAAGATGCCCTTGAACCTGGAGATTTGGGACCATGGGATGGGTACCATGCAGTATTACTTTAAAGGGTCTGCGTTGGCTCACGGAACCTCACCAAACCTCTCAGCCCCAAGAGTGTCCACCCTTATGTCTCAATCAGCTGTGGGTCTAGATATGGTCAATCCAGGTTGCATCACAGCCCCTGAACGAATTTTGTAAGAATTTCTCTCTCTTTCACTGTCTTTGTTTCACGGGTTTTGAAAAGTAATTTATTTTTATAATGGGGTTTAACTGCTTTTCACGGCTGTGTTTATACCGCTTTACACCCCCTTGCCTCACTTACAGAGAGATATCAATACATAGGTTTGAAGATTCTTACTAGTCAGATATATTCTTGTGCGGTGAATAGGGGGTGTTGAGGCCAGTTCACTGAGCAAGGAGTAGGTCTTGTCTACTACATATTGGGTTTATGGAACGGTATCGGAGCTAATTTGAAACCCTTGTTTTATGCATCACCCCACCTCACCTTTCCCGTTCAGCAGCCATAGTGTGTTTTCTGAACGTGTGACTCTGTTCTGTTTTGTAATTCAGTTCAAGTGTAGCGGTTTTTACATTCCCTCTATGAGTGATATCTTATGATAAGTGTCTTTTTCTGTGTGACTTATTTCACTTAGAATCGTCGTACCTAAATCCACTCATCGTGCTGCTACTAGCCTTATGACGTGGATTTCATGGCTGAGTGATATTCCATTGTACATGAGGACCACAACTTCGTTATCCACTTTTCTCTTTCCTAGGATATTTAAGGTGTAATGAAGTGGGGGTTCTTGTCAACAGAGCAGCCCTAAACTTTGGGGTGCCTGTGTCTTGCTGATTTTTAGTTTTCCCAATTTATATGCCCATGAGTGGAAGTGCCCTATGCTCTCCAAGCTGTGTTTTTTAGATGTTTCAGGACACACCGTACACTTCTCCAGAGTGGCTGTTGGCAATTTACATCCCGCCCATCAGCGTAGCAAGGCTCCCATTTCTCCATGGCCGGTCCTGCATTTCTGGTTTGGACACTTTTTTCCACATGGCCCTTTTGCCCACTGGGAAGCGAGACTTCTTTCGAGCGCTGATTTGCCTTTCCAGGTGGCTTGGTTGGCCAAAAAGGGCGTATGCGTTTTTTCCTGAATATATTCAGGAAAAAACGCATACGCCCTTTTTGGCCAAGGGCATCATTGTCCACGTTTTGCCGCTTTTCATGTGCTTTCAAGGCGATTCGAATCTACCTCCTGAAATCTGTTTCCTGCAATTCTGCCTTGCTTTCAAAGCCTCTTCGTTGCCTTCCCTCAGTATATTTGTGGACGAGAGTTATCATTTATAACTCTGCAGGTTTGTGAATTGCAGTGCCCCTGAGCTCCATTTTTCCAGTCGCTTTTCTGGGAGCTGGCCGCAAAAGTGCAGGATTGCTTCAGGCCCTCTTCTGGTTCTGGGGGGCAGGCTGAGCTTGTGGTTAATTCTTCTTCCTGATGGGAAAATAGAGTGACCTGTGCCTGTCCCAACCCCTAGAGCTAGTCTCTCATTGGTTCCCCCTCTTCCCGTTCATCCTCAGGACAAATTGCAACCTGTACGGAACAGGAGGTTAAAGGTGCTGATTCTCCAAGGAGGGAGATGGCTAGTAAAGCGGCTGGAATGGCGAACCCGAGCACAAGGAGATGAGAAATGAGGTGCGTTTTAGAAACCTTTCCCGATCACACGGTGTACCATCTTCTGGGTTTCTCATGCATGTTTTCGACGTAGGAAGATGCCCTTGAACCTGGAGATTTGGGACCCATGGGATGGGTACCATGCAGTATTACTTTAAAGGGTCTGCGTTGGCTCACGGAACCTCGCCAAACCTCTTAGCCCCAAGAGTGTCCACCCTTATGTCTCAATCAGCTGTGGGTCTAGGTATGGTCAATCCAGGTTGCATCACAGCCCCTGAACGAATTTTGTAAGAATTTCTCTCTCTTTCACTGTCTTTGTTTCACGGGTTTTGAAAAGTAATTTATTTTTATAATGGGGTTTAACTGCTTTTCACGGCTGTGTTCATACCGCTTTACACCCCCTTGCCTCACTTACAGAGAGATATCAATACATAGGTTTGAAGATTCTTACTAGTCAGATATATTCTTGTGCGGTGAATAGGGGGTGTTGAGGCCAGTTCACTGAGCAAGGAGTAGGTCTTGTCTACTACATATTGGGTTTATGGAACGGTATCTGAGCTAATTTGAAACCCTTGTTTTATGCATCACCCCACCTCACCTTTCCCGTTCAACAGCCATAGTGTGTTTTCTGAACGTGTGACTCTGTTCTGTTTTGTAATTCAGTTCAAGTGTAGCGGTTTTTACATTCCCTCTATGAGTGATATCTTATGATAAGTGTCTTTTTCTGTGTGACTTATTTCACTTAGAATCGTCGTACCTAAATCCACTCATCGTGCTGCTACTAGCCTTATGACGTGGATTTCATGGCTGAGTGCTATTCCATTGTACATGAGGACCACAACTTCGTTATCCACTTTTCTCTTTCCTAGGATATTTAAGGTGTAATGAAGTGGGGGTTCTTGTCAACAGAGCAGCCCTAAACTTTGGGGTGCCTGTGTCTTGCTGAGTTTTCGTTTTCCCAATTTATACGCCCATGAGTGGAAGTGCCCTATGCTCTCCAAGCTGTGTTTTTTAGATGTTTCAGGACACACCGTACACTTCTCCAGAGTGGCTGTTGGCAATTTACATCCCGCCCATCAGCGTAGCAAGGCTCCCATTTCTCCATGGCCGGTCCTGCATTTCTGGTTTGGACACTTTTTTCCGCATGGCCCTTTTGCCCGCTGGGAAGCGAGACTTCTTTGGAGCGCTGATTTGCCTTTCCAGGTTGCTTGGTTGGCCAAAAAGGGCGTATGCGTTTTTTCCTGAATATATTCAGGAAAAAACGCATACGCCCTTTTTGGCCAAGGGCATCATTGTCCACGTTTTGCCGCTTTTCATGTGCTTTCAAGGCGATTCGAATCTACCTCCTGAAATCTGTTTCCTGCAATTCTGCCTTGCTTTCAAAGCCTCTTCGTTGCCTTCCCTCAGTATATTTGTGGACGAGAGTTATCATTTATAACTCTGCAGGTTTGTGAATTGCAGTGCCCCTGAGCTCCATTTTTCCAGTCGCTTTTCTGGGAGCTGGCCGCAAAAGTGCAGGATTGCTTCAGGCCCTCTTCTGGTTCTGGGGGGCAGGCTGAGCTTGTGGTTAATTCTTCTTCCTGATGGGAAAATAGAGTGACCTGTGCCTGTCCCAACCCCTAGAGCTAGTCTCTCATTGGTTCCCCCTCTTCCCGTTCATTATAAGGACAAATTGCAACCTGTACGGAACAGGAGGTTAAAGGTGCTGATTCTCCAAGGAGGGAGATGGCTAGTAAAGCGGCTGGAATGGCGAACCCGAGCACAAGGTGATGAGAAATGAGGTGCGTTTTAGAAACCTTTCCCGATCACACGGTGTACCATCTTCTGGGTTTCTCATGCATGTTTTCGACGTAGGAATATGCCCTTGAACCTGGAGATTTGGGACCCATGAGATGGGTACCATGCAGTATTACTTTAAAGGTTCTGCGTTGGCTCACGGAACCTCACCAAACCTCTCAGCCCCAAGAGTGTCCACCCTTATGTCTCAATCAGCTGTGGGTCTAGATATGGTCAATCCAGGTTGCATCACAGCCCCTGAACGAATTTTGTAAGAATTTCTCTCTCTTTCACTGTCTTTGTTTCACGGGTTTTGAAAAGTAATTTATTTTTATAATGGGGTTTAACTGCTTTTCACGGCTGTGTTCATACCACTTTACACCCCCTTGCCTCACTTACAGAGAGATATCAATACATAGGTTTGAAGATTCTTACTAGTCAGATATATTCTTGTGCGGTGAATAGGGGGTGTTGAGGCCAGTTCACTGAGCAAGGAGTAGGTCTTGTCTACTACATATTGGGTTTATGGAACGGTATCTGAGCTAATTTGAAACCCTTGTTTTATGCATCACCCCACCTCACCTTTCCCGTTCAGCAGCCATAGTGTGTTTTCTGAACGTGTGACTCTGTTCTGTTTTGTAATTCAGTTCAAGTGTAGCAGTTTTTACATTCCCTCTATGAGTGATATCTTATGATAAGTGTCTTTTTCTGTGTGACTTATTTCACTTAGAATCGTCGTACCTAAATCCACTCATCGTGCTGCTACTAGCCTTATGACGTGGATTTCATGGCTGAGTGATATTCCATTGTACATGAGGACCACAACTTCGTTATCCACTTTTCTCTTTCCTAGGATATTTAAGGTGTAATGAAGTGGGGGTTCTTGTCAACAGAGCAGCCCTAAACTTTGGGGTGCCTGTGTCTTGCTGATTTTTCGTTTTCCCAATTTATACGCCCATGAGTGGAAGTGCCCTATGCTCTCCAAGCTGTGTTTTTTAGATGTTTCAGGACACACCGTACACTTCTCCAGAGTGGCTGTTGGCAATTTACATCCGGCCCATCAGCGTAGCAAGGCTCCCATTTCTCCATGGCCGGTCCTGCATTTCTGGTTTGGACACTTTTTTCCGCATTGCCCTTTTGCCCGCTGGGAAGCGAGACTTCTTTGGAGCGCTGATTTTCCTTTCCAGGTTGCTTGGTTGGCCAAAAAGGGCGTATGCGTTTTTTCCTGAATATATTCAGGAAAAAACGCATACGCCCTTTTTGGCCAAGGGCATCATTGTCCACGTTTTGCCGCTTTTCATGTGCTTTCAAGGCGATTCGAATCTACCTCCTGAAATCTGTTTCCTGCAATTCTGCCTTGCTTTCAAAGCCTCTTCGTTGCCTTCCCTCAGTATATTTGTGGACGAGAGTTATCATTTATAACTCTGCAGGTTTGTGAATTGCAGTGCCCCTGAGCTCCATTTTTCCAGTCGCTTTTCTGGGAGCTGGCCGCAAAAGTGCAGGATTGCTTCAGGCCCTCTTCTGGTTCTGGGGGGCAGGCTGAGCTTGTGGTTAATTCTTCTTCCTGATGGGAAAATAGAGTGACCTGTGCCTGTCCCAACCCCTAGAGCTAGTCTCTCATTGGTTCCCCCTCTTCCCGTTCATCCTCAGGACAAATTGCAACCTGTACGGAACAGGAGGTTAAAGGTGCTGATTCTCCAAGGAGGGAGATGGCTAGTAAAGCGGCTGGAATGGCGAACCCGAGCACAAGGAGATGAGAAATGAGGTGCGTTTTAGAAACCTTTCCCGATCACACGGTGTACCATCTTCTGGGTTTCTCATGCATGTTTTCGACGTAGGAAGATGCCCTTGAACCTGGAGATTTGGGACCCATGGAATGGGTACCATGCAGTATTACTTTAAAGGGTCTGCGTTGGCTCACGCAACCTCACCAAACCTCTCAGCCCCAAGAGTGTCCACCCTTATGTCTCAATCACCTGTGGGTCTAGATAGGGTCAAACCAGGTTGCATCACAGCCCCTAAACGAATTTAGTAAGAATTTCTCTCTCTTTCACTGTCTTTGTTTCACGGGTTTTGAAAACTAATTTATTTTTATAATGGGGTTTAGCTGCTTTTCACGGCTGTGTTTATTCCGCTTTACACCCACTTGCCTCACTTACAGAGAGATATCAATACATAGGTTTGAAGATTCTTACTAGTCAGATATATTCTTGTGCGGTGAATAGGGGGTGTTGAGGCCAGTTCACTGAGCAAGGAGTAGGTCTTGTCTACTACATATTGGGTTTATGGAACGGTATCTGAGCTAATTTGAAACCCTTGTTTTATGCATCACCCCACCTCACCTTTCCCGTTCAGCAGCCATAGTGTGTTTTCTGAACGTGTGACTCTGTTCTGTTTTGTTATTCAGTTCAAGTGTAGCGGTTTTTACATTCCCTCTATGAGTGATATCTTATGATAAGTGTCTTTTTCTGTGTGACTTATTTCACTTAGAATCGTCGTACCTAAATCCACTCATCGTGCTGCTAGTAGCCTTATGACGTGGATTTCATGGCTGAGTGATATTCCATTGTACATGAGGACCACAACTTCGTTATCCACTTTTCTCTTTCCTAGGATATTTAAGGTGTAATGAAGTGGGGGTTCTTGTCAACAGAGCAGCCCTAAACTTTGGGGTGCCTGTGTCTTGCTGATTTTTCGTTTTCCCAATTTATACGCCCATGAGTGGAAGTGCCCTATGCTCTCCAAGCTGTGTTTTTTAGATGTTTCAGGACACACCGTACACTTCTCCAGAGTGGCTGTTGGCAATTTACATCCCGCCCATCAGCGTAGCAAGGCTCCCATTTCTCCATGGCCGGTCCTGCATTTCTGGTTTGGACACTTTTTTCCGCATGGCCCTTTTGCCCGCTGGGAAGCGAGACTTCTTTGGAGCGCTGATTTGCCTTTCCAGGTTGCTTGGTTGGCCAAAAAGGGCGTATGCGTTTTTTCCTGAATATATTCAGGAAAAAACGCATACGCCCTTTTTGGCCAAGGGCATCATTGTCCACGTTTTGCCGCTTTTCATGTGCTTTCAAGGCGATTCGAATCTACCTCCTGAAATCTGTTTCCTGCAATTCTGCCTTGCTTTCAAAGCCTCTTCGTTGCCTTCCCTCAGTATATTTGTGGACGAGAGTTATCATTTATAACTCTGCAGGTTTGTGAATTGCAGTGCCCCTGAGCTCCATTTTTCCAGTCGCTTTTCTGGGAGCTGGCCGCAAAAGTGCAGGATTGCTTCAGGCCCTCTTCTGGTTCTGGGGGGCAGGCTGAGCTTGTGGTTAATTCTTCTTCCTGATGGGAAAATAGAGTGACCTGGGCCTGTCCCAACCCCTAGAGCTAGTCTCTCATTGGTTCCCCCTCTTCCCGTTCATCCTCAGGACAAATTGCAACCTGTACGGAACAGGAGGTTAAAGGTGCTGATTCTCCAAGGAGGGAGATGGCTAGTAAAGCGGCTGGAATGGCGAACCCGAGCACAAGGAGATGAGAAATGAGGTGCGTTTTAGAAACCTTTCCCGATCACACGGTGTACCATCTTCTGGGTTTCTCATGCATGTTTTCGACGTAGGAAGATGCCCTTGAACCTGGAGATTTGGGACCCATGGGATGGGTACCATGCAGTATTACTTTAAAGGGTCTGCGTTGGCTCACGGAACCTCGCCAAACCTCTTAGCCCCAAGAGTGTCCACCCTTATGTCTCAATCAGCTGTGGGTCTAGGTATGGTCAATCCAGGTTGCATCACAGCCCCTGAACGAATTTTGTAAGAATTTCTCTCTCTTTCACTGTCTTTGTTTCACGGGTTTTGAAAAGTAATTTATTTTTATAATGGGGTTTAACTGCTTTTCACGGCTGTGTTCATACCGCTTTACACCCCCTTGCCTCACTTACAGAGAGATATCAATACATAGGTTTGAAGATTCTTACTAGTCAGATATATTCTTGTGCGGTGAATAGGGGGTGTTGAGGCCAGTTCACTGAGCAAGGAGTAGGTCTTGTCTACTACATATTGGGTTTATGGAACGGTATCTGAGCTAATTTGAAACCCTTGTTTTATGCATCACCCCACCTCACCTTTCCCGTTCAACAGCCATAGTGTGTTTTCTGAACGTGTGACTCTGTTCTGTTTTGTAATTCAGTTCAAGTGTAGCGGTTTTTACATTCCCTCTATGAGTGATATCTTATGATAAGTGTCTTTTTCTGTGTGACTTATTTCACTTAGAATCGTCGTACCTAAATCCACTCATCGTGCTGCTACTAGCCTTATGACGTGGATTTCATGGCTGAGTGCTATTCCATTGTACATGAGGACCACAACTTCGTTATCCACTTTTCTCTTTCCTAGGATATTTAAGGTGTAATGAAGTGGGGGTTCTTGTCAACAGAGCAGCCCTAAACTTTGGGGTGCCTGTGTCTTGCTGATTTTTCGTTTTCCCAATTTATACGCCCATGAGTGGAAGTGCCCTATGCTCTCCAAGCTGTGTTTTTTAGATGTTTCAGGACACACCGTACACTTCTCCAGAGTGGCTGTTGGCAATTTACATCCCGCCCATCAGCGTAGCAAGGCTCCCATTTCTCCATGGCCGGTCCTGCATTTCTGGTTTGGACACTTTTTTCCGCATGGCCCTTTTGCCCGCTGGGAAGCGAGACTTCTTTGGAGCGCTGATTTGCCTTTCCAGGTTGCTTGGTTGGCCAAAAAGGGCGTATGCGTTTTTTCCTGAATATATTCCGGAAAAAACGCATACGCCCTTTTTGGCCAAGGGCATCATTGTCCACGTTTTGCCGCTTTTCATGTGCTTTCAAGGCGATTCGAATCTACCTCCTGAAATCTGTTTCCTGCAATTCTGCCTTGCTTTCAAAGCCTCTTCGTTGCCTTCCCTCAGTATATTTGTGGACGAGAGTTATCATTTATAACTCTGCAGGTTTGTGAATTGCAGTGCCCCTGAGCTCCATTTTTCCAGTCGCTTTTCTGGGAGCTGGCCGCAAAAGTGCAGGATTGCTTCAGGCCCTCTTCTGGTTCTGGGGGGCAGGCTGAGCTTTTGGTTAATTCTTCTTCCTGATGGGAAAATAGAGTGACCTGTGCCTGTCCCAACCCCTAGAGCTAGTCTCTCATTGGTTCCCCCTCTTCCCGTTCATTATAAGGACAAATTGCAACCTGTACGGAACAGGAGGTTAAAGGTGCTGATTCTCCAAGGAGGGAGATGGCTAGTAAAGCGGCTGGAATGGCGAACCCGAGCACAAGGTGATGAGAAATGAGGTGCGTTTTAGAAACCTTTCCCGATCACACGGTGTACCATCTTCTGGGTTTCTCATGCATGTTTTCGACGTAGGAATATGCCCTTGAACCTGGAGATTTGGGACCCATGAGATGGGTACCATGCAGTATTACTTTAAAGGTTCTGCGTTGGCTCACGGAACCTCACCAAACCTCTCAGCCCCAAGAGTGTCCACCCTTATGTCTCAATCAGCTGTGGGTCTAGATATGGTCAATCCAGGTTGCATCACAGCCCCTGAACGAATTTTGTAAGAATTTCTCTCTCTTTCACTGTCTTTGTTTCACGGGTTTTGAAAAGTAATTTATTTTTATAATGGGGTTTAACTGCTTTTCACGGCTGTGTTCATACCACTTTACACCCCCTTGCCTCACTTACAGAGAGATATCAATACATAGGTTTGAAGATTCTTACTAGTCAGATATATTCTTGTGCGGTGAATAGGGGGTGTTGAGGCCAGTTCACTGAGCAAGGAGTAGGTCTTGTCTACTACATATTGGGTTTATGGAACGGTATCTGAGCTAATTTGAAACCCTTGTTTTATGCATCACCCCACCTCACCTTTCCCGTTCAGCAGCCATAGTGTGTTTTCTGAACGTGTGACTCTGTTCTGTTTTGTAATTCAGTTCAAGTGTAGCAGTTTTTACATTCCCTCTATGAGTGATATCTTATGATAAGTGTCTTTTTCTGTGTGACTTATTTCACTTAGAATCGTCGTACCTAAATCCACTCATCGTGCTGCTACTAGCCTTATGACGTGGATTTCATGGCTGAGTGATATTCCATTGTACATGAGGACCACAACTTCGTTATCCACTTTTCTCTTTCCTAGGATATTTAAGGTGTAATGAAGTGGGGGTTCTTGTCAACAGAGCAGCCCTAAACTTTGGGGTGCCTGTGTCTTGCTGATTTTTCGTTTTCCCAATTTATACGCCCATGAGTGGAAGTGCCCTATGCTCTCCAAGCTGTGTTTTTTAGATGTTTCAGGACACACCGTACACTTCTCCAGAGTGGCTGTTGGCAATTTACATCCCGCCCATCAGCGTAGCAAGGCTCCCATTTCTCCATGGCCGGTCCTGCATTTCTGGTTTGGACACTTTTTTCCGCATGGCCCTTTTGCCCGCTGGAAAGCGAGACTTCTTTGGAGCGCTGATTTGCCTTTCCAGGTTGCTTGGTTGGCCAAAAAGGGCGTATGCGTTTTTTCCTGAATATATTCAGGAAAAAACGCATACGCCCTTTTTGGCCAAGGGCATCATTGTCCACATTTTGCCGCTTTTCATGTGCTTTCAAGGCGATTCGAATCTACCTCCTGAAATCTGTTTCCTGCAATTCTGCCTTGCTTTCAAAGCCTCTTCGTTGCCTTCCCTCAGTATATTTGTGGACGAGAGTTATCATTTATAACTCTGCAGGTTTGTGAATTGCAGTGCCCCTGAGCTCCATTTTTCCAGTCGCTTTTCTGGGAGCTGGCCGCAAAAGTGCAGGATTGCTTCAGGCCCTCTTCTGGTTCTGGGGGGCAGGCTGAGCTTGTGGTTAATTCTTCTTCCTGATGGGAAAATAGAGTGACCTGTGCCTGTCCCAACCCCTAGAGCTAGTCTCTCATTGGTTCCCCCTCTTCCCGTTCATCCTCAGGACAAATTGCAACCTGTACGGAACAGGAGGTTAAAGGTGCTGATTCTCCAAGGAGGGAGATGGCTAGTAAAGCGGCTGGAATGGCGAACCCGAGCACAAGGTGATGAGAAATGAGGTGCGTTTTAGAAACCTTTCCCGATCACACGGTGTACCATCTTCTGGGTTTCTCATGCATGTTTTCGACGTAGGAAGATGCCCTTGAACCTGGAGATTTGGGACCCATGGGATGGGTACCATGCAGTGTTACTTTAAAGGGTCTGCGTTGGCTCACGGAACCTCACCAAACCTCTCAGCCCCAAGAGTGTCCACCCTTATGTCTCAATCAGCTGTGGGTCTAGATATGGTCAATCCAGGTTGCATCACAGCCCCAGAAGGAGTTTTGTAAGAATTTCTCTCTCTTTCACTGTCTTTGTTTCACGGGTTTTGAAAAGTAATTTATTTTTATAATGGGGTTTAACTGCTTTTCACGGCTGTGTATATACCGCTTTACACCCCCTTGCCTCACTTACAGAGAGATATCAATACATAGGTTTGAAGATTCTTACTAGTCAGATATATTCTTGTGCGGTGAATAGGGCGTGTTGAGGCCAGTTCACTGAGCAAGGAGTAGGTCTTGTCTACTACATATTGGGTTTATGGAACGGTATCTGAGCTAATTTGAAACCCTTGTTTTATGCATCACCCCACCTCACCTTTCCCGTTCAGCAGCCATAGTGTGTTTTCTGAACGTGTGACTCTGTTCTGTTTTGTAATTCAGTTCAAGTGTAGCGGTTTTTACATTCCCTCTATGAGTGATATCTTATGATAAGTGTCTTTTTCTGTGTGACTTATTTCACTTAGAATCGTCGTACCTAAATCCACTCATCGTGCTGCTACTAGCCTTATGACGTGGATTTCATGGCTGAGTGATATTCCATTATACATGAGGACCACATCTTCGTTATCCACTTTTCTCTTTCCTAGGATATTTAAGGTGTAATGAAGTGGGGGTTCTTGTCAACAGAGCAGCCCTAAACTTTGGGGTGCCTGTGTCTTGCTGATTTTTCGTTTTCCCAATTTATACGCCCATGAGTGGAAGTGCCCTATGCTCTCCAAGCTGTGTTTTTTAGATGTTTCAGGACACACCGTACACTTCTCCAGAGTGGCTGTTGGCAATTTACATCCGGCCCATCAGCGTAGCAAGGCTCCCATTTCTCCATGGCCGGTCCTGCATTTCTGGTTTGGACACTTTTTTCCGCATTGCCCTTTTGCCCGCTGGGAAGCGAGACTTCTTTGGAGCGCTGATTTTCCTTTCCAGGTTGCTTGGTTGGCCAAAAAGGGCGTATGCGTTTTTTCCTGAATATATTCAGGAAAAAACGCATACGCCCTTTTTGGCCAAGGGCATCATTGTCCACGTTTTGCTGCTTTTCATGTGCTTTCAAGGCGATTCGAATCTACCTCCTGAAATCTGTTTCCTGCAATTCTGCCTTGCTTTCAAAGCCTCTTCGTTGCCTTCCCTCAATATATTTGTGGACGAGAGTTATCATTTATAACTCTGCAGGTTTGTGAATTGCAGTGCCCCTGAGCTCCATTTTTCCAGTCGCTTTTCTGGGAGCTGGCCGCAAAAGTGCAGGATTGCTTCAGGCCCTCTTCTGGTTCTGGGGGGCAGGCTGAGCTTGTGGTTAATTTTTCTTCCTGATGGGAAAATAGAGTGACCTGTGCCTGTCCCAACCCCTAGAGCTAGTCTCTCATTGGTTCCCCCTCTTCCCGTTCATCCTCAGGACAAATTGCAACCTGTACGGAACAGGAGGTTAAAGGTGCTGATTCTCCAAGGAGGGAGATGGCTAGTAAAGCGGCTGGAATGGCGAACCCGAGCACAAGGAGATGAGAAATGAGGTGCGTTTTAGAAACCTTTCCCGATCACACGGTGTACCATCTTCTGGGTTTCTCATGCATGTTTTCGACGTAGGAAGATGCCCTTGAACCTGGAGATTTGGGACCCATGGAATGGGTACCATGCAGTATTACTTTAAAGGGTCTGCGTTGGCTCACGCAACC
This sequence comes from Balaenoptera acutorostrata, assembly GCF_949987535.1. NCBI lineage: Eukaryota > Metazoa > Chordata > Mammalia > Artiodactyla > Balaenopteridae > Balaenoptera > Balaenoptera acutorostrata. Next base: position 301,465 of record NW_026646298.1, read on the forward strand.
TCACCAAACCTCTCAGCCCCAAGAGTGTCCACCCTTATGTCTCAATCACCTGTGGGTCTAGATAGGGTCAAACCAGGTTGCATCACAGCCCCTAAACGAATTTAGTAAGAATTTCTCTCTCTTTCACTGTCTTTGTTTCACGGGTTTTGAAAACTAATTTATTTTTATAATGGGGTTTAGCTGCTTTTCACGGCTGTGTTTATTCCGCTTTACACCCACTTGCCTCACTTACAGAGAGATATCAATAAATAGGTTTGAAGATTCTTACTAGTCAGATATATTCTTGTGCGGTGAATAGGGGGTGTTGAGGCCAGTTCACTGAGCAAGGAGTAGGTCTTGTCTACTACATATTGGGTTTATGGAACGGTATCTGAGCTAATTTGAAACCCTTGTTTTATGCATCACCCCACCTCACCTTTCCCGTTCAGCAGCCATAGTGTGTTTTCTGAACGTGTGACTCTGTTCTGTTTTGTTATTCAGTTCAAGTGTAGCGGTTTTTACATTCCCTCTATGAGTGATATCTTATGATAAGTGTCTTTTTCTGTGTGACTTATTTCACTTAGAATCGTCGTACCTAAATCCACTCATCGTGCTGCTACTAGCCTTATGACGTGGATTTCATGGCTGAGTGATATTCCATTGTACATGAGGACCACAACTTCGTTATCCACTTTTCTCTTTCCTAGGATATTTAAGGTGTAATGAAGTGGGGGTTCTTGTCAACAGAGCAGCCCTAAACTTTGGGGTGCCTGTGTCTTGCTGATTTTTCGTTTTCCCAATTTATACGCCCATGAGTGGAAGTGCCCTATGCTCTCCAAGCTGTGTTTTTTAGATGTTTCAGGACACACCGTACACTTCTCCAGAGTGGCTGTTGGCAATTTACATCCCGCCCATCAGCGTAGCAAGGCTCCCATTTCTCCATGGCCGGTCCTGCATTTCTGGTTTGGACACTTTTTTCCGCATGGCCCTTTTGCCCGCTGGGAAGCGAGACTTCTTTGGAGCGCTGATTTGCCTTTCCAGGTTGCTTGGTTGGCCAAAAAGGGCGTATGCGTTTTTTCCTGAATATATTCAGGAAAAAACGCATACGCCCTTTTTGGCCAAGGGCATCATTGTCCACGTTTTGCCGCTTTTCATGTGCTTTCAAGGCGATTCGAATCTACCTCCTGAAATCTGTTTCCTGCAATTCTGCCTTGCTTTCAAAGCCTCTTCGTTGCCTTCCCTCAGTATATTTGTGGACGAGAGTTATCATTTATAACTCTGCAGGTTTGTGAATTGCAGTGCCCCTGAGCTCCATTTTTCCAGTCGCTTTTCTGGGAGCTGGCCGCAAAAGTGCAGGATTGCTTCAGGCCCTCTTCTGGTTCTGGGGGGCAGGCTGAGCTTGTGGTTAATTCTTCTTCCTGATGGGAAAATAGAGTGACCTGGGCCTGTCCCAACCCCTAGAGCTAGTCTCTCATTGGTTCCCCCTCTTCCCGTTCATCCTCAGGACAAATTGAAACCTGTACGGAACAGGAGGTTAAAGGTGCTGATTCTCCAAGGAGGGAGATGGCTAGTAAAGCGGCTGGAATGGCGAACCCGAGCACAAGGAGATGAGAAATGAGGTGCGTTTTAGAAACCTTTCCCGATCACACGGTGTACCATCTTCTGGGTTTCTCATGCATGTTTTCGACGTAGGAAGATGCCCTTGAACCTGGAGATTTGGGACCCATGGGATGGGTACCATGCAGTGTTACTTTAAAGGGTCTGCGTTGGCTCACGCAACCTTACCAAACCTCTCAGCCCCAAGAGTGTCCACCCTTATGTCTCAATCAGCTGTGGGTCTAGATATGGTCAATCCAGGTTGCATCACAGCCCCTGAACGAGTTTTGTAAGAATCTCTCTCTCTTTCACTGTCTTTGTTTCACGGGTTTTGTAAAGTAATTTATTTTTATAATGGGGTTTAACTGCTTTTCACGGCTGTGTTTATACCGCTTTACACCCCCTTGCCTCACTTACAGAGAGATATCAATACATAGGTTTGAAGATTCTTACTAGTCAGATATATTCTTGTGCGTTGAATAGGGGGTGTTGAGGCCAGTTCACTGAGCAAGGAGTAGGTCTTGTCTACTACATATTGGGTTTATGGAACGGTATCTGATCTAATTTGAAACCCTTCTTTTATGCATCACCCCACCTCACCTTTCCCGTTCAGCAGCCATAGTGTGTTTTCTGAACGTGTGACTCTGTTCTGTTTTGTAATTCAGTTCAAGTGTAGCGGTTTGTACATTCCCTCTATGAGTGATATCTTATGATAAGTGTCTTTTTCTGTGTGACTTATTTCACTTAGAATCGTCGTACCTAAATCCACTCATCGTGCTGCTAGTAGCCTTATGACGTGGATTTCATGGCTGAGTGATATTCCATTGTACATGAGGACCACAACTTCGTTATCCACTTTTCTCTTTCCTAGGATATTTAAGGTGTAATGAAGTGGGGGTTCTTGTCAACAGAGCAGCCCTAAACTTTGGGGTGCCTGTGTCTTGCTGATTTTTCGTTTTCCCAATTTATACGCCCATGAGTGGAAGTGCCCTATGCTCTCCAAGCTGTGTTTTTTAGATGTTTCAGGACACACCGTACACTTCTATAGAGTGGCTGTTGGCAATTTACATCCCGCCCATCAGCGTAGCAAGGCTCCCATTTCTCCATGGCCGGTCCTGCATTTCTGGTTTGGACACTTTTTTCCGCATGGCCCTTTTGCCCGCTGGGAAGCGAGACTTCTTTGGAGCGCTGATTTGCCTTTCCAGGTTGCTTGGTTGGCCAAAAAGGGCGTATGCGTTTTTTCCTGAATATATTCAGGAAAAAACGCATACGCCCTTTTTGGCCAAGGGCATCATTGTCCACGTTTTGCCGCTTTTCATGTGCTTTCAAGGCGATTCGAATCTACCTCCTGAAATCTGTTTCCTGCAATTCTGCCTTGCTTTCAAAGCCTCTTCGTTGCCTTCCCTCAGTATATTTGTGGACGAGAGTTATCATTTATAACTCTGCAGGTTTGTGAATTGCAGTGCCCCTGAGCTCCATTTTTCCAGTCGCTTTTCTGGGAGCTGGCCGCAAAAGTGCAGGATTGCTTCAGGCCCTCTTCTGGTTCTGGGGGGCAGGCTGAGCTTGTGGTTAATTCTTCTTCCTGATGGGAAAATAGAGTGACCTGGGCCTGTCCCAACCCCTAGAGCTAGTCTCTCATTGGTTCCCCCTCTTCCCGTTCATCCTCAGGACAAATTGAAACCTGTACGGAACAGGAGGTTAAAGGTGCTGATTCTCCAAGGAGGGAGATGGCTAGTAAAGCGGCTGGAATGGCGAACCCGAGCACAAGGAGATGAGAAATGAGGTGCGTTTTAGAAACCTTTCCCGATCACACGGTGTACCATCTTCTGGGTTTCTCATGCATGTTTTCGACGTAGGAAGATGCCCTTGAACCTGGAGATTTGGGACCCATGGGATGGGTACCATGCAGTGTTACTTTAAAGGGTCTGCGTTGGCTCACGCAACCTTACCAAACCTCTCAGCCCCAAGAGTGTCCACCCTTATGTCTCAATCAGCTGTGGGTCTAGATAAGGTCAATCCAGGTTGCATCACAGCCCCTGAACGAGTTTTGTAAGAATCTCTCTCTCTTTCACTGTCTTTGTTTCACGGGTTTTGAAAAGTAATTTATTTTTATAATGGGGTTTAACTGCTTTTCACGGCTGTGTTTATACCGCTTTACACCCCCTTGCCTCACTTACAGAGAGATATCAATACATAGGTTTGAAGATTCTTACTAGTCAGATATATTCTTGTGCGGTGAATAGGGGGTGTTGAGGCCAGTTCACTGAGCAAGGAGTAGGTCTTGTCTACTACATATTGGGTTTATGGAACGGTATCTGAGCTAATTTGAAACCCTTGTTTTATGCATCACCCCACCTCACCTTTCCCGTTCAGCAGCCATAGTGTGTTTTCTGAACGTGTGACTCTGTTCTGTTTTGTAATTCAGTTCAAGTGTAGCGGTTTGTACATTCCCTCTATGAGTGATATCTTATGATAAGTGTCTTTTTCTGTGTGACTTATTTCACTTAGAATCGTCGTACCTAAATCCACTCATCGTGC